>NW_025721164.1:0-300000 GCF_922984935.1 Meles meles | reverse complement strand
AGACGCCTGCTTATCTGCACCTGACAACCCTTCTTCACTCTGGCTCCATGAGACCTGAAGTTTGGAAGTCAGCGTCTGAGTCAGTCATGCAGCTTGTCCCAGGACGTCAGTGTTCAGAGAAAACAGCAGGCCTGTGGGTGACAATGTCACATCCATGCCAGGATGGCAGGTAAAAATTCCCTTTCACCCCAAATTTCCTGGGCTTTTCTCTTGTCTCCAGTGGAGCTCACAAATGGCACCCTGAACCAGCTGTAAGCAATCTCGTGTGGGTGCCAGAGCTCCTGAGTTTCTCTGCAGGGAGCACCTGGCAGGGATCTCATTTTCTGTTTATTTCTGGCTTACAAAGGTATTTGGAACATCTCTTTCCTAGGAAATCCCTTGGATTCGAAAGGGAAGGTGAGATTGACTTGGTGTGCCTTTTGAACATAGAAAGTATTCCTTCACCGAACAGTGTTTACTCCACTGGGCCTAGACTCTGGTGGAACGGCTGGCATCTAGAGTGAGGTGGCTGTTTGTGGTCAGATAGAGACTTGGATGATGGCTTCTTCTTTGTCCAAGGTGATGTATCCTAATGGATTCGTCTTTGAATCCAAAGAGTTCCAATGAGGGCAGAGGGAAAATTCAAAATGATTCCAAGGAGTCTTGGACAATTTAAAAGGGATGCTTGTCTTCCTAGGTTCACTCAAACGGCTATATATGGTTGGACATGCTGTATTTTCTCTGCAGTTTCATGGGTAGTGAAGTCAGAAGGAGAGTCTTTGGGAATTTCCCTGGGTAAAGGCACTCTGTTGGCTTCAAGGGACTTGGTGTCAGGAACCCTGGGCTGAATTTCTGTGGCTGCTTTCCTGATGCTCAGTGAGTCAGGGTTTCCCACAGGTTTTATATTTCCTCCTTAGGAAATTGCTGGCAGGGAATGTTCTGTTTAAAGTGGAACCCTCGGGGGCACCTGTGTGGCTCAGTGGGTTAAGCCACTGCCTTCGGCTCAGGTCATGGTCTCAGGGTCCTGAGATCGAGCCCCGCATTGGGCTCTCTGCTCAGCGGGGAGTCTGCTTCGTCCTCTCTCTCTGCCTGCCTCTCTGCCTACTTGTGACCTCTGTCAAATAAATAAATAAAATCTAAAAAAAAAAAAAAACAAAACCCAAAACCGGGACCCTCCTACATTGTTGGTGGGCCTGCGTGTTGTTGCAGCCACTCTTGGAAAGAATACAGTCTGTCCTCCAAAAGCTAAGAACTGAACAACAGTAGGATCCAGCAATTGTCCTCCTAGTTATTTCCCTAAAGGGCACAAAAATGCACATTCAGTGGGGTATAAGCACCGTGATATTTACAGCAGCATTTTCAACCATTGTAAAACAATGGAGGGAGACCAAATGTCCATTCACTGATGAGTGATATATATATATATATATATATATATATATATATATATATCACTCGTATATATCATATGTGTGTGTGTGTGTGTGTATGTGTATTCATTCTCCCACATCTTCTTAATGGAATAGGATCCAGGTTCAAAAAGGATGAAATCTTACCATCTGCAAGGATGTGGATGGATCTACCGTGGATTTAGCTAAGTAAAATCAGTAAGAAAAGACCAATAGCCTATATCTTGACCTCTATGGAATTTCAGAAAGAAAACAGATGAACATAGTGAGGGGAGAAAGGCCAATGAGGAAACAGACTCTAACCTAGAGCAAAATCGAGGGTTGCTAGGGGGCAGGGGTGTGGGGCGAAGGGTTAAGTGGGTGACAGCTATTAGGGAGAGTACTTGTTGTGATGAGCTCTGGGTGTTCTATGCAGGTGAGGAATCACAAAATCCTACCCCTGAAGGAGAGGAATGAACATTGCATGGAAACGAATTGGAATTGAAGTCAATGAAGAAAAGAAGACCATGTTCTACTTCATGAAGACTGAGGTCAAACTGGAATGACTTTTGCTCTCCTGTTCTGTAGCTGTTCATTATGAAACACTCTGTGGCAGGATACACTAGTTTCCTATTGCATAAGGAGCCCTCAGAAAGTTGCCATGAAAGATTTAGATCTCAGAGCATGTACATGTTCCATTGATATGTTACTTTCAGTTTGCCCAGGTGCAAAGGTAAGTGGAGAGAAATAGGGCTGAAGAGGAAAGGAGGTATTAAGCATTCAAGAGGTAGCCTTCCCCTTTCTCATGAATGCCTGGGCCAGTGTAAATTGGGAAGAAGGAGGGGGGATCCCAGAGCTTTGCCGCAGACAGGGGAGTTCTAGGTCTGCCTAGAGCTGGTGGTGTCCATGAGCAGAGCTGAGCTAGTGGCGTGGCAGGCCCGAACTTCTGGTGTTGAGGTGAGTTCCCCAAGGAGCTGAGTTGAGAATGGGGGTCAGGTGGTGAATCAGGCTCTGGGTTTGTGGCCAGGGGGCTGCAGAATGTGGGGGAGTCCTAATGGGGTCATGCAGGTTTCTCTGGCTCTGAGGGTTCTGCACAGCTCCAAAGGGACAAGTTTCCTGCTGGGTGGCAGGGGGACTCCTACAGTGTGGCTCCAAGTTTACCAATCTAGAGGGCTTGGTGGATAGGCCCCTGGGGAAGGAAGCCTGAAAATGCAACATAGGGTTAAGGGTAATGGGCTGGGCAGGACAGGCCTGATCAGCCTACACAGAGGTGAGATACCCTCAGAATTGAGTTGAGGAAATGCATCCTGCAATGCAGAAGAGTCAGGGTTTCTGGCCAGAGGGACGGCTGATCGTGGGGGTGGCTTTAGAGGGGCATGCTGGTTTCTCCCTCTCTGAGGAAACTTTGGAGCTCCAAATGCCATGGCTTCCCCCTGCATGGCATTCAGGTTTCTGCCTTGTTACAGGGGGGTCCTGAATCTGGGGAGTTTGGGGGCCAGGCCTCTTGGGATGGAAGCCCGAAATCAGAAACTAGAGCTACGGTAAGGGCGTAGGGGCATGGCATGCTCAATCTGCTACTGCTGAGGTGGGCTCCCTGGTGGGCTGACTTCAGGGTGGGTATCAGGTGGCATGTCAGACTCAGAGTTTGTGTCCAGGGATGCCACAGAAGCTGGGCGTGACCTCAGGGTTGCATGCAGGTTTCTCCTACCCTGAGGGTTCTGCAGAGCTCCAAATGGCATGGTTTCCTCCTGTGTGGCAGACGCAGTCCTGGGGTATCACTGAGGAATCCTTAATCTCTACTGGCATGAATCTCGGAGGTGCCCAATCTGGCGGGCTTGGGGGACAGGCCTCTGTTCATGAAAGCCTGTACACCCCACCTAGGTTTATGGTTAGGGCCGAAGGGCATGGCAGGTCCAATGTGCCGGTGCTGATGCGGGCTCCCCTAAGGGTCGAGTTGAGGGCATAGATCTGGCATCGCAGGAGAATCTGGTTTTATGGCCATGGGGGTGACTCATGGTGGGGTGGCATTACGGGGGTTTGCAGGTTTCTCCCCGTCTGAGTGTTCAGTGCAGCTCTAAACCACAAGTTTTCCTCATGAGTGCCAGGTGGAGTCCCGTGGTGGCGCTCAGTAGACCTTAATCTGGGGGGACATGGGAGGCAGGCCCCTGGGATGGAAGCCTGAAAACCTAAAGAGGGGTTCTGGTAAGGGCTTAGGGGCATGGTGGCCTGATCTGCTTATGTTGAGGTGGGGCGCCCTAGGGTCTGAATTTATGGCATGCGTCCGGCAGCTCAGCAGAATCTGGTTTATGGCCGGGGGGACGGGTGCAGATGATGGGAGTGCCTTTAGAGGGGCAAGTTTCTCCCCCTCTGAGGGTTCAGCACAACTCCAAGGCACAGGTTCCTACTGTGTGGCAAGCGGAGTCCTGAGGTGTATGTCAAGATTCCTTAATCCAGGGGATTTTGTTGCCTGGACCCTCAGAATGGAAGACTGAACACCCAAACTTGTGTTAGGGTTAGGGCCTAGGGGCAATGGCAGGCCCGATCTGCCAGTGCTGAGGCGGGATCCCCTATGGGCTCAGTTGAGGGTATGCATTTGGTGGCGGCATGGAATCCAGCTCTATGGCCAGAGTGGCTGTTGATTATTGGGGTGGCTTTAGGGTGGCATGAAAGTTTCTCCCCATCTGAGGGTTCATTGCAGCTCCAAACCACAAGGTTTCCACTTGTGTGACAGGCTGTGTCCTGTGGTGTTGCTCAGAAGTCCTTAATCTGGGGGGCGTGGGGGCCAGGCCTCTTGGGATGGAAGCCTGAAAATCCAAACTAGGGTTAGGGTTAAGGCTTAGGGACATGGCAGGCCCGATCTGCTGCAATTGAGGGGGTCTCCTGGATAGGCCGAATGGAGGGTGGGAATCAGGCAGGACTTGAGGTCTGTGTTTGTGTTTGTGGGGGCAAAGAAGCTAGTGGTGTCCGCGGGGGGCATGCAGCTTTCTCCTGCTCTGAGGTTCCTGCACAGTTCCAAATGGCACCATTTTGCCCTAGGAGGCTGGAGGAGTGCTGGCGGGAGTCTCAGTCATCCCCAGTCTGATGGGCTTGGGGTACAGGCCTCTGGGCACGGAAGGCTGTATACCCCACCTAGGGTTAGGGTTAGGGTCTAGGGTCATGGCAGGCCCAATCTGCCGGCGCTGAGATGGGCTCCCCTCAGGGCTGAGTTGAGGGCATGTGTCCGGTAGCTTCATAGAAAACAGCTTTCTGGCCTGGGGTGCCGCAAATTGTGCGGATAGCTTTACGGGGGCTTGAAGGTTTCTCACCCTCTGAGTATTCAGCAGCTCCAAACTGCAAGGTTTCATCCTGCGTGGCTGTTGGAGTCCTGCAATGTCACTCAGGGGTCCTTAATCCAGGGGGCCTGGAGGCTAGGCATCTTGGGATGGAAGCCTGGAAACTCAAACTAAGGGTGAGGTCTTGGGGCGCGACAGACCCAATCTGCCAGTGCTGAGGCGGACTCCCCGGTGGCCTGAGTTGAGGGTCGGTGATAGGTGGCTAGTGTGAATCTGGGTTTGTGTTCAGGAGGGGCTCAGATGCTGGGGCTTGCCTTGGGGGGCATGAAGTTATCTTTTGCTCTGAGGTCTAAGTAGCTCCAAATGGCACTGTAACAGCATAGGCAGCCTCCAGACTGCCAGAGTGAGTCTCATGCATCCACAATCTGGCGGGTTTGGGGGCTAGGCCTCTGGGTACGGAAGACTGTACACCCAACCTAGGGTTAGGGTTAAGGCCTAGGGGCATGGCAGTTCTGATATGCTGCTGATATGCTGTGTTGAGGCGGGCTCCCTCAGGGCTGAGTGGATGACATGCATCTGGCGTTGTGGCAGAATCTGGCATTATGTCTGGGGCATTTCCAATGGCGGGTGTGTTTAGGTGCTCATGCACCTTTCTTTCTGGAGGGCAGGCAGAGTCCTGTGTTGTGACTTTGGAATCCCCAGTCTGGAGGGTTAGGGTTAGGGATAGAGGTTCGGAGAGTGTTAGGGTTAGTTGTTAGGGGTTAGGGTTAGGGTTAGGGTTAGGAGTTAGGGGATAGGGTTAGAGGTAAGGTTTAGGGTTAGGCTTAGGGTTAGGCGTATGTCTTAGGGACAAGGCATGTCAGATCTGCCAACACAGATATGGACTCACCCAAGGGCTGTGTTGAGGGCGGGACTCAGGAGTCTCCTCAGGCCCTGGATTTTTGGACTGGAGGGGCAAAGAAGGTGGGAATCGCCTCTGGGGAGCATGATGGTTTCTACTGCTCCGAGGTTGTTATGTTAGGTTTAGAGGTTAGGGTTAGGTTTTGTGGTTAGGGTTAGTGTTAAGATTAGTGTTAAGGTGGGGCGCCTGGGTGGCTCAGTTGGTTAAAGCCTCTGCCTTCCGCTCAGGTCATGATCTCAGGGTCCTGGGATGGAGCCCCACATCAGGCTCTCTGCTCAGCGGGGAGCGTGCTTCGTCCTCTCTGTGCCTTCTTCTGATCTGTCTCTGTCAAAGAAATGAATAAAATCTTAAAAAAAATAAAAAGATTAGGGTTAGGGTTATGTCTTAGGGACAAGGCATGTTGGATCTGGTAACACTTATATGGGCTCACCCAAGGGCTGAGTTGAAGGCGGGACTCAGGAGGCTCCTTAGGCCCTGGGTTTTTTTCCTAGAAGGTAAAGATGGTGGGAATGGCCTCAGGGGAGCATGCTGGTTTCGAGGTCTCTGAGAGTGTTAGATAGCACTAAATGAAATGGTTTATTTCATTTATTCTCCTGGCTGAGAGGCTGAGTCCTGCCATCAGTCTGATGTTCCTATCCACTGGGATGGAATTGGGTATCAGGCCTCTGGGGTCCAGAGCCTGACCACCTGAGCTAGGGTATTAGGGTTTGGTCCTGGGAGCATGGCAGGCCTGAGGTGCCAGTGCGGACTCAGGCTCTCCGGAGGGCTGAGTTGAGGGTATTGCTCTGGAGGCCCATCAGGCACTGGGCGGTGGTGTGTGGGTCCTCGGAAGGTGTGGGTGTCTTTAGGGGGCGTGGAGGTTTCTCCGGCCAGGAGCGTACTGCACAGGGCCATGTGGGCCATTTTCCTTGTGGGTGGCAGCCGGAGTCCAGCATTGCAAATACAGGGTCCCCAGTCTGGACGGCTAGGGAGCCAGGCCTCTGTGGATCGAAGCATAAACACCCATCCTAGCATTATGGTTAAGTCTTTGGGGCATGGTAACCCCGATCTGCCGGTGCTGTGGTGACCCATCCTGATGCCTGAGTTGAGGCTATGTCTGCAGGACCTTGAGACTCTGGTTCCCGGTCCTTGGGAGGGTCCAGAAGTGCTTTGGCCTCAGGGAGACTTGCAGGCTTCTCCTGCTCTGTGGCTTCAGCCCATTTCTAAACGGCACGGTTCATGCTGGGATCATGTGCAATTATGGGGTGCAACTCAGGGGTCCCCTATCTGGGGTTTTGAGGACCAGTTGTGGGAGGAGGATGCCTGAGCACGAACCTGGGCTAGGGTTAGTATTAGGATTAGGGTTAAGGTTATGTCTTAGGGACAAGGCATGTCGGATATGCAAGCACAGATATCAGCTCGCCCAAGGGCTGAGTTGAGGGTGGGACTCAGGAGGCTCCTCGGGCACTGGGGTTTTGGGCTGTACGGGCAAAGATGTTGGAAATCGCCTCAGGGGAGCATGCCAGTTTCTACAATTCTCAGGGCATTAGATAGCACGAAATGAAAGGTCACCTTCTGGCTGAGAGGGTGAGTCCTGCTGTGAGGGTTAGGTTGTAGGGGCATTGCAGCCCCAATCTGCTGGCGCTGTGGTGGCCCATCCCAATGCTTGAGTTCAGAGCGTGTGTCTGCAGGACCATGAGACTCCTGGTTCTTGGTCCTTGGGGGCGCTGGAAGTGGGGTGGCCTCAGGGAGACATTCAAATTTATCCCGCTCTGTGGGTTCAGCACAATTCTAAACAGCATGGTTTCCTCCTGGTGTCAGGTTCAATGATGGGGTATCGCTCACGGGTCCCCCATCTGGGGCCTTGGGGACCAGGAGTCAGAGTATGGACGCCTGAACACACAACCTGGGCTAGGTATAGTATTATGGTTAGTGTTAGGCTTAGGGACAGGGCATGTCGGATCTGCTAGCACAGATACGGGCTCACCCAAGGGCTGAGTTGAGGGCAGGACTCAGGAGGCTCCTCAGGCCCTGGGTTCTTGGCCTGGAGGAGCAAAGCTGGTGGGAATGGCCTCAAGGGAGAATGGCTGGTTGCTACTGCTCTGAGGGTGTGAGAGAACACCAAATGAAAAGGTCTCCTCCTGGCTGAGAACTGAGTCCTGCCGACAGTCTGATGCTCAACCCATGGGAGGAATTGGGTGTCAGGCCTCTGGGTCCAATGCCTGAACACCCAACCTAGTGTTAGGGTTTCGTCCTGGGAGAATGGCAGGCCTGCCAGTGCGGCTCAGGTTCTCCGGAGGGCTGAGTTGAGGGCATTGCTCTGGTGGCCTGTCAGGCTCTGGGTTTGTGGTGTGGCATTTCTTGGAAGGCGTGGGTGGCTTTAGGGGGCATGGAGGATTCTGTGGCCAGGAGCATACTGCACAGGATCATATGGTCCAGTTTCATCGTGGGTGGCAGCCAGAGTCCTGCATTGGGAATCCAGGGTCCCCAGTCTGGAGGGCTAGGGGTCCAGTCCTCAGGGGACAGAAGCCTGACACCCAACCTAGGGTTAGGGTAGGGTTGTAAGGGCATGGCAGCCCCGATCTGATGGCGCTGTGGTGATGCTTCCCAATGCCTGAGTTGAGGGCGCGAGTCTGTAGCACTGTGAGAGTCCTGGTTCCTGGTCCTTGGGTGTGCCAGAAGTGGCAGTGGGCTCTGGGAGGCATGCAGGTTTCTCCCGCTCTGCGGGTTCAACACATTTCTAAAGGGCAGGGTTTCCTCCTGGGATCAGGCGCAATTATGGGGTGCAGCTCAGGGGTCCCCCATCTGGCCGTTTGGGGGACCAGGCTATGGAGGAGGGATGCCTGAACACACAACCTGGGCTAGAGTTAGTATTGGGGTTAGGCTTAGCGTTAAGGTTATGTCTTAGGGAGAAGGCATGTGGGATCTGCCAGCACAGATATTGGCTCACTGAAGGGCTGAGTTGAGGGCAGGGCTCTGGAGGCTTCTCAGGCCCTGGGTTTTTGGCCTGGAGGTGCAAAGATGGCGGGAATGGCCTCAGGGCAGCTTGGCCGGTTCCTAGGGCTCTGAGGGTGTTGGAGAGCACCAAATGGAATCTCCTGCTGGTTGAGAAGCTGAGTCATGCCATCAGTTTGATGCTCCCACCCATGGGTGGAATTGGGTGTCAGGGTTCTAGAACCTGAACACCCAACCTAGGCTTAGGGTTTGGTCCTGGGAGAATGGCAGGCCTGATGTGCCAGCACGGACTCAGGCTCTCTGGAGGGCTGGGCTGAGGGCATTGTTCTGGCGGCCTGTAAGGCTAAGGAATTGTGGTGTGGGGGTGCTCAGAAGATGTGGTTGGCTTTAGGGGTCATGGAGGTTTCTCCGGCAAGGAGCGTTCTGCAAAGGTCCATGTGGTCAAGTTTCATCATGGGTGGCAGCCAGAGTCCTACGTTGGGAATATGGGGTCCCCAGTCTGGAGGGCTAGGGAGCCAGTCCTCTGGGGACTGAAGCCTGAACGCCCAACCGAGGGTTAGGTTTAGGTCACAGGGGCATGGCGGCCCGGATCTGCCGGCACAGTGATGACCAATCCCGATGCCTGAGTTGAGGACGTGAGTCTGCAGGACCGTGAGACTCCTCATTCCTGCTCCTCAGGGGCGCCGGTATTGGGGGTGGCGTCAGGGAGGCATTCTGATTTCTTCTGCTCTGTAGGTTCAGCACATTCCTTTTTTTTTTTCACTTTCAATATCTATCTATCTATATTATTTCTTTTCAGCGTAACAGTATTCCTTATTTTTGCACCACACCCAGTGCTCCATGCAACACGTGCCCTCCCTAATACCCACCACCTTGTTCTCCCAACCTCCCACTCCCCACCCATTCAAGACCCTCAGGTTCTTTTTCAGAGTCCGTAGTCTCTCATGGTTCACCTCCCCTTCCCATTTCCCACAACTTCCTTCTCCTCTCCATCTCCCCATGTCCTCCTTGTTCTTTGTTATGCTCCACAAATAAGTGAAACCATATGATAATTGACTCTCTCTGCTTGACTTATTTCACTCAGCATAATCTCTTCCAGTCCCATCCATATTGCTACAAAAGTTGGTATTCATCCTTTCTGATGGAGGCATAATACTCCATCTTGTATATGGACCACATCTTCCTTATCCATTCGTCCATTGAAGGGCATCTTGGTTCTTTCCACAGTTTGGCGACCGAGGCCTTTGCTGCTATAAACATTGGGGTACAGATGGCCCTTCTTTTCACTACATCTGTATCTTTGGGGTAAATACCCAGCAGTGCAATTGCAGGGTCATAGGGAAGCTCTATTCTTAATTTCTGGTGGAATCTCCACACTGTTCTCCAAAGTGGCTGCACCAACTTGCATTCCCACCAACAGTGTAAGAGGGTTCCCCTTTCTCCACATCCTCTCCAACAATCGTTGTTTCCTGTCTTGCTAATTGTGGCCTTTCTAACTGGTGTCAGGTGGTATCTCAATGTCGTTTTCATTTGAATCTCCCTGATGGCTAGTGATGATGAACATTTTGTCATGTGTCTGATAGCCATTTGTATGTCTTCGTTGGAGGAGTGTCTGTTCATATCTTCTGCCCATTTTTGGATATGATTATCTGTTTTGTGTGTGTTGAGTTTGAGAAGTTCTTTCTAGATCCTGGATATCAACCTTTTCTCTGAACTGTCATTTACAAATATCTTCTCCCATTCCGTGGGTTGCCTTTTGATTGGTGGACTGTTCCCTTTGCTGTGCAGAAGCTTTTGATCTTGATGAAGTGCCAAAAGTTCATTTTCGCTTTTGTTTCCTTGGCCTTTGGAGACATATCTTGAAAGAAGTTGCTGTGGCTGATATCGAAGAGGTTACTGCCTATGTACTCCTCTAGGATTCTGAGAGAATCCTGTCTCACGTTGAGCTCCTTTATCGAGTTCGAGTTTATCATTGTGTATGGTGTAAGAGAATGGTCGAGTTTCATTCTTCTACATATCGCTGTCCAGTTTCCCCAGCACCATTGATTGAGGAGAATGTCTTTTGTTACATTGAATATTTTTTCCTGATTTCTCGACGATTATATCACAATAGAGTTGAGGGTCCATATCTAATCGGGATCGATTTGGGCAGAGCGCTCATGAAAATTAGCTGGCGTTGGACAACCATGGGGACCGCCTTGTTCCGCGTGGCCCAGGACCCTTTCTCACTCGGGGTATGTCCCAGCCACCCAAAAACGCGCCGAGACGACAGGGCCCGGCCGGGGGCCTCAGAGCCGGAGAGCTTGCTCCGAGCAGAGTTGATGGAGGGTCTGTGGTCGGGCATCCGGCTCCGCCTTGGAGGGAGGCCGGGGCGCCCGGGAAGGGATTGGCCTCTCTGGGGGAACAAAAAGATCTGTCGCTCCACAGCTGTGTCGCAGCCACGAAAGGGGCCGATGGCGCCGGGACGGTCGGAGGACTCGTGGAGCGGGACTCAGGGTTCCCCATGGGGAGGCCCGCAGGCTCAGGCCGCTGACAACGGAAGGCTGATCAAGCAGGCCTCGACCGGTCCCGGCTTTCGGGGCTGGCCCGGCCCCAGCTGCCAGCGAAGGGAGGGGACCACCAGAGTCTGAGGAGCGCGAGGCGTCGACTTGCCCACGCCAGCCTCACGGAGCTCCTCCTGGCTGTGCCGGATCGCGACGACACGCGATCCCGGACAGGGCCCCGGGGGGGCGGCCCTGCGGCCCTGTGGTGCCCGAAGTGTGTTCGCCGGGCGTCTTCCGGCCAATTCTCACGAGCGTTCTGCCCAACTCGGGATCGATTTGGGCAGAACGCTCGTGAGAATTGGCCGGCGTTGGGCAGCCCTGGTCAGCGCCCAGTTCCGCGTGGAGCAGGGCCCTTTCTCGCTCAGGGCATGTCGCGGCCACCCGGAAAATGAGCCGCGACGATGGGGCGCGGCCGGCGGCCCCGGCGCCGGGGAGTTTTCCCCGAGCAGAGTGGATGGGGGCGCCGAGGCCGGGAGTCCGCCTCCGCCGTGGCGGGCGGCCGGGGCGCCCGAGGAGGGGGCTGGCCACTGTGGGGAAACGGATTGATCTCTCACTCCACGGCTGGGACGAAGACGCGAAAGATGCCGTTGTCGCCGGGACGGTCGGGGGACTCGTGGCGCGGGACTCAGGGTTCCCCATGGAGAGGCCCCCAGGCTCAGGCCCCTGGCAACGGAAGGCTGAGCAAGCAGGCCCGGGCCCAGGCCCGGCTTTCAGGGCTGGCCCGGCCCCAGCTGCCGGCGCCAGGGAGCGGACCCCCGGAGGCTGAGGAGCGGGAGGCGTCGGCCTCCCCGCAGCACGCCTCCCGGAGCTCCTCCTGGCGGTGCCAGAACGCGACGACACGCGATTCCGGACAGGGCCCCGGGGGGGGCCGCCCTGCGGCCCTGTGGTGCCCGAAGTGTGTTCGCCGGGCGTTTTCCGGCCAATTCTCACGAGCGTTCTGCCCAAATCGGGATCGATTTGGGCAGAACACTCGTGAGAATTGGCCGGCGTTGGGCAGCCCTGGTCAGCGCCCAGTTCCGCGTGGAGCAGGGCCCTTTCTCGCTCGGGGCATGTCGCGGCCACCCGGAATACGAGCCGCGACGATGGGGCGCGGCCGGCAGCCGCGGCGCCGGGGAGTTTTCCCCGAGCAGAGTGGATGGAGGCGCCGTGGCCGGTCGTCCGCCTCCGCCGTGGCGGGCGGCCGGGGCGCCCCTGGAGGGGGCTGGCCTCTGTGGGGAAACGGACTGGTCTCTCACTCCGCGGTAGGACGAAGCCGCGAAAGGTGCCGTTGTCGCCGGGACGGTCGGGGGACTCGTGGCGTGGGACTCAGGGTTCCCCATGGGGAGGCCCCCAGGCTCAGGCCCCTGGCAACGGAGGCTGAGCAAGCAGGCCCGGGCCCGGGCCCGACTTTCGGGGCTGGCCCGGCCCCAGCTGCCGGCGCCAGGGAGGGGACCCCCGGAGGCTGAGGAGCGGGAGGCGTCGGCCGCCCCGCGGCACGCCTCCCGGAGCTCCTCCTGGCGGTGCCGGAACGCGACGACACGCGATCCCGGACAGGGCCCCGGGGGGTGCCGCCCTGCGGCCTTGTGGTGCCCGAAGTGTGTTCGCCGGGCGTTTTCCGGCCAATTCTCACGAGCGTTCTGCCCAAATCGGGATCGATTTGGGCCGAATGCTCGTGAAAATTGGCCGGCGTTGGGCAGCCCTGGTCAGCGCCCAGTTCCGCGTGGAGCAGGGCCCTTTCTCGCTCGGGGCATGTCGCGGCCACCCGGATAACGAGCCGCGACTTTGGGGCGCGGCCGGCAGCCGCGGCGCCGGGGAATTTTCCCCGAGCAGAGTGGATGGAGGCGCCGTGGCCGGGCGTCCGCCTCCGCCGTGGCGGGCGGCCGGGGCGCCCCTGGAGGGGGCTGGCCTCTGTGGGGAAACGGACTGGTCTCTCACTCCGCGGCTAGAACGAAGCCGCGAAAGGTGCCGTTCTCGCCGGGACGGTCGGGGGACTCGTGGCGCCGGACTCAGGGTTCCCCATGGGGAGGCCCCCAGGCTCAGGCCCCTGGCAACGGAAGGCTGAGCAAGCAGGCCCGGGCCCGGGCCCGGCTTTCGGGGCTGGCCCGGCCCCAGCTGCCGGCGCCAGGGAGGGGACGCCCGGAGGCTGAGGAGCGGGAGGCGTCTGCCTCCCCGCGGCACGCCTCCCGGAGCTCCTCCTGGCGGTGCCGGAACGCGACGACACGCGATCCCGGACAGGGCCCCGGGGGGGGGCGGCCCTGCGGCCCTGTGGTGCCCGAAGCGTGTTCGCCGGGCGTTTTCCGGCCAATTCTCACGAGCGTTCTGCCCAAATCGGGATCGATTTGGGCAGAACGCTCGTGAGAATTGGCTGACGTTGGGCAGCCCTGGTCAGCGCCCAGTGCCGCGTGGAGCAGGGCCCTTTCTCGCTCGGGGCATGTCGCGGCCACCCGGAAAACGAGCCGCGACGATGGGGCGCGTCCGGCAGCCGCGGCCCCGGGGAGTTTTCCCCGAGCAGAGTGGATGGAGGCGCCGTGGCCGGGCGTCCGCCTCCGCCGTGGCGGGCGGCCGGTGCGCCCCTGGAGGGGGCTGGCCTCTGTGGGGAAACGGTCTGGTCTCTCACTCCGCGGCTAGGACGAAGCCGCGAAAGGTGCCGTTGTGGCCGGGACGGTCGGGGGACTCGTGGCGCGGGACTCAGGGTTCCCCATGAGGAGGCCCCCAGGCTCAGGCCCCTGGCAACGGAAGGCTGAGCAAGCAGGCCCGGGCCCGGTCCCGGCTTTCGGGGCTGGCCCGGCCCCAGCTGCCGGCGCCAGGGAGGGGACCCCCGGAGGCTGAGGAGCGGGAGGCGTCGGCCTCCCCGCGGCACGCCTCCCGGTGCTCCTCCTGGCGGTGCCGGAACGCGACGACACGCGATCCCGGACAGGGCCCCGGGGGGGGGGCCGCCCTGCGGCCCTGTGTTGCCCAAAGTGTGTTCGCCGGGCGTTTTCCGGCCAATTCTCACGAGCGTTCTGCCAAATCGGGATCGATTTGGGCAGAACGCTCGTGAGAATTGGCCTGCGTTGGGCAGCCCTGGTCAGCGCCCAGTTCCGCGTGGAGCAGGGCCCTTTCTCGCTCGGGGCATGTCGCGGCCACCCGGAAAACGAGCCACGACGATGGAACCAGATGGGCCTTCATATTTATACTGACCTATATACTTACTGGAGTCCATTATGGAAAGATTTCCATCTGGGTGTGAGGCTGAGTCCTGTGGTATTGCTCAGGCATCCCCAAATCCTAGGGCTTTGGAGCCCACCCTTAGGGGACGGAGACATGAGAACCCAAGCTAGGGATAGAGTTAGGGCCGAAGGACATTGCAGGCCCAAACAGCTGACAGTGTGTGTGGTTCCTAGAGGCTGGAATTAAGGATGAGTGTTCTGTTTCTGGTCAGGCACAGGGTTTGTGACCTAGAGGCCACTGAAATTGGGGGTTTGCTGGTATAGGCTCAGATGGGCAGGCATTTTAATCCTGCTTTGAATACTTTCTAGAGGTCTACATGGCACGCTTTCCTCCTGTCTGTTAGGATGAGTCCTGTGGTATGGCTAAGGTGACCCCAGTCCGTGGGGTAGGGAGCCAGACCCCTAGGAATTGAATGCTCAGAACACAAACTAAGCTTCAGTTAGGGGTTAGGAGCATGGCAGGCCCAATCTGATGGTGGTGTGGCAAGCTATCCAGAGGGCTGAGTACAGAGGGATGGATAGAGTAAGTGTCAGGTTCAGGTTTGTGTCCAGCTGCTGACTCTGGGTGAACTCAGTGGTGCGTGGCAGATTTCTCCTGCTCAGAATCCTTTGCAGAGTCCCAAATGGTATGGTTTCCTTCTGGGTGGCAGGCAGAGATCTCAAATATTGCTCAGGGGTCCCCATCCGTGGGACTTGGGTGCCAGTCCTCTGGGGACAGAGCATGAAACCCCAACCTAGGGTTGGGGCTAGGTCCCAGCAACATGACAGGCCTGATTTGCTGGTGCTGTGCAGAGCTCTCACGGGGACTGAGTAGAGAACATGGGTCAGTCTGAGTCAGGCTCCGGGTTGGTGGCCATGGGGGGAAAGGCAGATTTCTCCTGCTCTCAGTCCTTGGCAGAGTTCCAATTCTACTGTTTCCTTCTGGGTTGAAGACAGAGTCCTCTGGCATTTCTCAGGGGTCCCACATATGTGGGGCTTTGGTACCTGTATTCTTGGGACACAAGACAGAAAATGTACCTAAGTTTTGGTTAGGGCTGAGGGTCATGTCAGTCTCAATAGGCCACCCTGAGAGGAGTGACCTGGGGAGCAGAGTTGAGGACGTGGGTCAGTGTGAGTGTTAAGATCCAGGTGTGAACGGGGGGTGCTGAAAGTGGGATAGCCTCAGGGGGCCAAGAAATATTCTGGTATAGTTCAGGTGTAACCCATCAGCGGAGCTTTGGTGTCAATCATCAGAGGACAGAAGACTGAAAACACAACCTAGGGCTTGGAAAAGAGCACAGGGGCATGGCTGGCCTGATCTGCTGGTGCCGAGGCTAGATGTCTGGGGTACTGAGTTGAGGGCCATGGTCAGGTGGTGCATTACGATCTGGGTTTGTGCCTGGGGGGTGGCCGAAGGTGGAGGTGGCTTCAGGGAGCATGAAGATTTCTCCCATTCCGATGGTTCTGTGCAGCTCCAAACAGAACGGTTTCCTCCCGGGTGGCAGACAGAGCACTGGGTTGTGGCTCAGGGGTCCAAATATGGAGGAATTGGGGGACCAGCCTCTGGGGATGAAGACTGAAAATGCAACCTAGGCTTAAGGTTAGGGTCAGGGGCATGGCAGGCCCAATTTGCTGGCACTGAGAAGGGATCCCAGGGGGATGAATTGAGGGCAGAGGTCCGGTGGCATGAGAGGGTCCAGGTTTGTGGTCAGGGGACCGCTGAAGGAGGGGGTTGTGCTCAGGGAGGCATGCAGTTTCTCCCACTCTGAGTGTTCTACTCAGTTTCAAATGGCACGGTTTCCTCCTGGGTGGTAGGCAGGCTGAGTGCCAGCCTCCACATTTGTGGCCCAATAGTGCGCAGAGGGTGGGGGATAGCCTCGGGTGAACCGTGCAGGTTTCTCCCGCTCTGAGGATTCGACACAGCTCCAAACAGCATGGTTTCCTCCTGCATGGTGGACAGAGTCCTGAGGTGTCACTCAGGATTCTTTAATCTTGGGGTCTTGGGGTCAGGACTCTTGGGGATGATACCTGAAAACCAAAATTAGGGATAGGGTTAAGGCCTAGGGCCATGGTAGACCTGATATGCCAGTGCAGAGGCAGGTGCCCTGGTGCGCTGAGTTGAGCTCGGGTGTCAGACGGGGCCTTAGCCTCTAGGTGTGTGTCCAGACGTTCGCATAACCTGGGGGTGACTTCAGGGGTGCATGGAAGTTTCTCCAGCTCTGAGGGTTCAGCGCAGCTCCAAACAGCACAGCGGTGCCCTGCGTGGCAGGCAGATTCCCAGCATGAGTATCAGGCATCCTCAATCCTTGTGACGCAGTATGTGGTCTATTCTGGAGAAGGTTCCATGTGCACTTGAGAAGAATGAGTATTCTGTTGTTTTAGGGTGGAATGTTCTGTATATGTCTATGAGGTCCATCTGGTCCAATGTTTCATTCAATGCTCTTATTTCTTTTTTAATTTTCTGCTTCGATGATCTGTCTATTTCTGAGAGAGGCGTATGAAGATCTCCTACTATTATTGTATTCATATCAATATGACTCTTTATCTTGATTAATAGTTTTCTTATGGAATTGGGTGCTCCCATATTGGGGGCATAGATATTCACAATTGTTAGATCATCTTGGCGGATAGTCCCTTTAAGAATTATGGAGTGTCCTTCTGTATCTCTGACTACAGTCTTTAGTTTAAAATCTAATTTATCTGATATGAGAATCGCTACCCCGGCCTTCTTTTGAGGCCCATTGGCATGAAAGATGCTTCTCCATCCGTTCACGTTCAGTCTGGGTGTATCCTTAGGTTCAAAATGGGTCTCTTGTAGACAACATATGGATGGGTCCTGTCGTTTTATCCAATCTGCAACCCTGTGTCGTTTTATGGGCGCATTTAGGCCATTCACATTGAGAGTGGTTATTGAGAGATAGGTTTTGATTCATGTCATGTTGCCTTTGAAGTCTTTCTGTCTGTAGATTGTTTCTATATTTCTGTTCAATGATATTCTTGGGATTTTTTCTCTTTTATAGGACCCCCCCCCTTAATATTTCCTGCAGTGTCGGCTTGCTGGTTGCATAGTCTTTTAAGCCTTGCTGGTCTTGGAAACTCTTTATCTCTCCATCCATTTTAAATGTCAGTCTTGCCGGATAGAGTATTCTTGGTTGCATGTTCTTCTCATTTAGTACTCTGAATATATTTTGCCAGCCCTTCCTGGCTTGCCAGGTCTCTGTGAAAAGGTCTGACGTTATTCTAATGGGCTTGGATGCCCACTCTCACCACTCTTGTTCAACATAGTATTAGAAGTCCTAGCAACGGCAATCAGACAACAAAGAGAAATAAAAGGTATCCAAATTGGCAAGGAAGAAGTCAAACTCTCTCTCTTCGCAGATGACATGATTTTGTATATGGAAAACCCCAAAGACTCCACCCCCAAACTACTAGACTCATACAGCAATTCAGTAACGTGGCAGGATACAAAGTCAATGTACAGAAATCAGTGGCTTTCTTATACACTAACAGTGAAAATACAGAAAGGGAAATTAGAGAATCGATTCCATTTACTAGAGCACCAAGAACCATAAGATACCTGGGAATAAACCTAACCAAAGAGGTAAAGGATCTGTACTCGAGGAACTACAGAACACTCATGAAAGAAATTGAAGAAGACCCAAAAAGATGGAAGACAATTCCATGCTCTTGGATTGGAAGAATAAACATTGTTAAAATGTTTATACTGCCTAGAGCAATCTATGCTTTTAATGCCATTCCGATCAAAATTCCACCGGTAGTTTTCAAAGAGCTGGAGCAAATAATCCTAAAATTTGTATGGAATCAGAAGAGACCCCGAATTGCTAAGGCAATGTTGAAAAACAAAAACAAAACTGGCGGCATCACGTTACCCGATTTTAAGCTTTACTACAAAGCTGCGATCACCAAGACAGCGTGGCCCTGGCATAAAAACAGACACAAAGACCAGTGGAACAGAGTGGAGAGCCCAGATATGGACCCTCAACTCCACGGTGAAATAATCTTCGACAAAACAGGAAAAAATATTCAATGGAAAAAAAGACAGTCTCTTCAATCAATGGTGCTGGGAAAACTGGACAGCTATATGTAGAATAATGAAACTCAACCATTCTCTTACACTCGAAATGGATAAAAGACCTCATCATGAGACAGGAATCCATCAGAATCCTAGAGGAGAACATAGGCAGTAACCTCTTCGATATCAGCCACAGCAACTTCTTTCAAGATATGTCTCCAAAGGCCAAGGAAACAAAAGCGAAAATAAACTTTTGGCACTTCATCAAGATCAAAAGCTTCTGCACAGCAAAGGAAACAGTCCACCAAACAAAAAGGCAACCCACGGAATGGGAGAAGATATTTGCAAATGACAGTACAGACAAAAGGTTGATATCCAGGATCTATAAAGAACTTCTCAAACTCAACACACACAAAACAGAGAATCATATCCAAAAATGGGCAGAAGATATGAACAGACACTTCTCCAACGAAGACCTACAAATGGCTATCAGACACATGAAAAAATGTTCATCATCACTAGCCATCAGGGAGATTCAAATGAAAACCACATTGAGATACCACCTGACACCAGTTAGAATGGCCAAAATGAGCAAGACAGGAAACAACGTGTGTTGGAGAGGATGTGGAGAAAGGGGAACCCTCTTACACTGTTGGTGGGAATGCAAGTTGGTGCAGCCACTTTGGAGAACAGTGTGGAGATTCCTCCAGAAATTAAGAATAGAGCTTCCCTATGACCCTGCAATTGCACTGCTGGGTATTTACCCCAAAGATACAGATGTAGTGAAAAGAAGGGCCATCTGTACCCCAATGCTTATTGTAGCAATGGCTATGCTCACCAAACTGTGGAAAGAACCAAGATGCCCTTCAACGGATGAATGGATAAGGAAGATGTGGTACATATACGCAATGGAGTATTATGCCTCCATCAGAAAGGATGAATACCCAACTTTTGTAGCAACATAGACGGGACTGGAAGAAATTATGCTGAGCGAAATAAGTCAAGCAGAGAGAGAGTCATGTATCATATGGTCTCACTTATTTGTGGAGCATAGCAAATAACACGGAGGACATAGGGAGATGGAGAGGAGAGGGAGTTGAGAGAAACTGGAAGGGGATATGAACCATGAGAGACTATGGACTCTGAAAAACAACCAGAGGGTTTTGGAGGGGCAGGGTGGGGTGGGAGTTTGAGGAATCAGGTGGTGGTTAATAGGGAGGGCACGTACTGCATGGAGCACTGGGTGTGATGCCAAAACAATGAACACTGTTATGCTGTAAATAAACAAATAAAAAAAAAAAAAAATGAGTCTATGGAAGGCCCGGCAGTGCCAGTTCACTCCACTGGAGGGAGTGGTGAGCCGTGGTGTGAGATACCCTGGAAGGCATGGCGATGCTGCTTGCCACCACTGGAGGCAGCGGCGAGCTGCCATGGGAAACACACCTGAAGAGGAGTCAGTGCAGCTTGCTGGCTCTGAAGGCAGGGCGGAGGTGCCCGGTGAGAGACCCTGAAACGTGAGGCACTACAGCTTATTTTTACAGGATGGAGTGGTGAGCTGTATAGTCTCTGTTTCTCCAGGCTCAAGGGTGGTGGTAAGAATTGATGGAGCCTGTCCCCCACTCAGCATTGTGCCCTCTTTCCCCAGGTTTGCTGGTAATGTGCTGTCAGGATGGTTCAGGAGGGTCCTCCCAGTTGGGCTCTGGAGCCAGGGGAACCAAACCCGACTCATGGTGCATTTGGAACCGAGGAGCTGAGTGTTTGTTTGGAAAAGTATGTTTGTTTCTCCAAAAAGGACAAGGGCATTGACCAGCTTGAGAGGGAAGTGAATGACCAGTTAAGAAACAAGCCTGTGTCTCTCCTTCTCCCAGGAATCAGAGCAGATGTGCAGGCTTTAGGTGGGAGACGCCTGCTTATCTGCACCTGACAACCCTTCTTCACTCTGGCTCCATGAGACCTGAAGTTTGGAAGTCAGCGTCTGAGTCAGTCATGCAGCTTGTCCCAGGACGTCAGTGTTCAGAGAAAACAGCAGGCCTGTGGGTGACAATGTCACATCCATGCCAGGATGGCAGGTAAAAATTCCCTTTCACCCCAAATTTCCTGGGCTTTTCTCTTGTCTCCAGTGGAGCTCACAAATGGCACCCTGAACCAGCTGTAAGCAATCTCGTGTGGGTGCCAGAGCTCCTGAGTTTCTCTGCAGGGAGCACCTGGCAGGGATCTCATTTTCTGTTTATTTCTGGCTTACAAAGGTATTTGGAACATCTCTTTCCTAGGAAATCCCTTGGATTCGAAAGGGAAGGTGAGATTGACTTGGTGTGCCTTTTGAACATAGAAAGTATTCCTTCACCGAACAGTGTTTACTCCACTGGGCCTAGACTCTGGTGGAACGGCTGGCATCTAGAGTGAGGTGGCTGTTTGTGGTCAGATAGAGACTTGGATGATGGCTTCTTCTTTGTCCAAGGTGATGTATCCTAATGGATTCGTCTTTGAATCCAAAGAGTTCCAATGAGGGCAGAGGGAAAATTCAAAATGATTCCAAGGAGTCTTGGACAATTTAAAAGGGATGCTTGTCTTCCTAGGTTCACTCAAACGGCTATATATGGTTGGACATGCTGTATTTTCTCTGCAGTTTCATGGGTAGTGAAGTCAGAAGGAGAGTCTTTGGGAATTTCCCTGGGTAAAGGCACTCTGTTGGCTTCAAGGGACTTGGTGTCAGGAACCCTGGGCTGAATTTCTGTGGCTGCTTTCCTGATGCTCAGTGAGTCAGGGTTTCCCACAGGTTTTATATTTCCTCCTTAGGAAATTGCTGGCAGGGAATGTTCTGTTTAAAGTGGAACCCTCGGGGGCACCTGTGTGGCTCAGTGGGTTAAGCCACTGCCTTCGGCTCAGGTCATGGTCTCAGGGTCCTGAGATCGAGCCCCGCATTGGGCTCTCTGCTCAGCGGGGAGTCTGCTTCGTCCTCTCTCTCTGCCTGCCTCTCTGCCTACTTGTGACCTCTGTCAAATAAATAAATAAAATCTAAAAAAAAAAAAAACAAAACCCAAAACCGGGACCCTCCTACATTGTTGGTGGGCCTGCGTGTTGTTGCAGCCACTCTTGGAAAGAATACAGTCTGTCCTCCAAAAGCTAAGAACTGAACAACAGTAGGATCCAGCAATTGTCCTCCTAGTTATTTCCCTAAAGGGCACAAAAATGCACATTCAGTGGGGTATAAGCACCGTGATATTTACAGCAGCATTTTCAACCATTGTAAAACAATGGAGGGAGACCAAATGTCCATTCACTGATGAGTGATATATATATATATATATATATATATATATATATATATCACTCATATATATCATATGTGTGTGTGTGTGTGTGTATGTGTATTCATTCTCCCACATCTTCTTAATGGAATAGGATCCAGGTTCAAAAAGGATGAAATCTTACCATCTGCAAGGATGTGGATGGATCTACAGTGGATTTAGCTAAGTAAAATCAGTAAGAAAAGACCAATAGCCTATATCTTGACCTCTATGGAATTTCAGAAAGAAAACAGATGAACATAGTGAGGGGAGAAAGGCCAATGAGGAAACAGACTCTAACCTAGAGCAAAATCGAGGGTTGCTAGGGGGCAGGGGTGTGGGGCGAAGGGTTAAGTGGGTGACAGCTATTAGGGAGAGTACTTGTTGTGATGAGCTCTGGGTGTTCTATGCAGGTGAGGAATCACAAAATCCTACCCCTGAAGGAGAGGAATGAACATTGCATGGAAACGAATTGGAATTGAAGTCAATGAAGAAAAGAAGACCATGTTCTACTTCATGAAGACTGAGGTCAAACTGGAATGACTTTTGCTCTCCTGTTCTGTAGCTGTTCATTATGAAACACTCTGTGGCAGGATACACTAGTTTCCTATTGCATAAGGAGCCCTCAGAAAGTTGCCATGAAAGATTTAGATCTCAGAGCATGTACATGTTCCATTGATATGTTACTTTCAGTTTGCCCAGGTGCAAAGCTAAGTGGAGAGAAATAGGGCTGAAGAGGAAAGGAAGTATTAAGCATTCAAGAGGTAGCCTTCCCCTTTCTCATGAATGCCTGGGCCAGTGTAAATTGGGAAGAAGGAGGGGGGATCCCAGAGCTTTGCCGCAGACAGGGGAGTTCTAGGTCTGCCTAGAGCTGGTGGTGTCCATGAGCAGAGCTGAGCTAGTGGCGTGGCAGGCCCGAACTTCTGGTGTTGAGGTGAGTTCCCCAAGGAGCTGAGTTGAGAATGGGGGTCAGGTGGTGAATCAGGCTCTGGGTTTGTGGCCAGGGGGCTGCAGAATGTGGGGGAGTCCTAATGGGGTCATGCAGGTTTCTCTGGCTCTGAGGGTTCTGCACAGCTCCAAAGGGACAAGTTTCCTGCTGGGTGGCAGGGGGACTCCTACAGTGTGGCTCCAAGTTTACCAATCTAGAGGGCTTGGTGGATA
Organism: Meles meles; assembly: GCF_922984935.1. Lineage (NCBI taxonomy): Eukaryota > Metazoa > Chordata > Mammalia > Carnivora > Mustelidae > Meles > Meles meles. The sequence continues at coordinate 277,335 of NW_025721164.1, read as the reverse complement.
GGCCCCTGGGGAAGGAAGCCTGAAAATGCAACATAGGGTTAAGGGTAATGGGCTGGGCAGGACAGGCCTGATCAGCCTACACAGAGGTGAGATACCCTCAGAATTGAGTTGAGGAAATGCATCCTGCAATGCAGAAGAGTCAGGGTTTCTGGCCAGAGGGACGGCTGATCGTGGGGGTGGCTTTAGAGGGGCATGCTGGTTTCTCCCTCTCTGAGGAAACTTTGGAGCTCCAAATGTCATGGCTTCCCCCTGCATGGCATTCAGGTTTCTGCCTTGTTACAGGGGGGTCCTGAATCTGGGGAGTTTGGGGGCCAGGCCTCTTGGGATGGAAGCCCGAAATCAGAAACTAGAGCTACGGTAAGGGCGTAGGGGCATGGCATGCTCAATCTGCTACTGCTGAGGTGGGCTCCCTGGTGGGCTGACTTCAGGGTGGGTATCAGGTGGCATGTCAGACTCAGAGTTTGTGTCCAGGGATGCCACAGAAGCTGGGCGTGACCTCAGGGTTGCATGCAGGTTTCTCCTACCCTGAGGGTTCTGCAGAGCTCCAAATGGCATGGTTTCCTCCTGTGTGGCAGACGCAGTCCTGGGGTATCACTGAGGAATCCTTAATCTCTACTGGCATGAATCTCGGAGGTGCCCAATCTGGCGGGCTTGGGGGACAGGCCTCTGTTCATGAAAGCCTGTACACCCCACCTAGGTTTATGGTTAGGGCCGAAGGGCATGGCAGGTCCAATGTGCCGGTGCTGATGCGGGCTCCCCTAAGGGTCGAGTTGAGGGCATAGATCTGGCATCGCAGGAGAATCTGGTTTTATGGCCATGGGGGTGACTCATGGTGGGGTGGCATTACGGGGGTTTGCAGGTTTCTCCCCGTCTGAGTGTTCAGTGCAGCTCTAAACCACAAGTTTTCCTCATGAGTGCCAGGTGGAGTCCCGTGGTGGCGCTCAGTAGACCTTAATCTGGGGGGACATGGGAGGCAGGCCCCTGGGATGGAAGCCTGAAAACCTAAAGAGGGGTTCTGGTAAGGGCTTAGGGGCATGGTGGCCTGATCTGCTTATGTTGAGGTGGGGCGCCCTAGGGTCTGAATTTATGGCATGCGTCCGGCAGCTCAGCAGAATCTGGTTTATGGCTGGGGGGACGGGTGCAGATGATGGGAGTGCCTTTAGAGGGGCAAGTTTCTCCCCCTCTGAGGGTTCAGCACAACTCCAAGGCACAGGTTCCTACTGTGTGGCAAGCGGAGTCCTGAGGTGTATGTCAAGATTCCTTAATCCAGGGGATTTTGTTGCCTGGACCCTCAGAATGGAAGACTGAACACCCAAACTTGTGTTAGGGTTAGGGCCTAGGGGCAATGGCAGGCCCGATCTGCCAGTGCTGAGGCGGGATCCCCTATGGGCTCAGTTGAGGGTATGCATTTGGTGGCGGCATGGAATCCAGCTCTATGGCCAGAGTGGCTGTTGATTATTGGGGTGGCTTTAGGGTGGCATGAAAGTTTCTCCCCATCTGAGGGTTCATTGCAGCTCCAAACCACAAGGTTTCCACTTGTGTGACAGGCTGTGTCCTGTGGTGTTGCTCAGAAGTCCTTAATCTGGGGGGCGTGGGGGCCAGGCCTCTTGGGATGGAAGCCTGAAAATCCAAACTAGGGTTAGGGTTAAGGCTTAGGGACATGGCAGGCCCGATCTGCTGCAATTGAGGGGGTCTCCTGGATAGGCCGAATGGAGGGTGGGAATCAGGCAGGACTTGAGGTCTGTGTTTGTGTTTGTGGGGGCAAAGAAGCTAGTGGTGTCCGCGGGGGGCATGCAGCTTTCTCCTGCTCTGAGGTTCCTGCACAGTTCCAAATGGCACCATTTTGCCCTAGGAGGCTGGAGGAGTGCTGGCGGGAGTCTCAGTCATCCCCAGTCTGATGGGCTTGGGGTACAGGCCTCTGGGCACGGAAGGCTGTATACCCCACCTAGGGTTAGGGTTAGGGTCTAGGGTCATGGCAGGCCCAATCTGCCGGCGCTGAGATGGGCTCCCCTCAGGGCTGAGTTGAGGGCATGTGTCCGGTAGCTTCATAGAAAACAGCTTTCTGGCCTGGGGTGCCGCAAATTGTGCGGATAGCTTTACGGGGGCTTGAAGGTTTCTCACCCTCTGAGTATTCAGCAGCTCCAAACTGCAAGGTTTCATCCTGCGTGGCTGTTGGAGTCCTGCAATGTCACTCAGGGGTCCTTAATCCAGGGGGCCTGGAGGCTAGGCATCTTGGGATGGAAGCCTGGAAACTCAAACTAAGGGTGAGGTCTTGGGGCGCGACAGACCCAATCTGCCAGTGCTGAGGCGGACTCCCCGGTGGCCTGAGTTGAGGGTCGGTGATAGGTGGCTAGTGTGAATCTGGGTTTGTGTTCAGGAGGGGCTCAGATGCTGGGGCTTGCCTTGGGGGGCATGAAGTTATCTTTTGCTCTGAGGTCTAAGTAGCTCCAAATGGCACTGTAACAGCATAGGCAGCCTCCAGACTGCCAGAGTGAGTCTCATGCATCCACAATCTGGCGGGTTTGGGGGCTAGGCCTCTGGGTACGGAAGACTGTACACCCAACCTAGGGTTAGGGTTAAGGCCTAGGGGCATGGCAGTTCTGATATGCTGCTGATATGCTGTGTTGAGGCGGGCTCCCTCAGGGCTGAGTGGATGACATGCATCTGGCGTTGTGGCAGAATCTGGCATTATGTCTGGGGCATTTCCAATGGCGGGTGTGTTTAGGTGCTCATGCACCTTTCTTTCTGGAGGGCAGGCAGAGTCCTGTGTTGTGACTTTGGAATCCCCAGTCTGGAGGGTTAGGGTTAGGGATAGAGGTTCGGAGAGTGTTAGGGTTAGTTGTTAGGGGTTAGGGTTAGGGTTAGGGTTAGGAGTTAGGGGATAGGGTTAGAGGTAAGGTTTAGGGTTAGGCTTAGGGTTAGGCGTATGTCTTAGGGACAAGGCATGTCAGATCTGCCAACACAGATATGGACTCACCCAAGGGCTGTGTTGAGGGCGGGACTCAGGAGTCTCCTCAGGCCCTGGATTTTTGGACTGGAGGGGCAAAGAAGGTGGGAATCGCCTCTGGGGAGCATGATGGTTTCTACTGCTCCGAGGTTGTTATGTTAGGTTTAGAGGTTAGGGTTAGGTTTTGTGGTTAGGGTTAGTGTTAAGATTAGTGTTAAGGTGGGGCGCCTGGGTGGCTCAGTTGGTTAAAGCCTCTGCCTTCCGCTCAGGTCATGATCTCAGGGTCCTGGGATGGAGCCCCACATCAGGCTCTCTGCTCAGCGGGGAGCGTGCTTCGTCCTCTCTGTGCCTTCTTCTGATCTGTCTCTGTCAAAGAAATGAATAAAATCTTAAAAAAAATAAAAAGATTAGGGTTAGGGTTATGTCTTAGGGACAAGGCATGTTGGATCTGGTAACACTTATATGGGCTCACCCAAGGGCTGAGTTGAAGGCGGGACTCAGGAGGCTCCTTAGGCCCTGGGTTTTTTTCCTAGAAGGTAAAGATGGTGGGAATGGCCTCAGGGGAGCATGCTGGTTTCGCGGTCTCTGAGAGTGTTAGATAGCACTAAATGAAATGGTTTATTTCATTTATTCTCCTGGCTGAGAGGCTGAGTCCTGCCATCAGTCTGATGTTCCTATCCACTGGGATGGAATTGGGTATCAGGCCTCTGGGGTCCAGAGCCTGACCACCTGAGCTAGGGTATTAGGGTTTGGTCCTGGGAGCATGGCAGGCCTGAGGTGCCAGTGCGGACTCAGGCTCTCCGGAGGGCTGAGTTGAGGGTATTGCTCTGGAGGCCCATCAGGCACTGGGCGGTGGTGTGTGGGTCCTCGGAAGGTGTGGGTGTCTTTAGGGGGCGTGGAGGTTTCTCCGGCCAGGAGCGTACTGCACAGGGCCATGTGGGCCATTTTCCTTGTGGGTGGCAGCCGGAGTCCAGCATTGCAAATACAGGGTCCCCAGTCTGGACGGCTAGGGAGCCAGGCCTCTGTGGATCGAAGCATAAACACCCATCCTAGCATTATGGTTAAGTCTTTGGGGCATGGTAACCCCGATCTGCCGGTGCTGTGGTGACCCATCCTGATGCCTGAGTTGAGGCTATGTCTGCAGGACCTTGAGACTCTGGTTCCCGGTCCTTGGGAGGGTCCAGAAGTGCTTTGGCCTCAGGGAGACTTGCAGGCTTCTCCTGCTCTGTGGCTTCAGCCCATTTCTAAACGGCACGGTTCATGCTGGGATCATGTGCAATTATGGGGTGCAACTCAGGGGTCCCCTATCTGGGGTTTTGAGGACCAGTTGTGGGAGGAGGATGCCTGAGCACGAACCTGGGCTAGGGTTAGTATTAGGATTAGGGTTAAGGTTATGTCTTAGGGACAAGGCATGTCGGATATGCAAGCACAGATATCAGCTCGCCCAAGGGCTGAGTTGAGGGTGGGACTCAGGAGGCTCCTCGGGCACTGGGGTTTTGGGCTGTACGGGCAAAGATGTTGGAAATCGCCTCAGGGGAGCATGCCAGTTTCTACAATTCTCAGGGCATTAGATAGCACGAAATGAAAGGTCACCTTCTGGCTGAGAGGGTGAGTCCTGCTGTGAGGGTTAGGTTGTAGGGGCATTGCAGCCCCAATCTGCTGGCGCTGTGGTGGCCCATCCCAATGCTTGAGTTCAGAGCGTGTGTCTGCAGGACCATGAGACTCCTGGTTCTTGGTCCTTGGGGGCGCTGGAAGTGGGGTGGCCTCAGGGAGACATTCAAATTTATCCCGCTCTGTGGGTTCAGCACAATTCTAAACAGCATGGTTTCCTCCTGGTGTCAGGTTCAATGATGGGGTATCGCTCACGGGTCCCCCATCTGGGGCCTTGGGGACCAGGAGTCAGAGTATGGACGCCTGAACACACAACCTGGGCTAGGTATAGTATTATGGTTAGTGTTAGGCTTAGGGACAGGGCATGTCGGATCTGCTAGCACAGATACGGGCTCACCCAAGGGCTGAGTTGAGGGCAGGACTCAGGAGGCTCCTCAGGCCCTGGGTTCTTGGCCTGGAGGAGCAAAGCTGGTGGGAATGGCCTCAAGGGAGAATGGCTGGTTGCTACTGCTCTGAGGGTGTGAGAGAACACCAAATGAAAAGGTCTCCTCCTGGCTGAGAACTGAGTCCTGCCGACAGTCTGATGCTCAACCCATGGGAGGAATTGGGTGTCAGGCCTCTGGGTCCAATGCCTGAACACCCAACCTAGTGTTAGGGTTTCGTCCTGGGAGAATGGCAGGCCTGCCAGTGCGGCTCAGGTTCTCCGGAGGGCTGAGTTGAGGGCATTGCTCTGGTGGCCTGTCAGGCTCTGGGTTTGTGGTGTGGCATTTCTTGGAAGGCGTGGGTGGCTTTAGGGGGCATGGAGGATTCTGTGGCCAGGAGCATACTGCACAGGATCATATGGTCCAGTTTCATCGTGGGTGGCAGCCAGAGTCCTGCATTGGGAATCCAGGGTCCCCAGTCTGGAGGGCTAGGGGTCCAGTCCTCAGGGGACAGAAGCCTGAAACCCAACCTAGGGTTAGGGTAGGGTTGTAAGGGCATGGCAGCCCCGATCTGATGGCGCTGTGGTGATGCTTCCCAATGCCTGAGTTGAGGGCGCGAGTCTGTAGCACTGTGAGAGTCCTGGTTCCTGGTCCTTGGGTGTGCCAGAAGTGGCAGTGGGCTCTGGGAGGCATGCAGGTTTCTCCCGCTCTGCGGGTTCAACACATTTCTAAAGGGCAGGGTTTCCTCCTGGGATCAGGCGCAATTATGGGGTGCAGCTCAGGGGTCCCCCATCTGGCCGTTTGGGGGACCAGGCTATGGAGGAGGGATGCCTGAACACACAACCTGGGCTAGAGTTAGTATTAGGGTTAGGCTTAGCGTTAAGGTTATGTCTTAGGGAGAAGGCATGTGGGATCTGCCAGCACAGATATTGGCTCACTCAAGGGCTGAGTTGAGGGCAGGGCTCCGGAGGCTTCTCAGGCCCTGGGTTTTTGGCCTGGAGGTGCAAAGATGGCAGGAATGGCCTCAGGGCAGCTTGGCCGGTTCCTAGGGCTCTGAGGGTGTTGGAGAGCACCAAATGGAATCTCCTGCTGGTTGAGAAGCTGAGTCATGCCATCAGTTTGATGCTCCCACCCATGGGTGGAATTGGGTGTCAGGGTTCTAGAACCTGAACACCCAACCTAGGCTTAGGGTTTGGTCCTGGGAGAATGGCAGGCCTGATGTGCCAGCACGGACTCAGGCTCTCTGGAGGGCTGGGCTGAGGGCATTGTTCTGGCGGCCTGTAAGGCTAAGGAATTGTGGTGTGGGGGTGCTCAGAAGATGTGGTTGGCTTTAGGGGTCATGGAGGTTTCTCCGGCAAGGAGCGTTCTGCAAAGGTCCATTGGTCAAGTTTCATCATGGGTGGCGGCCAGAGTCCTACGTTGGGAATATGGGGTCCCCAGTCTGGAGGGCTAGGGAGCCAGTCCTCTGGGGACTGAAGCCTGAACACCCAACGAAGGGTTAGGTTTAGGTCACAGGGGCATGGCGGCCCTGATCTGTCGGCACAGTGATGACCAATCCCGATGCCTGAGTTGAGGACATGAGTCTGCAGGACCGTGAGACTCCTCATTCCTGCTCCTCAGGGGCGCCGGTATTGGGGGTGGCGTCAGGGAGGCATTCTGGTTTCTTCTGCTCTGTAGGTTCAGCACATTCCTTTTTTTTTTCACTTTCAATATCTATCTATCTATCTATATTATTTCTTTTCAGCATAACAGTGTTCCTTATATTTGCACCACACCCAGTGCTCCATGCAACACGTGCCCTCCCTAATACCCACCACCTTGTTCTCCCAACCTCCCACTCCCCACCCATTCAAGACCCTCAGGTTCTTTTTCAGAGTCCGTAGTCTCTCATGGTTCACATCCCCTTCCCATTTCCCACAACTTCCTTCTCCTCTCCATCTCCCCATGTCCTCCTTGTTCTTTGTTATGCTCCACAAATAAGTGAAACCATATGATAGTTGACTCTCTCTGCTTGACTTATTTCACTCAGCATAATCTCTTCCACTCCCGTCCATATTGCTACAAAAGTTGGTATTCATCCTTTCTGATGGAGGCATAATACTCCATCTTGTATATGGACCACATCTTCCTTATCCATTCGTCCATTGAAGGGCATCTTGGTTCCTTCCACAGTTTGGCGACCGAGGCCTTTGCTGCTATAAACATTGGGGTACAGATGGCCCTTCTTTTCACTACATCTGTATCTTTGGGGTAAATACCCAGCAGTGCAATTGCAGGGTCATAGGGAAGCTCTATTCTTAATTTCTGGAGGAATCTCCACACTGTTCTCCAAAGTGACTGCACCAACTTGCATTCCCACCAACAGTGTAAGAGGGTTCCCCTTTCTCCACATCCTCTCCAACACACGTTGTTTCCTGTCTTGCTAATTGTGGCCTTTCTAACTGGTGTCAGGTGGTATCTCAATGTGGTTTTCATTTGAATCTCCCTGATGGCTAGTGATGATGAACATTTTGTCATGTGTCTGATAGCCATTTGTATGTCTTCGTTGGAGGAGTGTCTGTTCATATCTTCTGCCCATTTTTGGATATGATTATCTGTTTTGTGTGTGTTGAGTTTGAGAAGTTCTTTCTAGATCCTGGATATCAACCTTTTGTCTGAACTGTCATTTACAAATATCTTCTCCCATTCCGTGGGTTGCCTTTTGATTGGTGGACTGTTCCCTTTGCTGTGCAGAAGCTATTGATCTTGATGAAGTGCCAAAAGTTCATTTTCGCTTTTCTTTCCTTGGCCTTTGGAGACATATCTTGAAAGAAGTTGCTGTGGCTGATATCGAAGAGGTTACTGCCTATGTACTCCTCTAGGATTCTGAGAGAATCCTGTCTCACGTTGAGCTCCTTTATCGAGTTCGAGTTTATCATTGTGTATGGTGTAAGAGAATGGTCGAGTTTCATTCTTCTACATATCGCTGTCCAGATTTCCCAGCACCATTGATTGAGGAGAATGTCTTTTGTTACATTGAATATTTTTTCCTGATTTCTCGATGATTATATCACAATAGAGTTGAGGGTCCATATCTAATCGGGATCGATTTGGGCAGAGCGCTCATGAAAATTAGCTGGCGTTGGACAACCATGGGGACGGCCTTGTTCCGCGTGGCCCAGGACCCTTTCTCGCTCGGGGTATGTCCCAGCCACCCAAAAACGCGCCGAGACGACGGGGCCCGGCCGGGGGCCTCAGCGCCGGGGAGCTTGCTCCGAGCAGAGTTGATGGAGGGGCTGTGGTCGGGCATTCGGCTCCACCTTGGAGGGAGGCCGGGGCGCCCGGGAAGGGCTTGGCCTCTCTGGGGGAACAAGAAGATCTGTCGCTCCACAGCTGTGTCGCAGCCGCAAAACGTGCCGTTGTCGCCGGGACGGTCGGGGGACTCGTGGCGCGGGACTCAGGGTTCCCCATGCGGAGGCCCCCAGGCTCAGGCCCCTGGCAACGGAAGGCTGAGCAAGCAGGCCAGGGCCCGGGTCCGGCTTTCGCGGCTGGCCCGGCCCCAGCTGCCGGCGCCAGGGAGGGGACCCCCGGAGGCTGAGGAGCGGGAGGCGTCGGCCTCCCCGGGGCCCGCCTCCTGGAGCTCCTCCTGGCGGTGCCGGAACGCGTCGACACGCGATCCCGGACAGGGCCCCGGGGGGGCGGCCCTGCGGCCCTGTGGTGCCCGAAGTGTGTTCGCCGGGCGTTTTCCGGCCAATTCTCACGAGCGTTCTGCCAAAATCGGGATCGATTTGGGCAGAACGGTCGTGAGAATAGGCCGGCGTTGGGCAGCCCTGGTCAGCGCCCACTGCCGCGTGGAGCAGGGCCCCTTCTCGCTCGGGGCATGTCGTTGCCACCCGGAAAAGGCGCAGTGACGATGGGGCGCGTCCGGCGGCACAAGGGCCGGGGAGTTTTCCCCGAACAGAGTTGATGGCGCGGCTGTGGCCGGGCATCCGCCTCCGCCGTGGCGGGAGGCCGGGGCGCCCGTGGAGGGGGCTGGCCTCTGTGGGGAAACGGATGGATCTCTCAATCCATGGCTGGGACGAAGCCGCGAAAGGTGCCGTTGTAGCCGGGACGGTCAGGGGATTCGTGGCGCGGGACTCAGGGTTCCCCATGGGGAGGCCCCCAGGCTCAGGCCCCTGGAAACGGAAGGCTGAGCAAGCAGGCCCGGGCCCGGGCCCGGCTTTCGGGGCTGGCCCGGGTTCACCTGCCGGTGCCAGGGAGAGGACCCCTGGAGGCTGAGGAGCGGGAGGCCTCGGCCTCCCCTGGGCACGCCTCCCGGAGCTCCTCCTGGCGGTGCCAGAACGCGACGACACGCGATCCCGGACAGTGCCCCGGGGGGGCGGCCCTGCGGCCCTGTGGTGCCCGAAGTGTGTTCGCCGGGCGTTTTCCGGCCAATTCTCACGAGCGATCTGCCCAAATCGGGATCGATTTGGGCAGAACGCTCGTGAGAATTGGCCGGCGTTGGGCAGCCCTTGTCAGCGGCCAGTTCCGCCTGGAGCAGAGCCCTTTCTCGCTCGGGGCATGTCGCGGCCACCCGGAAAACGAGCCGCGACGATGGGGCGCGGCCGGCGGCTCCGGCGCCGGGAAGTTTTACCCGAGCAGAGTGGATGGAGGCGCCGTGGCCGGGCGTCCGCCTCCGGCGTGGCGGGCGGCCAGGGCGCCCGTGGAGGGGGCTGGCCTCTGTGCTGGAACGGAGTGATCTCTCACTCCACGGCTAGGACGAAGCCGCGAAAGGTGCCGTTGTCGCCGGGACGGTCGGGGGGACTCGTCGCGCGGGACTCAGGGTTCCCCATGCGGAGGCCCCCAGGCTCAGGCCCCTGGCAACGGAAGGCTGAGCAAGCAGGCCAGGGCCCGGGCCCGGCTTTCGGGGATGGCTCGGCCCCAGCGGCCGGCGCCAGGGAGGGGACCCCCGGAGGCTGAGGAGCGGGATGCGTCGGCCTCCCCAGGGCCCGCCTCCCGGAGCTCCTCCTGGCGGTGCCGGAACGCGACGACACGCGATCCCGGACAGGGCGCCGGGGGGGGCGGCCCTGCGGCCCTCTGGTGCCCGAAGTGTGTTCGCCGGGCGTTTTCCGGCCAATTCTCACGAGCGTTCTGCCCAAATCGGGATCGATTTGGGCGGAACGCTCGTGAGAATTGGCCGGCGTTGGGCAGCCCTGGTCAGCACCAAGTGCCACGTGGAGCAGGGCCCTTTCTCGCTTGGGGCATGTCGCGGCCACCCGGAAAACGAGCCGCGACAATGGGGCGCGGCCGGCGGCCCTGGCGCCGGGGAGTTTTCCCCGAGCAGAGTGGATGGAGCGCCGTGGCCGGGCGTCCGCCTCCGCCGTGGCGGGCGGCCGGGGCGCCCGTGGAGGGGGCTGGCCTCTGTGGGGGAACGGAGTGATCTCTCACTCCACGGCTGGGACGAAGCCGCGAAAGGTGCCGTTGTCGCCGGGACGGTCGGGGGGACTCGTGGCTCGGGACTCATGGTTCCCCATGCGGAGGCCCCCAGGCTCAGGCCCCTGGCAACGGAAGGCTGAGCAAGCAGGGCCGGGCCTGGTCCCGGGTTTCGGGGCTGGCCCGGCCCCAGCTGCCAGCGCCAGGGAGGGGACCCCCGGAGGCTGAGGAGCGGGAGGCGTCGGCCTCCCCGAGGCCCGCCTCCCGGAGCTCCTCCTGGCGGTGCCGGAACGCGACGACACGCGATCCCGGACAGGGCCCCGGGGGAGCGGCCCTGCGGCCCTGTGGTGCCCGAACTGTGTTCGCCGGTCGTTTGGGCAGAACGCTCGTAAGAATTGGCCGGCGTTGGGCAGCCCTGGTCAGCGGCCAGTTCCGCGTGGAGCAGGGCCCTTTCTCGCTCGGGGCATGTCGCGGCCACCCGGAAAACGAGCAGTGACGATGGGGCGCGGCCGGCGGCCCCGTCGCCGGGGTGGTTTCCCCGAGCAGAGTTGATGGAGGCGCCGTGGCCGGGCGTCCGCCTCCGCCGTGGCGGGCGTCCGGGGCACCCATGGAGGGGGCTGGCCTCCGTGGGGGAACGGATGGATCTCTCACTCCACGGCTGGGACGAAGCCGCGAAAGGTGCCGTTGTCGCCGGGATGGTCAGGGGACTCGTGGCGCGGTACGCAGGGTTCCCCGTGGGGAGGCCCCCAGGCTCAGGCCCCTGGCAACGGAAGGCTGAGCAAGCAGGCCCGGGCCCGTGCCCGGCGTTCGGGGCTGGCCCGACCCAGCGGCCGGAGCCAGGGAGGGGACCCCCGGAGGCTGAGGAGCGGGAGGCGTCGGCCTCCCCGCGGCACGCCTCCCGGAGCTCCTCCTGGCGGTGCCAGAACGCGACGACACGCGATCCCGGACAGGGCCCCGGGGGGGGCCCCCCTGCGGCCCTGTGGTGCCCGAAGTGTGTTGGCCGGGCCTTTTCCGGCCAATTCTCACGAGCGTTCTGCCCAAATCGGGATCGATTTGGGCAGAACGCTCGTGAGAATTGGCCGGCGTTGGGCAGCCCTGGTCAGCGCCCAGTTCCGCGTGGAGCAGGGCCCTTTCTCGCTTGGGGCATGTCGCGGCCACCCGGAAAACGAGCCGCGGCGATGGGGCGCGGCCGGCAGCCGCGGCGCCGGGGAGTTTTCCCCGAGCAGAGTGGATGGAGGCGCCGTGGCCGGGCGTCCGCCTCCGTCGTGGCGGGCGCCCGGGGCGCCCCTGGAGGGGGCTGGCCTCTGTGGGGAAACGGACTGGTCTCTCACTCCGCGGCTAGGACGAAGCCGCGAAAGGTGCCGTTGTCGCCGGGACGGTCGGGGGACTCGTGGCGCAGGACACAGGGTTCCCCATGGGGAGGCCCCCACGCTCAGGCCCCTGGCTACGGAAGGCTGAGCAAGCAGGCCCGGGCCCGGGCCCGGATTTCGGGGCTGGCCCGGCCCCAGCTGCCGGCGCCAGGGAGGAGACCCCCGGAGGATGAGGAGCGGGAGGCGTCGGCCTCCCCGCGGCACGCCTCCCGGAGCTCCTCCTGGCGGTGCGGGAACGCGACGACACGCGGTCCCGGACAGGGCCCCGGGGGGGGCGGCCCTGCGGCCCTGTGGTGCCCGAAGTGTGTTCGCCGGGCGTTTTCCGGCCAATTCTCACGAGCGTTCTGCCCAAATCGGGATCGATTTGGGCAGAACGCTCGTGAGAATTGGCCGGCGTTGGGCAGCCCTGGTCAGCGCCCAGTTCCGCGTGGAGCAGGGCCCTTTCTCGCTCGGGGCATGTCGCGGCCACGCGGAAAACGAGCCGCGACGATGGGGCGCGGCCGGCAGCCGCGGCGCCGGGGAGTTTTCCCTGAGCAGTGTGGATGGAGGCGCCGTGGCCGGGCGTCCGCCTCCGCCGTGGCGGGCGGCCGGGGCGCCCCTGGAGGGGGCTGGCCTCTGTGGGGAAACGGACTGCTCTCTCACTCCGCGGCTAGGACGAAGCCGCGAAAGGTGCCGTTGTCGCCGGGACGGTCGGGGGACTCGTGGCGCGGGACTCAGGGTTCCCCATGGGGAGGCCCCAAGGCTCAGGCCCCTGGCAACGGAAGGCTGAGCAAGCCGCCCCGGGCCCGGGCCCGGCTTTCGGGGCTGGCCCGGCCCCAGCTGCCGGCGCCAGGGAGGGGACCCCCGGAGGCTGAGGAGCGGGAGGCGTCGGCCTCCCCGCGGCACGCCTCCCGGAGCTCCTCCTGGCGGTGCCGGAACGCGACGACACGCGGTCCCGGACAGGGCCCCGGGGGGGGGCGGCCCTGCGGCCCTGTGGTGCCCGAAGTGTGTTCGCCGGGCCTTTTCCGGACAATTCTCACGAGCGTTCTGCCCAAATCGGGATCGATTTGGGCAGAACGCTCGTGAGAATTGGCCGGCGTTGGGCAGCCCTGGTCAGCGCCCAGTTCCGCGTGGAGCAGGGCACTTTCTCGCTCGGGGCATGTCGCGGCCACGCAGAAAACGAGCCGCGACGATGGGGCGCGGCCGGCAGCCGCGGCGCCGGGGAGTTTTCCCCGAGCAGAGTGAATGGAGGCGCCGTGGCCGGGCGTCCGCCTCCGCCGTGGCGGGCGGACGGGGCGCCCCTGGAGGGGGCTGGCCTCTGTGGTGAAACGGACTGGTCTCTCACTCCGTGGCTAGGACGAAGCCGTGAGAAGTGCCGTTGTCGCCGGGACCGTCGGGGGACTCGTGGCGCGGGACTCAGGGTTCCCCATGGGGAGGCCCCCAGGCTCAGGCCCCTGGCAACGGAAGGCTGAGCAAGCAGGCTCGGGCCCGGGCCCGGCTTTCGGGGCTGGCCCGGCCCCAGCTGCCGGCGCCAGGGAGGGGACCCCCGGAGGCTGAGGAGCGGGAGGCGTCGGCCTCCCCGCGGCACGGCTCCTGGAGCTCCTCCTGCCGGTGCCGGAACGCGACGATACGCGGTCCCGGACAGGGCCCCGGGGGGGGCCGCCCTGCGGCCCTGTGGTGCCCGAAGTGTGTTCGCCGGGAGTTTTCCGGCCAATTCTCACGAGCGTTCTGCCCAAATCGGGATCGATTTGGGCAGAACGCTCGTGAGAATTGGCCGGCGTTGGGCAGCCCTGGTCAGCGCCCAGTTCCGCGTGGAGCAGGGCCCTTTCTCGCTCGGGGCATGTCGCGGCCACCCGGAAAACGAGCCGCGAAGATGGGGCGCGGCCGGCAGCCGCGGCGCCGGGGAGTTTTCCCCGAGCAGAGTGGATGGAGGCGCCGTGGCCGGGCGTCCGCTTCCGCCGTGGCGGGCGGCCTGGGCGCCCCTGGAAGGGGCTGGCCTCTGTGGGGAAACGGACTGGTCTCTCACTCCGCGGCTAGGACGAATCCGCGAAAGGTGCCGTTGTCGCCGGGACGGTCGGGGGACTCGTGGCGCGGGACACAGGGTTCCCCATGGGGAGGCCCCCAGGCTCAGGCCGCTGACAACGGAAGGCTGAGCAAGCAGGCCTCGACCGGGCCCGGCTTTCGGGGCTGGCCCGGCCCCAGTTGCCAGCGAAGGGAGGGGACCACCAGAGTCTGAGGAGCGCGAGGCGTCGACTTGCCCACGCCAGCCTCACGGAGCTCCTCCTGGCTGTGCCGGATCGCGACGACACGCGATCCCGGACAGGGCCCCGGGGGGGCGGCCCTACGGCCCTGTGGTGCCCGAAGTGTGTTCGTCGGGCGTCTTCCGGCCAATTCTCACGAGCGTTCTGCCCAGAATTGGCCGGCGTTGGGCAGCCCTGGTCAGCGCCCAGTTCCGCGTGGAGCAGGGCCCTTTCTCGCTCAGGGCATGTCGCGGCCACCCGGAAAATGAGCCGCGATGATGGGGCGCGGCCGGCGGCCCCGGCGCCGGGGAGTTTTCCCCCGAGCAGAGTGGATGGAGGCGCCGAGGCCGGGAGTCCGCCTCCGCCGTGGCGGGCGGCCGCGGCGCCCGAGGAGGCGGCTGGCCACTGTGGGGAAACGGATTGATCTCTCACTCCACGGCTGGGACGAAGACGCGAAAGGTGCCGTTGTCGCCGGGACGGTCGGGGGACTCGTGGCGCGGGACTCAGGGTTCCCCATGGAGAGGCCCCCAGGCTCCCCCATGGAGAGGCCCCCAGGCTCAGGCCCCTGGCAACGGAAGGCTGAGCAAGCAGGCCCGGGCCCAGGCCCGGCTTTCAGGGCTGGGCCGGCCTCAGCTGCCGGCGCCAGGGAGGGTACCCCCAGAGGCTGAGGAGCGGGAGGCGTCGGCCTCCCCGCGGCACGCCTCCCGGAGCTCCTCCTGGCGGTGCCGGAACGCGACGACACGCGATCCCGGACAGGGCCCCGGGGGGGGCGGCCTGCGGCCCTGTGCTGCCCGAAGTGTGTTCGCCGGGCGTTTTCTGGCCAATTCTCACGAGCGTTCTGCCCAAATCGGGATCGATTTGGGCAGAACGCTCGTGAGAATTGGCCGGCGTTGGGCAGCCCTGGTCAGCGCCCAGTTCCGCGTGGAGCAGGGCCCTTTCTCGCTCGGGGCATGTCGCGGCCACCCGGAAAACGAGCCGCGACGATGGGGCGCGGCCGGCAGCTGCGGCGCCGGGGAGTTTTCCCCGAGCAGAATGGATGGAGGCGCCGTGGCCGGGCGTCCGCCTCCGCCGTGGCGGGAGGCCGGGGCGCCCCTGGAGGGGGCTGGCCTCTGTGGGGAAACGGACTGGTCTCTCACTCCGCGGCTAGGACGAAGCCGTGAAAGGTGCCGTTGTGGCCGGGACGGTCGGGGGACTCGTGGCGCGGGACTCAGGTTTCCCCATGGGGAGGCCCCCAGGCTCAGGCCCCTGGCAACGGAAGGCTAAGCAATCAGGCCCGGGCCCGGGCCCGGCTTTCGGGGCTGGCCCGGCCCCAGCTGCCGTCGCCAGGGAGGGGACCCCCGGAGGCTGAGGAGCGGGAGGCGTCGGCCTCCCCGCGGCACGCCTCCCGGAGCTCCTCCTGGCGGTGCCAGAACGCGACGACACGCGATCCCGGACAGGGCCCCGGGGGGGTCCGCCCTGCGGCCCTGTGGTGCACGAAGTGTGCTCGCCGGGCGTTTTCCGGCCAATTGTCACGAGCGTTCTGCCCAAATCGGGATCGATTTGGGCAGAACGCTCGTGAGAATTGGCCGGCGTTGGGCAGCCCTGGTCAGCGCCCAGTTCCGCGTGGAGCAGGGCCCTTTCTCGCTCGGGGCATGTCGCGGCCACCCGGAAAACGAGCCGCGACAATGGGGCGTGGCCGGCAGCCGCGGCGCCGGGGAGTTTTCCCCGAGCAGAGTGGATGGAGGCGCCGTGGTCGGGCGTCCGCCTCCGCAGTGGCGGGCGGCCGGGGCGCCGCTGGAGGGGGCTGGCCTCTGTGGGGAAACGGACTGGTCTCTCACTCCGCGGCTAGGACGAAGCCGCGAAAGGTGCCGTTGTGGCCGGGACGGTCGGGGGACTCGTGGCGCGGGACTCAGGGTTCCCCATGGGGAGGCCCCCAGGCTCAGGCCCCTGGCAACGGAAGGCTGAGCAAGCAGGCCCGGGCCCGGGCCCGGCTTTCGGGGCTGGCCCGGGCCCAGCTGCCGGCGCCAGGGAGGGGACACCCGGAGGATGAGGAGCGGGAGGCGTCGGCCTCCCCGCGGCACGCCTACTGAGCTCCTCCTGGCGGTGCCGGAACGCGACGACACGCGGTCCCGGACAGGGCCCCGGGGGGTCCGCCCTGCGGACCTGTGGTGCCCGAAGTGTGTTCGCGGGCGTTTTCCGGCCAATTCTCATGAGCGTTCTGCCCAAATCGGGATCGATTTGGGCAGAACGCTCGTGAGAATTGGCCGGCTTTGGGCAGCCCTGGTCAGCGCCCAGTTCCGCGTGGAGCAGGGCCCTTTCTCGCTCGGGGCATGTCGCGGCCGCGCGGAAAACGAGCCGCGACAATGGGGCGCGGCCGGCAGACTTGGCGCCGGGGAGTTTTCCCCGAGCAGAGTGGATGGAGGCGCCGTGGCCGGGCGTCCGCCTCCGCCGTGGCGGGCGGCCGGGGCGCCCCTGGAGGGGGCTGGCCTCTGTGTGGAAACGGACTGCTCTCTCACTCCGCGGCTAGGACGAAGCCGCGAAAGGTGCTGTTGTGGCCGGGACGGTCGGCGGACTCGTGGCGCGGGACTCAGGGTTCCCCATGGGGAGGCCCCCAGGCTCAGGCCCCTGGCAACGGAAGGCTGAGCAAGCAGGCCCGGGCCCGGGCCCGGCTTTCGGGGCTGGCCCGGCCCCAGCTCCCGGCGCCAGGGAGGGGACTCCCGGAGGCTGAGGAGCGGGAGGCGTCGGCCTCCCCGCGACACGCCTCCCGGAGCTCCTCCTGGCGGTGCCGGAACGCGACGACACGCGGTCCCGGACAGGGCCCCGGGGGGGCCGCCCTGCGGCCCTGTGGTGCCCGAAGTGTGTTCGCCGGGCGTTTTCCGGCCAATTCTCACGAGCGTTCTGCCCAAATCGGGATCGATTTGGGCAGAACGCTCGTGAGAATTGGCCGGCGTTGGGCAGCCCTGGTCAGCGCCCAGTTCCGCGTGGAGCAGGGCCCTTTCTCGCTCGGGGCATGTCGCGGCCACCCGGAAAACGAGCTGCGACGATGGGGCACGGCGGGCAGCCGCGGCGCCGGGGAGTTTTCCCCGATCAGAGTGGATGGAGGCGCCGTGGCCGGGCGTCCGCCTCCGCCGTGGCGGGCGGCCGGGGCGCCCCTGGAGGGGGCTGGCCTCTGTGTGGAAAAGGACTGGTCTCTCACTCCGCGTCTAGGACGATGCCGCAAAAGATGCCGTTGTGGCCGGGACGGTCGGGGGACTCGTGGCGCGGGACTCAGGGTTCCCCATGGGGAGGCCCCCAGGCTCAGGCCCCTGGCAACGGAAGGCTGAGCAAGCAGGCCCGGGCCCGGGCCCGGCTTTCGGGGCTGGCCCGTCCCCAGCTGCCGGCGCCAGGGAGGGGACCCCCGGAGGCTGAGGAGCGGGAGGCGTCGGACTCCCCGCGGCACGCCTCCCGGAGCTCCTCCTGGCGGTGCCGGAACGCGACGACACGCGATCCCGGACAGGGCCCCGGGGGGGGCCGCCCTGCGGCCTTGTGGTGCCCGAAGTGTGTTCGCCGGGCTTTTTCCGGCCAATTCTCACGAGCGTTCTGCCCAAATCGGGATCGATTTGGGCAGAACGCTCGTGAGAATTGGCCGGCGTTGGGCAGCCCTGGTCAGCGCCCAGTTCCGCGTGGAGCAGGGCCCTTTCTCGCTCGGGGCATGTCGTGGCCACCCGGAAAACGAGCCGTGACGATCGGGCGCGGCAGGAGCCGCGGCGCCGGGGAGTTTTCCCCGAGCAGAGTGGATGGAGGCGCCGTGGCCGGGCGTCAGCCTCCGCCGTGGCGGGCGGCCGGGGCGCCCCTGGAGGGGGCCGGCCTCTGGGTGGAATCGGACTGCTCTCTCGCTCCGCGGCTAGGACGAAGCCGCGAAAGGTGCCGTTGTGGCCGGGACGGTCGGGGGACTCGTGGCGCGGGACTCAGGGTTCCCCATGGGGAGGCCCCCAGGCTCAGGCCCCTGGCAACGGAAGGCTGAGCAAGCAGGCCCGGGCCCGGGCCCGGCTTTCGGGGCTGGCCCGGCCCCAGCTGCCGGCGCCAGGGAGGGGACCCCCGGAGGCTGAGGAGCGGGAGGCGTCGGCCTCCCCGCGGCACGCCTCCCGGTGCTCCTCCTGGCGGTGCCGGAACGCGACGACACGCGGTCCCGGACAGGGCCCCGGGGGGGGCCGCCCTGCGGCCCTGTGCTGCCCGAAGTGTGTTCGCCGGGCGTTTTCCGGCCAATTCTCACGAGCGCTCTGCCCAAATCGGGATCGATTTGGGTAGAACGCTCGTGAGAACTGGCCGGCTTTGGGCAGCCCTGGTCAGCGCCCAGTTCCGCGTGGAGCTGGGCCCTTTCTCGCTCGGGGCATGTCGCGGCCACCCGGAAAACGAGCCGCGACGATGGGGCGCGGCCGGCAGCCGCGGCGCCGGGGAGTTTTCCCCGAGCAGAGTGGATGGAGGCGCCGTGGCCGGGCGTCCGCCTCCGCCGTGGCGGGCGGCCGGGGCGCCCCTGGAGGGGGCTGGCCTCTGTGGGGAAACGGACTGCTCTTGCACTCCGCGGCTAGGACGAAGCCGCGAAAGGTGCCGCTGTGGCCGGGACGGTCGGGGGACTCGTGGCGCGGGACTCAGTGTTCCCCATGGGGAGGCCCCCAGGCTCAGGCCCCTGGCAACGGAAGGCTGAGCAAGCAGGCCCGGGCCCGGGCCCGGCTTTCGGGGCTGGCCCGGCCCCAGCTGCCGGCGCCAGGGAGGGGACCCCCGGAGGCTGAGGAGCGGGAGGCGTCGGCCTCCCCGCGGCACGCCTCCCGGAGCTCCTCCTGGCGGTGCCAGAACGCGACGACACGCGATCCCGGACAGGGCCCCGGGGGGGGCCGCCCTGCGGCCCTGTGGTGCCCGAAGTGTGCTCGCCGGGCGTTTTCCGGCCAATTCTCACGAGCGTTCTGCCCAAATCGGGATCGATTTGGGCAGAACGCTCGTGAGAATTGGCCGGCGTTGGGCAGCCCTGGTCAGCGCCCAGTTCCGCGTGGAGCAGGGCCCTTTCTCGCTCGGGGCATGTCGCGGCCACCCGGAAAACGAGCCGCGACAATGGGGCGTGGCCGGCAGCCGCGGCGCCAGGGAGTTTTCCCCGAGCAGAGTGGATGGAGGCGCCTTGGTCGGGCGTCCGCCTCTGCAGTGGCGGGCGGCCGGGGCGCCCCTGGAGGGGGCTGGCCTCTGTGGGGAAACGGAATGGTCTCTCACTCCGCGGCTAGGACGAAGCCGCGAAAGGTGCCGTTGTGGCCGGGACGGTCGGGGGACTCGTGGCGCGGGACTCAGGGTTCCCCATGGGGAGGCCCCCAGGCTCAGGCCCCTGGCAACGGAAGGCTGAGCAAGCAGGCCCGGGCCCGGGCCCGGCTTTCGGGGCTGGCCCGGCCCCAGCTGCCGGCGCCAGGGAGGGGACCCCCGGAGGCTGAGGAGCGGGAGGCGTCGGCCTCCCCGCGGCACGCCTCCCGGAGCTCCTCCTGGCGGTGCCAGAACGCGACGACACGCGATCCCGGACAGGGCCCCGGGGGGTGCCGCCCTGCGGCCCTGTGGTGCCCGAAGTGTGCTCGCTGGGCGTTTTCCGGCCAATTCTCACGAGCGTTCTGCCCAAATCGGGATCGATTTGGGCAGAACGCTCGTGAGAATTGGCCGGCGTTGGGCAGCCCTGGTCAGCGCCCAGTTCCGCGTGGAGCAGGGCCCTTTCTCGCTCGGGGCATGTCGCGGCCACCCGGAAAACGAGCCGCGACAATGGGGCGTGGCCGGCAGCTGCGGCGCCAGGGAGTTTTCCCCGAGCAGAGTGGATGGAGGCGCCGTGGTCGGGCGTCCGCCTCCGCAGTGGCGGGCGGCCGGGGCGCCCCTGGAGGGGGCTGGCCTCTGTGGGGAAACGGAATGGTCTCTCACTCCGCGGCTAGGACGAAGCCGCGAAAGGTGCCGTTGTGGCCGGGACGGTCGGGGGACTCGTGGCGCGGGACTCAGGGTTCCCCATGGGGAGGCCCCCAGGCTCAGGCCCCTGGCAACGGAAGGCTGAGCAAGCAGACCCGGGCCCGGGAACGGCTTTCGGGGCTGGCCCGGCCCCAGCTGCCGGCGCCAGGGAGGGGACACCCGGAGGATGAGGAGCGGGAGGCGTCGGCCTCCCCTCGGCACGCCTCCCAGAGCTCCTCCTGGCGGTGCCGGAACGCGACGACACGCGGTCCCGGACAGGGCCCCGGGGGGGGCCGCCCTGCGGACCTGTGGTGCCAGAAGTGTGTTCGACGGGCGTTTTCCGGCCAATTCTCACGAGCGTTCTGCCCAAATCGGGATCGATTTGGGCAGAACGCTCGTGAGAATTGGCCGGCTTTGGGCAGCCCTGGTCAGCGCCCAGTTCCGCGTGGAGCAGGGCCCTTTCTCGCTCGGGGCATGTCGCGGCCGCGCGGAAAACGAGCCGCGACAAGGGGGCGCGGCCGGCAGACGCGGCGCCGGGGAGTTTTCCCCGAGCAGAGTGGATGGAGGCGCCGTGGCCGGGCGTCCGCCTCCGCCGTGGCGGGCGGCCGGGGCGCCCCTGGAGGGGGCTGGCCTCTGTGTGGAAACGGACTGCTCTCTCACTCCGCGGCTAGGACGAAGCCGCGAAAGGTGCCGTTGTGGCCGGGACGGTCGGCGGACTCGTGGCGCGGGACTCAGGGTTCCCCATGGGGAGGCCCCCAGGCTCAGTCCCCTGGCAACGGAAGGCTGAGCAAGCAGGCCCGGGCCCGGGCCCGGCTTTCGGGGCTGGCCCGGCCCCAGCTCCCGGCGCCAGGGAGGGGACCCCCGGTGGCTGAGGAGCGGGAGGCGTCGGCCTCCCCGCGACACGCCTCCCGGAGCTCCTCCTGGCGGTGCCGGAACGCGACGACACGCGGTCCCGGACAGGGCCCCGGGGGGGCCGCCCTGCGGCCCTGTGGTGCCCGAAGTGTGTTCGCCGGGCGTTTTCCGGCCAATTCTCACGAGCGTTCTGCCCAAATCGGGATCGATTTGGGCAGAACGCTCGTGAGAATTGGCCGGCGTTGGGCAGCCCTGGTCAGCGCCCAGTTCCGCGTGGAGCAGGGCCCTTTCTCGCTCGGGGCATGTCGCGGCCACCCGGAAAACGAGCTGCGACGATGGGGCACGGCGGGCAGCCGCGGCGCCGGGGAGTTTTCCCCCGAGCAGAGTGGATGGAGGTGCCGTGGCAGGGCGTCCGCCTCCGCCGTGGCGGGCGGCCGGGGCGCCCCTGGAGGGGGCTGGCCTCTGTGGGGAAACGGACTGGTCTCTCACTCCGCGGCTAGGACGAAGCCGCAAAGGTGCCGTTGTGGCCGGGACGGTCGGGGGACTCGTGGCGCGGGACTCAGGGTTCCCCATGGGGAGGCCCCCAGGCTCAGGCCCCTGGCAACGGAAGGCTGAGCAAGCAGGCCCGGGCCCGGGCCCGGCTTTCGGGGCTGGCCCTGCCCCAGCTGCCAGCGCCAGGGAGGGGACCCCCGGAGGCTGAGGAGCGGGAGGCGTCGGCCTCCCCGCGGCACGCCTCCCGGAGCTCCTCCTGGCGGTGCCGGAACGCGACGACACGCGATCCCGGACAGGGCCCCGGGGGGGGCCGCCCTGCGGCCTTGTGGTGCCCGAAGTGTGTTCGCCGGGCTTTTTCCGGCCAATTCTCACGAGCGTTCTGCCCAAATCGGCATCGATTTGGGCAGAACGCTCGTGAGAATTGGCCGGCGTTGGGCAGCCCTGGTCAGCGCCCAGTTCCGCGTGGACCAGGGCCCTTTCTCGCTCGGGGCATGTCGCGGCCACCCGGAAAACGAGCCGCGACGATGGGGCGCGGCCGGCAGCCGCGGCGCCGGGGAGTTTTCCCCGAGCAGAGTGGATGGAGGCGCCGTGGCCGGGCGTCCGCCTCCGCCGTGGCGGGCGGCCGGGGCGCCCCTGGAGGGGGCTGGCCTCTGTGGGGAAACGGACTGGTCTCTCACTCCGCGGCTAGGACGGAGCCGCGATAGGTGCCGTTGTCGCCGGGACGGTCGGGGGAGTCGTGGCGCGGGACTCAGGGTTCCCCATGGGGAGGCCCCCAGGCTCAGGCCCCTGGCAACGGAAGGCTGAGCAAGCAGTCCCGGGCCCGGGCCCGGCTTTCGGGGCTGGCCCGGCCCCAGCTGCCGGCGCCAGGGAGGGGACCCCCGGAGGCTGAGGAGCGGGAGGCGTCGGTCTCCCCGCAGCACGCCTCCCGGAGCTCCTCCTGGCGGTGCTGGAACGCGACGACACGCGGTCCCGGACAGGGCCCCGGGGGGGGCGGCCCTGCGGCCCTGTGGTGCCCGAAGTGTGTTCGCCGGGCGTTTTCCGGCCAATTCTCACGAGCGTTCTGCCCAAATCGGGATCGATTTGGGCAGAACGCTCGTGAGAACTGGCCGGCGTTGGGCAGCCCTGGTCAGCGCCCAGTTCCGCGTGGAGCAGGGCCCTTTCTCGCTCGGGGCATGTCGCGGCCACCCGGAAAACGAGCCGCGACGATGGGGCGCGGCCGGCAGCCGCGGCGCCGGGGAGTTTTCCCCGAGCAGAGTGGATGGAGGCGCCGTGGCCGGGCGTCCGCCTCCGCCGTGGCGGGCGGCCGGGGCGCCCCTGGAGGGGGCTGGCCTCTGTGGGGAAACGGACTGGTCTCTCACTCCGCGGCTAGGACGAAGCCGCGAAAGGTGCCGTTGTCGCCGGGACGGTCGGGGGACTCGTGGCGCGGGACTCAGGGTTCCCCATGGGGAGGCCCCCAGGCTCAGGCCCCTGGCAACGGAAGGCTGAGCAAGCAGGCCCGGGCCCGGGCCCGGCTTTCGAGGCTGGCCCGGCCCCAGCTGCCGGCGCCAGGGAGGGGACCCCCGGAGGCTGAGGAGCGGGAGGCGTCGGCCTCCCCGTGGCACGCCTATCGGAGCTCCTCCTGGCGGTTCCGGAACGCGACGACACGCGGTCCCGGACAGGGCCCCGGGGGGGGCCGCCCTGCGGCCCTGTGCTGCCCGAAGTGTGTTCGCCGGTCGTTTTCCGGCCAATTCTCACGAGCGTTCTGCCCAAATCGGGATCGATTTGGGCAGAACGCTTGTGAGAATTGGCCGGCGTTGGGCAGCCCTGGTCAGCGCCAAGTTCCGCGTGGAGCAGGGCCCTTTCTCGCTCGGGGCATGTCGCGGCCACCCGGAAAACGAGCCGCGACGATGGGGCGCGGCCGGCAGCTGCGGCGCCGGGGAGTTTTCCCCGAGCAGAGTGGATGGAGGCGCCGTGGCCGGGCGTCCGCCTCCGCCGTGGCGGGCGGCCGGGGCGCCCCTGGAGGGGGCTGGCCTCTGTGGGGAAACGGACTGGTCTCTCACTCCGCGGCTAGGACGAAGCCGCGAAAGGTGCCGTTGTGGCCGGGACGGTTGGGGGACTCGTGGCGCGGGACTCAGGGTTCCCCATGGGGAGGCCCCCAGGCTCAGGCCCCTGGCAACGGAAGGCTGAGCAAGCAGGCCCGGGCCCGGGAACGGCTTTCGGGGCTGGCCCGGCCCCAGCTGCCGGCGCCAGGGAGGGGACACCCGGAGGATGAGGAGCGGGAGGCGTCGGCCTCCCCTCGGCACGCCTCCCAGAGCTCCTCCTGGCGGTGCCGGAACGCGACGACACGCGGTCCCGGACAGGGCCCCGGGGGGGGCCGCCCTGCGGACCTGTGGTGCCCGAAGTGTGTTCGGCGGGCGTTTTCCGGCCAATTCTCACGAGCGTTCTGCCCAAATCGGGATCGATTTGGGCAGAACGCTCGTGAGAATTGGCCGGCTTTGGGCAGCCCTGGTCAGCGCCCAGTTCCGCGTGGAGCAGGGCCCTTTCTCGCTCGGGGCATGTCGTGGCCACCCGGAAAACGAGCCGTGACGATCGGGCGCGGCAGGAGCCGCGGCGCCGGGGAGTTTTCCCCGAGCAGAGTGGATGGAGGCGCCGTGGCCGGGCGTCAGCCTCCGCCGTGGCGGGCGGCCGGGGCGCCCCTGGAGGGGGCCGGCCTCTGGGTGGAATCGGACTGCTCTCTCGCTCCGCGGCTAGGACGAAGCCGCGAAAGGTGCCGTTGTGGCCGGGACGGTCGGGGGACTCGTGGCGCGGGACTCAGGGTTCCCCATGGGGAGGCCCCCAGGCTCAGGCCCCTGGCAACGGAAGGCTGAGCAAGCAGGCCCGGGCCCGGGCCCGGCTTTCGGGGCTGGCCCGGCCCCAGCTGCCGGCGCCAGGGAGGGGACCCCCGGAGGCTGAGGAGCGGGAGGCGTCGGCCTCCCCGCGGCACGCCTCCCGGTGCTCCTCCTGGCGGTGCCGGAACGCGACGACACGCGGTCCCGGACAGGGCCCCGGGGGGGGCCGCCCTGCGGCCCTGTGCTGCCCGAAGTGTGTTCGCCGGGCGTTTTCCGGCCAATTCTCACGAGCGCTCTGCCCAAATCGGGATCGATTTGGGTAGAACGCTCGTGAGAACTGGCCGGCTTTGGGCAGCCCTGGTCAGCGCCCAGTTCCGCGTGGAGCTGGGCCCTTTCTCGCTCGGGGCATGTCGCGGCCACCCGGAAAACGAGCCGCGACGATGGGGCGCGGCCGGCAGCCGCGGCGCCGGGGAGTTTTCCCCGAGCAGAGTGGATGGAGGCGCCGTGGCCGGGCGTCCGCCTCCGCCGTGGCGGGCGGCCGGGGCGCCCCTGGAGGGGGCTGGCCTCTGTGGGGAAACGGACTGCTCTTGCACTCCGCGGCTAGGACGAAGCCGCGAAAGGTGCCGCTGTGGCCGGGACGGTCGGGGGACTCGTGGCGCGGGACTCAGTGTTCCCCATGGGGAGGCCCCCAGGCTCAGGCCCCTGGCAACGGAAGGCTGAGCAAGCAGGCCCGGGCCCGGGCCCGGCTTTCGGGGCTGGCCCGGCCCCAGCTGCCGGCGCCAGGGAGGGGACCCCCGGAGGCTGAGGAGCGGGAGGCGTCGGCCTCCCCGCGGCACGCCTCCCGGAGCTCCTCCTGGCGGTGCCAGAACGCGACGACACGCGATCCCGGACAGGGCCCCGGGGGGGGCCGCCCTGCGGCCCTGTGGTGCCCGAAGTGTGCTCGCCGGGCGTTTTCCGGCCAATTCTCACGAGCGTTCTGCCCAAATCGGGATCGATTTGGGCAGAACGCTCGTGAGAATTGGCCGGCGTTGGGCAGCCCTGGTCAGCGCCCAGTTCCGCGTGGAGCAGGGCCCTTTCTCGCTCGGGGCATGTCGCGGCCACCCGGAAAACGAGCCGCGACAATGGGGCGTGGCCGGCAGCCGCGGCGCCAGGGAGTTTTCCCCGAGCAGAGTGGATGGAGGCGCCTTGGTCGGGCGTCCGCCTCTGCAGTGGCGGGCGGCCGGGGCGCCCCTGGAGGGGGCTGGCCTCTGTGGGGAAACGGAATGGTCTCTCACTCCGCGGCTAGGACGAAGCCGCGAAAGGTGCCGTTGTGGCCGGGACGGTCGGGGGACTCGTGGCGCGGGACTCAGGGTTCCCCATGGGGAGGCCCCCAGGCTCAGGCCCCTGGCAACGGAAGGCTGAGCAAGCAGGCCCGGGCCCGGGCCCGGCTTTCGGGGCTGGCCCGGCCCCAGCTGCCGGCGCCAGGGAGGGGACCCCCGGAGGCTGAGGAGCGGGAGGCGTCGGCCTCCCCGCGGCACGCCTCCCGGAGCTCCTCCTGGCGGTGCCAGAACGCGACGACACGCGATCCCGGACAGGGCCCCGGGGGGTGCCGCCCTGCGGCCCTGTGGTGCCCGAAGTGTGCTCGCTGGGCGTTTTCCGGCCAATTCTCACGAGCGTTCTGCCCAAATCGGGATCGATTTGGGCAGAACGCTCGTGAGAATTGGCCGGCGTTGGGCAGCCCTGGTCAGCGCCCAGTTCCGCGTGGAGCAGGGCCCTTTCTCGCTCGGGGCATGTCGCGGCCACCCGGAAAACGAGCCGCGACAATGGGGCGTGGCCGGCAGCTGCGGCGCCAGGGAGTTTTCCCCGAGCAGAGTGGATGGAGGCGCCGTGGTCGGGCGTCCGCCTCCGCAGTGGCGGGCGGCCGGGGCGCCCCTGGAGGGGGCTGGCCTCTGTGGGGAAACGGAATGGTCTCTCACTCCGCGGCTAGGACGAAGCCGCGAAAGGTGCCGTTGTGGCCGGGACGGTCGGGGGACTCGTGGCGCGGGACTCAGGGTTCCCCATGGGGAGGCCCCCAGGCTCAGGCCCCTGGCAACGGAAGGCTGAGCAAGCAGACCCGGGCCCGGGAACGGCTTTCGGGGCTGGCCCGGCCCCAGCTGCCGGCGCCAGGGAGGGGACACCCGGAGGATGAGGAGCGGGAGGCGTCGGCCTCCCCTCGGCACGCCTCCCAGAGCTCCTCCTGGCGGTGCCGGAACGCGACGACACGCGGTCCCGGACAGGGCCCCGGGGGGGGCCGCCCTGCGGACCTGTGGTGCCAGAAGTGTGTTCGACGGGCGTTTTCCGGCCAATTCTCACGAGCGTTCTGCCCAAATCGGGATCGATTTGGGCAGAACGCTCGTGAGAATTGGCCGGCTTTGGGCAGCCCTGGTCAGCGCCCAGTTCCGCGTGGAGCAGGGCCCTTTCTCGCTCGGGGCATGTCGCGGCCGCGCGGAAAACGAGCCGCGACAAGGGGGCGCGGCCGGCAGACGCGGCGCCGGGGAGTTTTCCCCGAGCAGAGTGGATGGAGGCGCCGTGGCCGGGCGTCCGCCTCCGCCGTGGCGGGCGGCCGGGGCGCCCCTGGAGGGGGCTGGCCTCTGTGTGGAAACGGACTGCTCTCTCACTCCGCGGCTAGGACGAAGCCGCGAAAGGTGCCGTTGTGGCCGGGACGGTCGGCGGACTCGTGGCGCGGGACTCAGGGTTCCCCATGGGGAGGCCCCCAGGCTCAGTCCCCTGGCAACGGAAGGCTGAGCAAGCAGGCCCGGGCCCGGGCCCGGCTTTCGGGGCTGGCCCGGCCCCAGCTCCCGGCGCCAGGGAGGGGACCCCCGGTGGCTGAGGAGCGGGAGGCGTCGGCCTCCCCGCGACACGCCTCCCGGAGCTCCTCCTGGCGGTGCCGGAACGCGACGACACGCGGTCCCGGACAGGGCCCCGGGGGGGCCGCCCTGCGGCCCTGTGGTGCCCGAAGTGTGTTCGCCGGGCGTTTTCCGGCCAATTCTCACGAGCGTTCTGCCCAAATCGGGATCGATTTGGGCAGAACGCTCGTGAGAATTGGCCGGCGTTGGGCAGCCCTGGTCAGCGCCCAGTTCCGCGTGGAGCAGGGCCCTTTCTCGCTCGGGGCATGTCGCGGCCACCCGGAAAACGAGCTGCGACGATGGGGCACGGCGGGCAGCCGCGGCGCCGGGGAGTTTTCCCCGAGCAGAGTGGATGGAGGTGCCGTGGCAGGGCGTCCGCCTCCGCCGTGGCGGGCGGCCGGGGCGCCCCTGGAGGGGGCTGGCCTCTGTGGGGAAACGGACTGGTCTCTCACTCCGCGGCTAGGACGAAGCCGCAAAGGTGCCGTTGTGGCCGGGACGGTCGGGGGACTCGTGGCGCGGGACTCAGGGTTCCCCATGGGGAGGCCCCCAGGCTCAGGCCCCTGGCAACGGAAGGCTGAGCAAGCAGGCCCGGGCCCGGGCCCGGCTTTCGGGGCTGGCCCTGCCCCAGCTGCCAGCGCCAGGGAGGGGACCCCCGGAGGCTGAGGAGCGGGAGGCGTCGGCCTCCCCGCGGCACGCCTCCCGGAGCTCCTCCTGGCGGTGCCGGAACGCGACGACACGCGATCCCGGACAGGGCCCCGGGGGGGGCCGCCCTGCGGCCTTGTGGTGCCCGAAGTGTGTTCGCCGGGCTTTTTCCGGCCAATTCTCACGAGCGTTCTGCCCAAATCGGGATCGATTTGGGCAGAACGCTCGTGAGAATTGGCCGGCGTTGGGCAGCCCTGGTCAGCGCCCAGTTCCGCGTGGACCAGGGCCCTTTCTCGCTCGGGGCATGTCGCGGCCACCCGGAAAACGAGCCGCGACGATGGGGCGCGGCCGGCAGCCGCGGCGCCGGGGAGTTTTCCCCGAGCAGAGTGGATGGAGGCGCCGTGGCCGGGCGTCCGCCTCCGCCGTGGCGGGCGGCCGGGGCGCCCCTGGAGGGGGCTGGCCTCTGTGGGGAAACGGACTGGTCTCTCACTCCGCGGCTAGGACGGAGCCGCGATAGGTGCCGTTGTCGCCGGGACGGTCGGGGGAGTCGTGGCGCGGGACTCAGGGTTCCCCATGGGGAGGCCCCCAGGCTCAGGCCCCTGGCAACGGAAGGCTGAGCAAGCAGTCCCGGGCCCGGGCCCGGCTTTCGGGGCTGGCCCGGCCCCAGCTGCCGGCGCCAGGGAGGGGACCCCCGGAGGCTGAGGAGCGGGAGGCGTCGGTCTCCCCGCGGCACGCCTCCCGGAGCTCCTCCTGGCGGTGCTGGAACGCGACGACACGCGGTCCCGGACAGGGCCCCGGGGGGGGCGGCCCTGCGGCCCTGTGGTGCCCGAAGTGTGTTCGCCGGGCGTTTTCCGGCCAATTCTCACGAGCGTTCTGCCCAAATCGGGATCGATTTGGGCAGAACGCTCGTGAGAACTGGCCGGCGTTGGGCAGCCCTGGTCAGCGCCCAGTTCCGCGTGGAGCAGGGCCCTTTCTCGCTCGGGGCATGTCGCGGCCACCCGGAAAACGAGCCGCGACGATGGGGCGCGGCCGGCAGCCGCGGCGCCGGGGAGTTTTCCCCGAGCAGAGTGGATGGAGGCGCCGTGGCCGGGCGTCCGCCTCCGCCGTGGCGGGCGGCCGGGGCGCCCCTGGAGGGGGCTGGCCTCTGTGGGGAAACGGACTGGTCTCTCACTCCGCGGCTAGGACGAAGCCGCGAAAGGTGCCGTTGTCGCCGGGACGGTCGGGGGACTCGTGGCGCGGGACTCAGGGTTCCCCATGGGGAGGCCCCCAGGCTCAGGCCCCTGGCAACGGAAGGCTGAGCAAGCAGGCCCGGGCCCGGGCCCGGCTTTCGAGGCTGGCCCGGCCCCAGCTGCCGGCGCCAGGGAGGGGACCCCCGGAGGCTGAGGAGCGGGAGGCGTCGGCCTCCCCGTGGCACGCCTATCGGAGCTCCTCCTGGCGGTTCCGGAACGCGACGACACGCGGTCCCGGACAGGGCCCCGGGGGGGGCCGCCCTGCGGCCCTGTGCTGCCCGAAGTGTGTTCGCCGGGCGTTTTCCGGCCAATTCTCACGAGCGTTCTGCCCAAATCGGGATCGATTTGGGCAGAACGCTTGTGAGAATTGGCCGGCGTTGGGCAGCCCTGGTCAGCGCCAAGTTCCGCGTGGAGCAGGGCCCTTTCTCGCTCGGGGCATGTCGCGGCCACCCGGAAAACGAGCCGCGACGATGGGGCGCGGCCGGCAGCTGCGGCGCCGGGGAGTTTTCCCCGAGCAGAGTGGATGGAGGCGCCGTGGCCGGGCGTCCGCCTCCGCCGTGGCGGGCGGCCGGGGCGCCCCTGGAGGGGGCTGGCCTCTGTGGGGAAACGGACTGGTCTCTCACTCCGCGGCTAGGACGAAGCCGCGAAAGGTGCCGTTGTGGCCGGGACGGTTGGGGGACTCGTGGCGCGGGACTCAGGGTTCCCCATGGGGAGGCTCCCAGGCTCAGGCCCCTGGCAACGGAAGGCTGAGCAAGCAGGCCCGGGCCCGGGAACGGCTTTCGGGGCTGGCCCGGCCCCAGCTGCCGGCGCCAGGGAGGGGACACCCGGAGGATGAGGAGCGGGAGGCGTCGGCCTCCCCTCGGCACGCCTCCCAGAGCTCCTCCTGGCGGTGCCGGAACGCGACGACACGCGGTCCCGGACAGGGCCCCGGGGGGGGCCGCCCTGCGGACCTGTGGTGCCCGAAGTGTGTTCGGCGGGCGTTTTCCGGCCAATTCTCACGAGCGTTCTGCCCAAATCGGGATCGATTTGGGCAGAACGCTCGTGAGAATTGGCCGGCTTTGGGCAGCCCTGGTCAGCGCCCAGTTCCGCGTGGAGCAGGGCCCTTTCTCGCTCGGGGCATGTCGCGGCCGCGCGGAAAACGAGCCGCGACAAGGGGGCGCGGCCGGCAGACGCGGCGCCGGGGAGTTTTCCCCGAGCAGAGTGGATGGAGGCGCCGTGGCCGGGCGTCCGCCTCCGCCGTGGCGGGCGGCCGGGGCGCCCCTGGAGGGGGCTGGCCTCTGTGTGGAAACGGACTGCTCTCTCACTCCGCGGCTAGGACGAAGCCGCGAAAGGTGCCGTTGTGGCCGGGACGGTCGGCGGACTCGTGGCGCGGGACTCAGGGTTCCCCATGGGGAGGCCCCCAGGCTCAGGCCCCTGGCAACGGAAGGCTGAGCAAGCAGGCCCGGGCCCGGGCCCGGCTTTCGGGGCTGGCCCGGCCCCAGCTCCCGGCGCCAGGGAGGGGACCCCCTGTGGCTGAGGAGCGGGAGGCGTCGGCCTCCCCGCGACACGCCTCCCGGAGCTCCTCCTGGCGGTGCCGGAACGCGACGACACGCGGTCCCGGACAGGGCCCCGGGGGGGCCGCCCTGCGGCCCTGTGGTGCCCGAAGTGTGTTCGCCGGGCGTTTTCCGGCCAATTCTCACGAGCGTTCTGCCCAAATCGGGATCGATTTGGGCAGAACGCTCGTGAGAATTGGCCGGCGTTGGGCAGCCCTGGTCAGCGCCCAGTTCCGCGTGGAGCAGGGCCCTTTCTCGCTCGGGGCATGTCGCGGCCACCCGGAAAACGAGCTGCGACGATGGGGCACGGCGGGCAGCCGCGGCGCCGGGGAGTTTTCCCCGATCAGAGTGGATGGAGGCGCCGTGGCCGGGCGTCCGCCTCCGCCGTGGCGGGCGGCCGGGGCGCCCCTGGAGGGGGCTGGCCTCTGTGGGGAAACGGACTGGTCTCTCACTCCGCGACTAGGACGATGCCGCGAAAGGTGCCGTTGTGGCCGGGACGGTCGGGGGACTCGTGGCGCGGGACTCAGGTTCCCCATGGGGAGGCCCCCAGGCTCAGGCCCCTGGCAACGGAAGGCTGAGCAAGCAGGACCGGGCCCGTGCCCGGCTTTCGGGGCTGGCCCGGCCCCAGCTGCCGGCGCCAGGGAGGGGACCCCCGGAGGCTGAGGAGCGGGAGGCGTCGGACTCCCCGCGGCACGCCTCCCGGAGCTCCTCCTGGCGGTGCCGGAACGCGACGACACGCGATCCTGGACAGGGCCCCGGAGGGGGCCGCCCTGTGGCCTTGTGGTGCCCGAAGTGTGTTCGCCGGGCGTTTTCCGGCCAATTCTCACGAGCGTTCTGCCCAAATCGGGATCGATTTGGGCAGAACGCTCGTGAGAATTGGCCGGCGTTGGGCAGCCCTGGTCAGCGCCCAGTTCCGCGTGGAGCAGGGCCCTTTCTCGCTCGGGGCATGTCGCGGCCACCCGGAAAACGAGCCGCGACGATGGGGCGCGGCCGGCAGCCGCGGCGCCGGGGAGTTTTCCCCCAGCAGAGTGGATGGAGGCGCCGTGGCCGGGCGTCCACCTCCGCCGTGGCGGGCGGCCGGGGCGCCCCTGGAGGGGGCTGGCCTCTGTGGGGAAACCGACTGGTCTCTCACTCCGCGGCTAGGACGAAGCCGCGAAAGGTGCCGTTGTGGCCGGGACGGTCGGGGGACTCGTGGCGCGGGACTCAGGGTTCCCCATGGGGAGGCCCCCAGGCTCAGGCCCCTGGCAACGGAAGGCTGAGCAAGCAGGCCCGGGCCCGGGCCCGGATTTCGGGGCTGGCCCGGCCCCAGCTGCCGGCGCCAGGGAGGGGACCCCCGGAGGCTGAGGAGCGGGAGGCGTCGGCCTCCCCGTGGCACGCCTATCGGAGCTCCTCCTGGCGGTGCCGGAACGCGACGACACGCGGTCCCGGACAGGGCCCCGGGGGGGCCGCCCTGCGGCCCTGTGGTGCCCGAAGTGTTTTCGCCGGGCGTTTTCCGGCCAATTCTCACGAGCGTTCTGCCCAAATCGGGATCGATTTGGGCAGAACGCTCGTGAGAATTGGCCGGCGTTGGGCAGCCCTGGTGAGCGCCCAGTTCCGCGTGGAGCAGGGCCCTTTCTCGCTCGGGGCATGTCGCGGCCACCCGGAAAACGAGCTGCGACGATGGGGCACGGCGGGCAGCCGCGGCGCCGGGGAGTTTTCCCCGAGCAGAGTGGATGGAGGCGCCGTGGCCGGGCGTCCGCCTCCGCCGTGGCGGGCGGCCGGGGCGCCCCTGGAGGGGGCTGGCCTCTGTGGGGAAACGGACTGGTCTCTCACTCCGCGGCTAGGACGAAGCCGTGAAAGGTGCCGTTGTGGCCGGGACGGTCGGGGGACTCGTGGCGCGGGACTCAGGTTTCCCCATGGGGAGGCCCCCAGGCTCAGGCCCCTGGCAACGGAAGGCTGAGCAATCAGGCCCGGGCCCGGGCCCGGCTTTCGGGGCTGGCCCGGCCCCAGCTGCCGGCGCCAGGGAGGGGACCCCCGGAGGCTGAGGAGCGGGAGGCGTCGGCCTCCCCGCGGCACGCCTCCCGGAGCTCCTCCTGGCGGTGCCAGAACGCGACGACACGCGATCCCGGACAGGGCCCCGGGGGGGGCCGCCCTGCGGCCCTGTGGTGCCCGAAGTGTGTTCGCCGGGCGTTTTCCGGCCAATTCTCACGAGCGTTCTGCCCAAATCGGGATCGATTTGGGCAGAACGCTCGTGAGAATTGGCCGGCGTTGGGCAGCCCTGGTCAGCACCCAGTTCCGCGTGGAGCAGGGCCCTTTCTCGCTCGGGGCATGTCGCGGCCACCCGGAAAACGAGCCGCGACGATGGGGCGCGGCCGGCAGCCGCGGCGCCGGGGAGTTTTCCCCGAGCAGAGTGGATGGAGGCGCCGTGGCCGGGCGTCCGCCTCCGCCGTGGCGGGCGGCCGGGGCGCCCCTGGAAGGGGCTGGCCTCTGTGGGGAAACGGACTGGTCTCTCACTCCGCGGCTAGGACGAAGCCGCGAAAGGTGCCGTTGTGGCCGGGACGGTCGGGGGACTCGTGGCGCGGGACTCAGGGTTCCCCATGGGGAGGCCCCCAGGCTCAGGCCCCTGGCAACGGAAGGCTGAGCAAGCAGGCCCGGGCCCGGGCCCGGCTTTCGGGGCTGGCCCGGCCCCAGCTGCCGGCGCCAGGGAGGGGACCCCCGGAGGCTGAGGAGCGGGAGGCGTCGGCCTCCCCCGGCAAGCCTCCCGGAGCTCCTCCTGGCGGTGCCGGAACGCGACGACAAGCGGTCCGGACAGGGCCCCGGGGGGGGCCGCCCTGCGGCCCTGTGGTGCCCGAAGTGTGTTCCCCGGGCGTTTTCCGGCCAATTCTCACGAGCGTTCTGCCCAAATCGGGATCGATTTGGGCAGAACGCTCGTGAGAATTGGCCGGCGTTGGGCAGCCCTGGTCAGCGCCCAGTTCCGCGTGGAGCAGGGCCCTTTCTCGCTCGGGGCATGTCGCGGCCACCCGGAAAACGAGCCACGACGATGGGGCGCGGCCGGCAGCCGCGGCGCCGGGGAGTTTTCCCCGAGCAGAGTGGATGGAGGCGCCGTGGCCGGGCGTCCGCCTCCGCCGTGGCGGGCGGCCGGGGCGCCCCTGGAGGGGGCTGGCCTCTGTGGGGAAACGGACTGGTCTCTCACTCCGCGGCTAGGACGAAGCCGCGAAAGGTGCCGTTGTCGCCGGGACGGTCGGGGGACTCGTGGCGCGGGACTCAGGGTTCCCCATGGGGAGGCCCCCAGGCTCAGGCCCCTGGCAACGGAAGGCTGAGCAAGCAGGCCCGGGCCCGGGCCCGGCTTTCGGGGCAGGCCCGGCCCCAGCTGCCGGGGCCAGGGAGGGGACCCCCGGAGGCTGAGGAGCGGGAGGCGTCGGCCTCCCCGCGGCAAGCCTCCCGGAGCTCCTCCTGGCGGTGCCGGAACGCGACGACAAGCGGTCCGGACAGGGCCCCGGTGGGGGCCGCCCTGCGGCCCTGTGGTGCCCGAAGTGTGTTCGCCGGGCGTTTTCCGGCCAATTCTCACGAGCGTTCTGCCCTGGGCAGAACGCTCGTGAGAATTGGCCGGCGTTGGGCAGCCCTGGTCAGCGCCCAGTTCTGCGTGGAGCAGGGCCCTTTCTCGCTCGGGGCATGTCGCGGCCACCCGGAAAACGAGCCGCGACGATGGGGTGCGGCCGGCAGCCGCGGCGCCGGGGAGTTTTCCCCGAGAAGAGTGGATGGAGGCGCCGTGGCCGGGCGTCCGCCTCCGCCGTGGCGGGCGGCCGGGGCGCCCCTGGAGGGGGCTGGCCTCTGTGGGGAAACGGACTGGTCTCTCACTCCGCGGCTAGGACGAAGCCGCGAAAGGTGCCGTTGTGGCCGGGACGGTCGGGGGACTCGTGGCGCGGGACTCAGGGTTCCCCATGGGGAGGCCCCCAGGCTCAGGCCCCTGCAACGGAAGGCTGAGCAAGCAGGCCTGGGCCCTGGCCCGGCTTTCGGGGCTGGCCCGGCCCCAGCGGCCGGCGCCAGTGAGGGGACCCCCGGAGGCTGAGGAGCGGGAGGCGTCGGCCTCCCCGCGGCATGCCTCCCGGAGCTCCTCCTGGCGGTGCCGGAACGCGACGACACGCGGTCCCGGACAGGGCCCCGGGGGGGGCCGCCCTGCGGCCCTGTGGTGCCCGAAGTGTGTTCGCCGGGCGTTTTCCGGCCAATTCTCACGAGCGTTCTGCCCAAATCGGGATCGATTTGGGCAGAAACTCGTGAGAATTGGCCGGCGTTGGGCAGCCCTGGTAAGCGCCCAGTTCCGCGTGGAGCAGGGCCCTTTCTCGCTCGGGGCATGTCGCGGCCACCCGGAAAACGAGCCACGACGATGGGGCGCGGCCGGCAGCCGCGGCGCAGGGGAGTTTTCCCCGAGCAGAGTGGATGGAGGCGCCGTGGCCGGGCGTCCGCCTCCGCCGTGGCGGGCGGCCGGGGCGCCCCTGGAGGGGGCTGGCCTCTGTGGGGAAACGGACTGGTCTCTCACTCCGCGGCTAGGACGAAGCCGCGAAAGGTGCCGTTGTCGCCGGGACGGTCGGGGGACTCGTGGCGCGGGACTCAGGGTTCCCCATGGGGTGGCCCCCAGGCTCAGGCCCCTGCAACGGAAGGCTGAGCAAGCAGGCCCGGGCCCGGGCCCGGATTTCGGGGCTGGCCCGGCCCCAGCGGCCGGCGCCAGGGAGGGGACCCCCGGAGGCTGAGGAACGGGAGGCGTCGGCCTCCCCGCGGCACGCCTCC
Source organism: Meles meles (assembly GCF_922984935.1). Taxonomy (NCBI): domain Eukaryota; kingdom Metazoa; phylum Chordata; class Mammalia; order Carnivora; family Mustelidae; genus Meles; species Meles meles. The sequence goes on along the minus strand of NW_025721164.1, from coordinate 242,274 downwards.
CGGAGCTCCTCCTGGCGGTGCCGGAACGCGACGACACGCGGTCCCGGACAGGTCCCCGGGGGGGGCCGCCCTGCGGCCCTGTGGTGCCCGAAGTGTGTTCGCCGGGCGTTTTCCGGCCAATTCTCACGAGCGTTCTGCCCAAATCGGGATCGATTTGGGCAGAAAATCGTGAGAATTGGCCTGCGTTGGGCAGCCCTGGTCAGCGCCCAGTTCCGCGTGGAGCAGGGCCCTTTCTCGCTCGGGGCATGTCGCGGCCACCCGGAAAACGAGCCACGACGATGGGGCGCGGCCGGCAGCCGCGGCGCCGGGGAGTTTTCCCCGAGCAGAGTGGATGGAGGCGCCGTGGCCGGGCGTCCGCCTCCGCCGTGGCGGGCGGCCGGGGCGCCCCTGGAGGGGGCTGGCCTCTGTGGGGAAACGGACTGGTCTCTCACTCCGCGGCTAGGACGAAGCCGCGAAAGGTGCCGTTGTCGCCGGGACGGTCGGGGGACTCGTGGCGCGGGACTCAGGGTTCCCCCTGGGGTGGCCCCCAGGCTCAGGCCCCTGGCAACGGAAGGCTGAGCAAGCAGTCCCGGGCCCGGGCCCGGCTTTCGGAGCTGGCCCGGCCCCAGCTGCCGGCGCCAGGGAGGGGAACCCCGGAGGCTGAGGAGTGGGAGGCGTCAGCCTCCCCGCGGCACGCCTCCCGGAGCTCCTCCTGTCGGTGCCGGAACGCGACGACACGCGATCCCGGACAGGGCCCCGGGGGGGGCCGACCTGCGGCCCTGTGGTGCCCGAAGTGTGTTCGCCGGGCGTTTTCCGGCCAATTCTCACGAGCGTTCTGCCCAAATCGGGATCGATTTGGGCAGAACGCTCGTGAGAATTGGCCGGCGTTGGGCAGCCCTGGTCAGCGCCCAGTTCCGCGTGGAGCAGGGCCCTTTCTCGCTCGGGGCATGTCGCGGCCACCCGGAAATCGAGCCGCGACCATGGGGCGCGGCCGGCAGCCGCGGCGCCGGGGAGTTTTCCCCGAGCAGAGTGGATGGAGGCGCCGTGGCTGGGCGTCCGCCTCCGCCGTGGCGGGCGCCCGGGGCGCCCCTGGAGGGGGCTGGCCTCTGTGGGGAAACGGACTGGTCTCTCACTCCGCGGCTAGGACGAAGCCGCGAAAGGTGCCGTTGTGGCCGGGACGGTCGGGGGACTCGTGGCGCGGGTCTCAGGGTTCCCCATGGGGAGGCCCCCAGGCTCAGGCCCCTGGCAACGGACGGCTGAGCAAGCAGGCCCGGGCCCGGGACCGGCTTTCGGGGCTGGCCCGGCCCCAGCTCCCGGCGCCAGGGAGGGGACCCCCGGAGGCTGAGGAGCGGGAGGCGTCGGCCTCCCCGCGGCACGCCTCCCTGTGCTCCTCCTGGCGGTGCCGGAACGCGACGACACGCGGTCCCGGATAGGGCCCCGGGGGGGGCCGCCCTGCGGCCTTGTGGTGCCCGATGTGTGTTCGCCGGGCGTTTTCCGGCCAATTCTCACGAGCCTTCTGCCCAAATCGGGATCGATTTGGGCAGAACGCTCGTGAGAATTGGCCGGCGTTGGGCAGCCCTGGTCAGCGCCCACTTCCGCGTGGAGCAGGGCCCTTTCTCGCTCGGGGCATGTCGCGGCCACCCGGAAAACGAGCCGCGACGTTGGGGCGCGGCCGGCAGCCGCGGCGCCGGGGAGTTTTCCCCGAGCAGAGTGGATGGAGGCGCCGTGGCCGGGCGTCCGCCTCCGCCGTGGCGGGCGGCCGGGGCGCCCCTGGAGGGGGCTGGCCTCTGTGGGTAAACGGACTGGTCTCTCACTCCGCGGCTAGGACGAAGCCGCGAAAGGTGCCGTTGTCTCCGGGACGGTCGGGGGACTCGTGGCGCGGGACTCAGGGTTCCCCATGGGGAGGCCCCCAGGCTCAGGCCTCTGGCAACGGAATGCTGAGCAAGCAGTCCCGGGCTCGGGCCCGGCTTTCGTGGCTGGCCCGGCCCCAGCTGCCGGCGCCAGGGAGGGGACCCCCGGAGGCTGAGTAGCGGGAGGCGTTGGCCTCCCCGCGGCACGCCTCCCGGAGCTCCTCCTGGCGGTGCCGGAACGCGACGACACGCGGTCCCGGACAGGGCCCCGGGGGGGGCCGCCCTGCGGCCCTGTGGTGTCCGAAGTGTGTTCGCCGGGCGTTTTCCGGCCAATTCTCACGAGCGTTCTGCCCAAATCGGGATCGATTTGGGCAGAACGCTCGTGAGAATTGGCCGGCGTTGGGCAGCCCTGGTCAGCGCCCAGTTCCGCGTGGAGCAGGGCCCTTTCTCGCTCGGGGCATGTCGCGGCCACCCGGAAAACGAGCCACGACGATGGGGCGCGGCCGGCAGCCGCGGCGCCGGGGAGTTTTCCCCGAGCAGAGTGGATGGAGGCGCCGTGGCCGGGCGTCCGCCTCCGCCGTGGCGGGCGGCCGGGGCGCCCCTGGAGGGGGCTGGCCTCTGTGGGGAAACGGACTGGTCTCTCACTCCGCGGCTAGGACGAAGCCGCGAAAGGTGCCGTTGTCGCCGGGACGGTCGGGGGCCTCGTGGCGCGGGACTCAGGGTTCCCCATGGGGAGGCCCCCAGGCTCAGGCCCCTGGCAACGGAAGGCTGAGCAAGCAGGCCCGGGCCCGGGCCCGGCTTTCGGGGCTGGCCCGGCCCCAGCTGCCGGGGCCAGGGAGGGGACCCCCGGAGGCTGAGGAGCAGAGGCGTCGGCCTCCCCGCGGCAAGCCTCCCGGAGCTCCTCCTGGCGGTGCCGGAACGCGACGACAAGCGGTCCGGACAGGGCCCCGGGGGGGGCCGCCCTGCGGCCCTGTGGTGCCCGAAGTGTGTTCGCCGGGCGTTTTCCGGCCAATTCTCACGAGCGTTCTGCCCTGGGCAGAACGCTCGTGAGAATTGGCCGGCGTTGGGCAGCCCTGGTCAGCGTCCAGTTCCGCGTGGAGCAGGGCCCTTTCTCGCTCGGGGCATGTCGCGGCCACCCGGAAAACGAGCCGCGACGATGGGGCGCGGCCGGCAGCCGCGGCGCCGGGGAGTTTTCCCCGAGCAGAGTGGATGGAGGCGCCGTGGCCGGGCGTCCGCCTCCGCCGTGGCGGGCGGCCGGGGCGCCCCTGGAGGGGGCTGGCCTCTGTGGGGAAACGGACTGGTCTCTCACTCCGCGACTAGGACGAAGCCGCGAAAGGTGCCGTTGTCGCCGGGACGGTCGGGGGACTCGTGGCGCGGGACTCAGGGTTCCCCATGGGGTGGCCCCCAGGCTCAGGCCCCTGGCAACGGAAGGCTGAGCAAGCAGGCCCGGGCCCGGGCCCGGCTTTCGGAGCTGGCCCGGCCCCAGCTGCCGGCGCCAGGGAGGGGAACCCCGGAGGCTGAGGAGTGGGAGGCGTCGGCCTCCCCGCGGCACGCCTCCCGGAGCTCCTCCTGTCGGTGCCGGAACGCGACGACACGCGATCCCGGACAGGGCCCCGGGGGGGGCCGCCCTGCGGCCCTGTGGTGCCCGAAGTGTGTTCGCCGGGCGTTTTCCGGCCAATTCTCACGAGCGTTCTGCCCAAATCGGGATCGATTTGGGCAGAACGCTCGTGAGAATTGGCCGGCGTTGGGCAGCCCTGGTCAGCGCCCAGTTCCGCGTGGAGCAGGGCCCTTTCTCGCTCGGGGCATGTCGCGGCCACCCGGAAAACGAGCCGCGACGATGGGGCGCGGCCGGCAGCCGCGGCGCCGGGGAGTTTTCCCCGAGCAGAGTGGATGGAGGCGCCGTGGCCGGGCGTCCGCCTCCGCCGTGGCGGGCGGCCGGGGCGCCCCTGGAGGGGGCTGGCCTCTGTGGGGAAACGGACTGGTCTCTCACTCCGCGGCTAGGACGAAGCCGCGAAAGGTGCCGTTGTCGCCGGGACGGTCGGGGGACTCGTGGCGCGGGACTAAGGGTTCCCCATGGGGAGGCCCCCAGGCTCAGGCCCCTGGCAACGGAAGGCTGAGCAAGCAGGCCTGGGCCCTGGCCCGGCTTTCGGGGCTGGCCCGGCCCCAGCGGCCGGCGCCAGTGAGGGGACCCCCGGAGGCTGAGGAGCGGGAGGCGTCGGCCTCCCCGCGGCATGCCTCCCGGAGCTCCTCCTGGCGGTGCCGGAACGCGACGACACGCGGTCCCGGACAGGGCCCCGGGGGGGGCCGCCCTGCGGCCCTGTGGTGCCCGAAGTGTGTTCGCCGGGCGTTTTCCGGCCAATTCTCACGAGCGTTCTGCCCAAATCGGGATCGATTTGGGCAGAAACTCGTGAGAATTGGCCGGCGTTGGGCAGCCCTGGTAAGCGCCCAGTTCCGCGTGGAGCAGGGCCCTTTCTCGCTCGGGGCATGTCGCGGCCACCCGGAAAACGAGCCACGACGATGGGGCGCGGCCGGCAGCCGCGGCGCAGGGGAGTTTTCCCCGAGCAGAGTGGATGGAGGCGCCGTGGCCGGGCGTCCGCCTCCGCCGTGGCGGGCGGCCGGGGCGCCCCTGGAGGGGGCTGGCCTCTGTGGGGAAACGGACTGGTCTCTCACTCCGCGGCTAGGACGAAGCCGCGAAAGGTGCCGTTGTCGCCGGGACGGTCGGGGGACTCGTGGCGCGGGACTCAGGGTTCCCCATGGGGTGGCCCCCAGGCTCAGGCCCCTGCAACGGAAGGCTGAGCAAGCAGGCCCGGGCCCGGGCCCGGATTTCGGGGCTGGCCCGGCCCCAGCGGCCGGCGCCAGGGAGGGGACCCCCGGAGGCTGAGGAACGGGAGGCGTCGGCCTCCCCGCGGCACGCCTCCCGGAGCTCCTCCTGGCGGTGCCGGAACGCGACGACACGCGGTCCCGGACAGGTCCCCGGGGGGGGCCGCCCTGCGGCCCTGTGGTGCCCGAAGTGTGTTCGCCGGGCGTTTTCCGGCCAATTCTCACGAGCGTTCTGCCCAAATCGGGATCGATTTGGGCAGAAAATCGTGAGAATTGGCCTGCGTTGGGCAGCCCTGGTCAGCGCCCAGTTCCGCGTGGAGCAGGGCCCTTTCTCGCTCGGGGCATGTCGCGGCCACCCGGAAAACGAGCCACGACGATGGGGCGCGGCCGGCAGCCGCGGCGCCGGGGAGTTTTCCCCGAGCAGAGTGGATGGAGGCGCCGTGGCCGGGCGTCCGCCTCCGCCGTGGCGGGCGGCCGGGGCGCCCCTGGAGGGGGCTGGCCTCTGTGGGGAAACGGACTGGTCTCTCACTCCGCGGCTAGGACGAAGCCGCGAAAGGTGCCGTTGTCGCCGGGACGGTCGGGGGACTCGTGGCGCGGGACTCAGGGTTCCCCCTGGGGTGGCCCCCAGGCTCAGGCCCCTGGCAACGGAAGGCTGAGCAAGCAGTCCCGGGCCCGGGCCCGGCTTTCGGAGCTGGCCCGGCCCCAGCTGCCGGCGCCAGGGAGGGGAACCCCGGAGGCTGAGGAGTGGGAGGCGTCAGCCTCCCCGCGGCACGCCTCCCGGAGCTCCTCCTGTCGGTGCCGGAACGCGACGACACGCGATCCCGGACAGGGCCCCGGGGGGGGCCGACCTGCGGCCCTGTGGTGCCCGAAGTGTGTTCGCCGGGCGTTTTCCGGCCAATTCTCACGAGCGTTCTGCCCAAATCGGGATCGATTTGGGCAGAACGCTCGTGAGAATTGGCCGGCGTTGGGCAGCCCTGGTCAGCGCCCAGTTCCGCGTGGAGCAGGGCCCTTTCTCGCTCGGGGCATGTCGCGGCCACCCGGAAATCGAGCCGCGACCATGGGGCGCGGCCGGCAGCCGCGGCGCCGGGGAGTTTTCCCCGAGCAGAGTGGATGGAGGCGCCGTGGCTGGGCGTCCGCCTCCGCCGTGGCGGGCGCCCGGGGCGCCCCTGGAGGGGGCTGGCCTCTGTGGGGAAACGGACTGGTCTCTCACTCCGCGGCTAGGACGAAGCCGCGAAAGGTGCCGTTGTGGCCGGGACGGTCGGGGGACTCGTGGCGCGGGTCTCAGGGTTCCCCATGGGGAGGCCCCCAGGCTCAGGCCCCTGGCAACGGACGGCTGAGCAAGCAGGCCCGGGCCCGGGACCGGCTTTCGGGGCTGGCCCGGCCCCAGCTCCCGGCGCCAGGGAGGGGACCCCCGGAGGCTGAGGAGCGGGAGGCGTCGGCCTCCCCGCGGCACGCCTCCCTGTGCTCCTCCTGGCGGTGCCGGAACGCGACGACACGCGGTCCCGGATAGGGCCCCGGGGGGGGCCGCCCTGCGGCCTTGTGGTGCCCGATGTGTGTTCGCCGGGCGTTTTCCGGCCAATTCTCACGAGCCTTCTGCCCAAATCGGGATCGATTTGGGCAGAACGCTCGTGAGAATTGGCCGGCGTTGGGCAGCCCTGGTCAGCGCCCACTTCCGCGTGGAGCAGGGCCCTTTCTCGCTCGGGGCATGTCGCGGCCACCCGGAAAACGAGCCGCGACGTTGGGGCGCGGCCGGCAGCCGCGGCGCCGGGGAGTTTTCCCCGAGCAGAGTGGATGGAGGCGCCGTGGCCGGGCGTCCGCCTCCGCCGTGGCGGGCGGCCGGGGCGCCCCTGGAGGGGGCTGGCCTCTGTGGGTAAACGGACTGGTCTCTCACTCCGCGGCTAGGACGAAGCCGCGAAAGGTGCCGTTGTCTCCGGGACGGTCGGGGGACTCGTGGCGCGGGACTCAGGGTTCCCCATGGGGAGGCCCCCAGGCTCAGGCCTCTGGCAACGGAATGCTGAGCAAGCAGTCCCGGGCTCGGGCCCGGCTTTCGTGGCTGGCCCGGCCCCAGCTGCCGGCGCCAGGGAGGGGACCCCCGGAGGCTGAGTAGCGGGAGGCGTTGGCCTCCCCGCGGCACGCCTCCCGGAGCTCCTCCTGGCGGTGCCGGAACGCGACGACACGCGGTCCCGGACAGGGCCCCGGGGGGGGCCGCCCTGCGGCCCTGTGGTGTCCGAAGTGTGTTCGCCGGGCGTTTTCCGGCCAATTCTCACGAGCGTTCTGCCCAAATCGGGATCGATTTGGGCAGAACGCTCGTGAGAATTGGCCGGCGTTGGGCAGCCCTGGTCAGCGCCCAGTTCCGCGTGGAGCAGGGCCCTTTCTCGCTCGGGGCATGTCGCGGCCACCCGGAAAACGAGCCACGACGATGGGGCGCGGCCGGCAGCCGCGGCGCCGGGGAGTTTTCCCCGAGCAGAGTGGATGGAGGCGCCGTGGCCGGGCGTCCGCCTCCGCCGTGGCGGGCGGCCGGGGCGCCCCTGGAGGGGGCTGGCCTCTGTGGGGAAACGGACTGGTCTCTCACTCCGCGGCTAGGACGAAGCCGCGAAAGGTGCCGTTGTCGCCGGGACGGTCGGGGGCCTCGTGGCGCGGGACTCAGGGTTCCCCATGGGGAGGCCCCCAGGCTCAGGCCCCTGGCAACGGAAGGCTGAGCAAGCAGGCCCGGGCCCGGGCCCGGCTTTCGGGGCTGGCCCGGCCCCAGCTGCCGGGGCCAGGGAGGGGACCCCCGGAGGCTGAGGAGCAGAGGCGTCGGCCTCCCCGCGGCAAGCCTCCCGGAGCTCCTCCTGGCGGTGCCGGAACGCGACGACAAGCGGTCCGGACAGGGCCCCGGGGGGGGCCGCCCTGCGGCCCTGTGGTGCCCGAAGTGTGTTCGCCGGGCGTTTTCCGGCCAATTCTCACGAGCGTTCTGCCCTGGGCAGAACGCTCGTGAGAATTGGCCGGCGTTGGGCAGCCCTGGTCAGCGTCCAGTTCCGCGTGGAGCAGGGCCCTTTCTCGCTCGGGGCATGTCGCGGCCACCCGGAAAACGAGCCGCGACGATGGGGCGCGGCCGGCAGCCGCGGCGCCGGGGAGTTTTCCCCGAGCAGAGTGGATGGAGGCGCCGTGGCCGGGCGTCCGCCTCCGCCGTGGCGGGCGGCCGGGGCGCCCCTGGAGGGGGCTGGCCTCTGTGGGGAAACGGACTGGTCTCTCACTCCGCGACTAGGACGAAGCCGCGAAAGGTGCCGTTGTCGCCGGGACGGTCGGGGGACTCGTGGCGCGGGACTCAGGGTTCCCCATGGGGTGGCCCCCAGGCTCAGGCCCCTGGCAACGGAAGGCTGAGCAAGCAGGCCCGGGCCCGGGCCCGGCTTTCGGAGCTGGCCCGGCCCCAGCTGCCGGCGCCAGGGAGGGGAACCCCGGAGGCTGAGGAGTGGGAGGCGTCGGCCTCCCCGCGGCACGCCTCCCGGAGCTCCTCCTGTCGGTGCCGGAACGCGACGACACGCGATCCCGGACAGGGCCCCGGGGGGGGCCGCCCTGCGGCCCTGTGGTGCCCGAAGTGTGTTCGCCGGGCGTTTTCCGGCCAATTCTCACGAGCGTTCTGCCCAAATCGGGATCGATTTGGGCAGAACGCTCGTGAGAATTGGCCGGCGTTGGGCAGCCCTGGTCAGCGCCCAGTTCCGCGTGGAGCAGGGCCCTTTCTCGCTCGGGGCATGTCGCGGCCACCCGGAAAACGAGCCGCGACGATGGGGCGCGGCCGGCAGCCGCGGCGCCGGGGAGTTTTCCCCGAGCAGAGTGGATGGAGGCGCCGTGGCCGGGCGTCCGCCTCCGCCGTGGCGGGCGGCCGGGGCGCCCCTGGAGGGGGCTGGCCTCTGTGGGGAAACGGACTGGTCTCTCACTCCGCGGCTAGGACGAAGCCGCGAAAGGTGCCGTTGTCGCCGGGACGGTCGGGGGACTCGTGGCGCGGGACTAAGGGTTCCCCATGGGGAGGCCCCCAGGCTCAGGCCCCTGGCAACGGAAGGCTGAGCAAGCAGGCCCGGGCCCGGGCCCGGCTTTCGGGGCTGGCCCGGCCCCAGCTGCCGGCGCCAGGGAGGGGACCCCAGGAGGCTGAGGAGCGGGAGGCGTCGGCCTCCCCGCGGCACGCCTCCCGGAGCTCCTCCTGGCGGTGCCGGAACGCGACGACACGCGGTTCCGGACAGGGCCCCGAGGGGGGCCGCCCTGCGGCCTTGTGGTGCCCGAAGTGTGATCGCCGGGCGTTTTCCGGCCAATTCTCACGAGCGTTCTGCCCAATCGGGATCGATTTGGGCAGAACGCTCGTGAGAATTGTCCGGCGTTGGGCAGCCCTGGTCAGCGCCCAGTTCCGCGTGGAGCAGGGCCCTTTCTCGCTCGGGGCATGTCGCGGCCACCCGGAAAACGAGCCGCGACGATGGGGCGCAGCCGGCAGCCGCGGCGCTGGGGAGTTTTCCCCGAGCAGAGTGGATGGAGGCGCCGTGGCCGGGCGTCCGCCTCCGCCGTGGCGGGCGGCCGGGGCGCCCCTGGAGGTGGCTGGCCTCTGTGGGGAAACGGACTGGTCTCTCACTCCGCGGCTAGGACGAAGCGCGAAAGGTGCCGTTGTGGCCGGGACGGTCGGGGGACTCGTGGCGCGGGACTCAGGGTTCCCCATGGGGAGGCCCCCAGGCTCAGGACCCTGGCAACGGAAGGCTGAGTAAGCAGGCCCGGGCCCGGGCCCGGCTTTCGGGGCTGGCCCGGCCCCAGCTGCCGGCGCCAGGGAGGGGACCCCCGGAGGCTGAGGAGCGGGAGGCGTCGGCCTCCCCGGGGCACGCCTCCCGGAGCTCCTCCTGGCGGTGCCGGAATGCGACGACACGCGATCCCGGACAGGGCCCCGGGGGGGCGGCCCTGCGGCCCTGTGGTACCCGAAGTGTGTTCGCCGGGCGTTTTCCGGCCAATTCTCACGAGCGTTCTGCCCAAATCGGGATCGATTTGGGCAGAACGCTCGTGAGAATTGGCCGGCGTTGGGCAGCCCTGGTCAGCGCCCTGTGCCACGAGGAGCAGGGCCCTTTCTCGCTCGGGGCATGGCGCGGCCACCCGGAAAACGAGCCGCGACGATGGGGCGCGGCCGGCCGCCGCGGCGCCGGGGAGTTTTCCCCGAGCAGAGTGGATGGAGGCGCCGTGGCCGGGCGTCCGCCTCCGCCGTGGCGGGCGGCCGGTGCGCCCCTGGAGGGGGCTGGCCTCTGTGGGGAAACGGACTGGTCTCTCACTCCGCGGCTAGGCCGAAGCCACGAAAGGTGCCGTTGTGGCCGGGACGGTCGGGGGACTCGTGGCGCGGGACTCAGGGTTCCCCATGGGGAGGCCCCCAGGCTCAGGCCTCTGGCAATGGAAGGCTGAGCAAGCAGGCCCAGGCTCGGGCCCGGCTTTCGGGGCTGGCCCGGCCCCAGCTGCCGGCGCCAGGGAGGGGACCCCCGGAGGCTGAGGAGCGGGAGGCGTCGGCCTCCCTGCGGCACGCCTCCCGGAGCTCCTCCTGGCGGTGCCGGAACGCGACGACACGCGGTCCCGGACAGGGCCCCGGGGGGGGCCGCCCTGCGGCCCTGTGGTGCCCGAAGTGTGTTCGCCGGGCGTTTTCCGGCCAATTCTCACGAGCGTTCTGCCCAAATCGTGATCGATTTGGGCAGAACGCTCGTGAGAATTGGCCGGCGATGGGCAGCCCTGGTCAGCGCCCAGTTCCGCGTGGAGCAGGGCCCTTTCTCGCTCGGGGCATGTCGCGGCCACCCGGAAAACGAGCCGCGACGATGGGGCGCGGCCGGCAGTGGCGGCGCCGGGGAGTTTTCCCCGAGCAGAGTGGATGGAGGCGCCGTGGCCGGGCGTCCGCCTCCGCCGTGGCGGGCGGCCGGGGCGCCCCTGGAGGGGGCTGTCCTCTGTGGGGAAACGGACTGGTCTCTCACTCCGCGGCTAGGGCGAAGCCGCGAAAGGTGCCGTTGTGGCCGGGACGGTCGGGGGACTCGTGGCGCGGGACTCAGGGTTCCCCATGGGGTGGCCCCCAGGCTCAGGCCCCTGGCAATGGAAGGCTGAGCAAGCAGGCCCGGGCCCGGGCCCGGCTTTCGGGGCTGGCCCGGCCCCAGCTGCCGGCGCCAGGGAGGGGACCCCCGGAGGCTGAGGAGCGGGAGGCGTGGGCCGCCCCGCGGCACGCCTCCCGGAGCTCCTCCTGGCGGTGCCGGAACGCGACGACACGCGATCCCGGACAGGGCCCCGGGGGGGGCCGCCCTGCGGCCCTGTGGTGCCCGAAGTGTGTTCGCCGGGCGTTTTCCGGCCAATTCTCACGAGCGTTCTGCCCAAATCGGGATCGATTTGGGCAGAACGCTCGTGAGAATTGGCCGGCGTTGGGCAGCCCTGGTCAGCGCCCAGTTCCGCGTGGAGCAGGGCCCTTTCTCGCTCGGGGCATGTCGCGGCCACCCGGAAAACGAGCCGCGACGATGGGGCGCGGCCGGCAGCCGCGGCGCCGGGGAGTTTTCCCCGAGCAGAGTGGATGGAGGCGCTGTGGCCGGGCGTCCGCCTCCGCCGTGGCGGGCGGCCGGTGCGCCCCTGGAGGGGGCTGGCCTCTGTGGGGAAACGGACTGGTCTCTCACTCCGCGGCTAGGACGAACCCGCGAAAGGTGCCGTTGTGGCCGGGACGGTCGGGGGACTCGTGGCGCGGGACTCAGGGTTCCCCATGGGGAGGCCCCCAGGCTCAGGCCTCTGGCAACGGAAGGCTGAGCAAGCAGGCCCGGGCTCGGGCCCGGCTTTCGTGGCTGGCCCGGCCCCAGCTGCCAGCGCCAGTGAGGGGACCCCCGGAGGCTGAGGAGCGGGAGGCGTCGGCCTCCCCGCGGCAGGCCTCCCGGAGCTCCTCCTGGCGGGTGCCGGAACGCGACGACACGCGGTCCCGGACAGGGCCCCGGGGGGGGCCGCCCTGCGGCCCTGTGGTGCCCGAAGTGTGTTCGCCGGGCGTTTTCCGGCCAATTCTCACGAGCGTTCTGCCCAAATCGGGATCGATTTGGGCAGAACGCTCGTGAGAATTGGCCGGCGTTGGGCAGCCCTGGTCAGCGCCCAGTTCCGCGTGGAGCAGGGCCCTTTCTCGCTCGGGGCATGTCGCGGCCACCCGGAAAACGAGCCGCGACGATGGGGCGCGGCCGGCCGCCGCGGCGCCGGGGAGTTTTCCCCGAGCAGAGTGGATGGAGGCGCCGTGGCCGGGCGTCCGCCTCCGCCGTGGCCGGCGGCCGGTGCGCCCCTGGAGGGGGCTGGCCTCTGTGGGGAAACGGACTGGTCTCTCACTCCGCTTCTAGGACGAAGCCGCGAAAGGTGCCGTTGTGGCCGGGACGGTCGGGGGACTCGTGGCGCGGGACTCAGGGTTCCCCATGGGGAGGCCCCCAGGCTCAGGCCCCTGGCAACGGAAGGCTGAGCAAGCAGGCCCAGGCTCGGGCCCGGCTTTCGGGGCTGGCCCGGCCCCAGCTGCCGGCGCCAGGGATGGGACCCCCGGAGGCTGAGGAGCGGGGGGCGTCGGCCTCCCCGCGGCACGCCTCCCGGAGCTCCTCCTGGCGGTGCCGGAACGCGACGACACGCGGTCCCGGACAGGGCCCCGGGGGGGGCCCACCTGCGGCCCTGTGATGCCCGAAGTGTGTTCGCCGGGCGTTTTCCGGCCAATTCTCACGAGCGTTCTGCCCAATTCGGGATCGATTTGGGCAAAACGCTCGTGAGAATTGGCCGGCGTTGGGCAGCCCTGGTCAGCGCCCAGTTCCGCGTGGAGCAGGGCCCTTTCTCGCTCGGGGCATGTCGCGGCCACCCGGAAAACGAACCGCGACGATGGGGCGCGGCCGGCAGCCGCAGCGCCGGGGAGTTTTCCCCGAGCAGAGTGGATGGAGGCGCCGTGGCCGGGCGTCCGCCTCCGCCGTGGCGGGTGGCCGGGGCGCCCCTGGAGGGGGCTGGCCTCTGTGGGGAAACGGACTGGTCTCTCACTCCGCGGCTAGGACGAAGCCGCGAAAGGTGCCGTTGTCGCCGGGACGGTCGGGGGACTCGTGGCGCGGGACTCAGGGTTCCCCATGGGGTGGCCCCCAGGCTCAGGCCCCTGGCAACGGAAGGTTGAGCAAGCAGGCCCGGACCCGGGCCCGGCTTTCGGGCCTGGCCCGGCCCCAGCTGCCAGCGCCAGTGAGGGGACCCCCGGAGGCTGAAGAGCGGGAGGCGTCGGCCTCCCCGCGGCAGGCTTCCCGGAGCTCCTCCTGGCGGTGCCGGAACGCGACGACACGCGGTCCCGGACAGGGCCCCTGGGGGGGCCGCCCTGCGGCCCTGTGGTGCCCGAAGTGTGTTCGCCGGGCGTTTTCCGGCCAATTCTCACGAGCGTTCTGCCCAAATCGGGATCGATTTGGGCAGAACGCTCGTGAGAATTGGCCGGCGTTGGGCAGCCCTGGTCAGCGCCCAGTTCCGCGTGGAGCAGGGCCCTTTCTCGCTCGGGGCATGTCGCGGCCACCCGGAAAACGAGCCGCGACGATGGGGCGCGGCCGGCAGTGGCGGCGCCGGGGAGTTTTCCCCGAGCAGAGTGGATGGAGGCGCCGTGGCCGGGCGTCCGCCTCCGCCGTGGCGGGCGGCCGGGGCGCCCCTGGAGGGGGCTGTCCTCTGTGGGGAAACGGACTGGTCTCTCACTCCGCGGCTAGGGCGAAGCCGCGAAAGGTGCCGTTGTGGCCGGGACGGTCGGGGGACTCGTGGCGCGGGACTCAGGGTTCCCCATGGGGTGGCCCCCAGGCTCAGGCCCCTGGCAATGGAAGGCTGAGCAAGCAGGCCCGGGCCCGGGCCCGGCTTTCGGGGCTGGCCCGGCCCCAGCTGCCGGCGCCAGGGAGGGGACCCCCGGAGGCTGAGGAGCGGGAGGCGTGGGCCGCCCCGCGGCACGCCTCCCGGAGCTCCTCCTGGCGGTGCCGGAACGCGACGACACGCGATCCCGGACAGGGCCCCGGGGGGGGCCGCCCTGCGGCCCTGTGGTGCCCGAAGTGTGTTCGCCGGGCGTTTTCCGGCCAATTCTCACGAGCGTTCTGCCCAAATCGGGATCGATTTGGGCAGAACGCTCGTGAGAATTGGCCGGCGTTGGGCAGCCCTGGTCAGCGCCCAGTTCCGCGTGGAGCAGGGCCCTTTCTCGCTCGGGGCATGTCGCGGCCACCCGGAAAACGAGCCGCGACGATGGGGCGCGGCCGGCAGCCGCGGCGCCGGGGAGTTTTCCCCGAGCAGAGTGGATGGAGGCGCTGTGGCCGGGCGTCCGCCTCCGCCGTGGCGGGCGGCCGGTGCGCCCCTGGAGGGGGCTGGCCTCTGTGGGGAAACGGACTGGTCTCTCACTCCGCGGCTAGGACGAACCCGCGAAAGGTGCCGTTGTGGCCGGGACGGTCGGGGGACTCGTGGCGCGGGACTCAGGGTTCCCCATGGGGAGGCCCCCAGGCTCAGGCCTCTGGCAACGGAAGGCTGAGCAAGCAGGCCCGGGCTCGGGCCCGGCTTTCGTGGCTGGCCCGGCCCCAGCTGCCAGCGCCAGTGAGGGGACCCCCGGAGGCTGAGGAGCGGGAGGCGTCGGCCTCCCCGCGGCAGGCCTCCCGGAGCTCCTCCTGGCGGTGCCGGAACGCGACGACACGCGGTCCCGGACAGGGCCCCGGGGGGGGCCGCCCTGCGGCCCTGTGGTGCCCGAAGTGTGTTCGCCGGGCGTTTTCCGGCCAATTCTCACGAGCGTTCTGCCCAAATCGGGATCGATTTGGGCAGAACGCTCGTGAGAATTGGCCGGCGTTGGGCAGCCCTGGTCAGCGCCCAGTTCCGCGTGGAGCAGGGCCCTTTCTCGCTCGGGGCATGTCGCGGCCACCCGGGAAAACGAGCCGCGACGATGGGGCGCGGCCGGCCGCCGCGGCGCCGGGGAGTTTTCCCCGAGCAGAGTGGATGGAGGCGCCGTGGCCGGGCGTCCGCCTCCGCCGTGGCCGGCGGCCGGTGCGCCCCTGGAGGGGGCTGGCCTCTGTGGGGAAACGGACTGGTCTCTCACTCCGCTTCTAGGACGAAGCCGCGAAAGGTGCCGTTGTGGCCGGGACGGTCGGGGGACTCGTGGCGCGGGACTCAGGGTTCCCCATGGGGAGGCCCCCAGGCTCAGGCCCCTGGCAACGGAAGGCTGAGCAAGCAGGCCCAGGCTCGGGCCCGGCTTTCGGGGCTGGCCCGGCCCCAGCTGCCGGCGCCAGGGATGGGACCCCCGGAGGCTGAGGAGCGGGGGGCGTCGGCCTCCCCGCGGCACGCCTCCCGGAGCTCCTCCTGGCGGTGCCGGAACGCGACGACACGCGGTCCCGGACAGGGCCCCGGGGGGGGCCCACCTGCGGCCCTGTGATGCCCGAAGTGTGTTCGCCGGGCGTTTTCCGGCCAATTCTCACGAGCGTTCTGCCCAATTCGGGATCGATTTGGGCAAAACGCTCGTGAGAATTGGCCGGCGTTGGGCAGCCCTGGTCAGCGCCCAGTTCCGCGTGGAGCAGGGCCCTTTCTCGCTCGGGGCATGTCGCGGCCACCCGGAAAACGAACCGCGACGATGGGGCGCGGCCGGCAGCCGCAGCGCCGGGGAGTTTTCCCCGAGCAGAGTGGATGGAGGCGCCGTGGCCGGGCGTCCGCCTCCGCCGTGGCGGGTGGCCGGGGCGCCCCTGGAGGGGGCTGGCCTCTGTGGGGAAACGGACTGGTCTCTCACTCCGCGGCTAGGACGAAGCCGCGAAAGGTGCCGTTGTCGCCGGGACGGTCGGGGGACTCGTGGCGCGGGACTCAGGGTTCCCCATGGGGTGGCCCCCAGGCTCAGGCCCCTGGCAACGGAAGGTTGAGCAAGCAGGCCCGGACCCGGGCCCGGCTTTCGGGCCTGGCCCGGCCCCAGCTGCCAGCGCCAGTGAGGGGACCCCCGGAGGCTGAGGAGCGGGAGGCGTCGGCCTCCCCGCGGCAGGCTTCCCGGAGCTCCTCCTGGCGGTGCCGGAACGCGACGACACGCGGTCCCGGACAGGGCCCCTGGGGGGGCCGCCCTGCGGCCCTGTGGTGCCCGAAGTGTGTTCGCCGGGCGTTTTCCGGCCAATTCTCACGAGCGTTCTGCCCAAATCGGGATCGATTTGGGCAGAACGCTCGTGAGAATTGGCCGGCGTTGGGCAGCCCTGGTCAGCGCCCAGTTCCGCGTGGAGCAGGGCCCTTTCTCGCTCGGGGCATGTCGCGGCCACCCGGAAAACGAGCCGCGACGATGGGGCGCGGCCGGCCGCCACGGCGCCGGGGAGTTTTCCCCGAGCAGAGTGGATGGAGGCGCCGTGGCCGGGCGTCCGCCTCCGCCGTGGCCGGCGGCCGGTGCGCCCCTGGTGGGGGCTGGCCTCTGTGGGGAAACGGACTGGTCTCTCACTCCGCGGCTAGGACGAAGCCGCGAAAGGTGCCGTTGTGGCCGGGACGGTCGGGGGACTCGTGGCGCGGGACTCAGGGTTCCCCATGGGGAGGCCCCCAGGCTCAGGCCCCTGGCAACGGAAGGCTGAGCAAGCAGGCCCAGGCTCGGGCCCGGCTTTCGGGGCTGGCCCGGCCCCAGCTGCCGGCGCCAGGGATGGGACCCCCGGAGGCTGAGGAGCGGGGGGCGTCGGCCTCCCCGCGGCACGCCTCCCGGAGCTCCTCCTGGCGGTGCCGGAACGCGACGACACGCGGTCCCGGACAGGGCCCCGGGGGGGGCCCACCTGCGGCCCTGTGATGCCCGAAGTGTGTTCGCCGGGCGTTTTCCGGCCAATTCTCACGAGCGTTCTGCCCAATTCGGGATCGATTTGGGCAAAACGCTCGTGAGAATTGGCCGGCGTTGGGCAGCCCTGGTCAGCGCCCAGTTCCGCGTGGAGCAGGGCCCTTTCTCGCTCGGGGCATGTCGCGGCCACCCGGAAAACGAACCGCGACGATGGGGCGCGGCCGGCAGCCGCAGCGCCGGGGAGTTTTCCCCGAGCAGAGTGGATGGAGGCGCCGTGGCCGGGCCTCCGCCTCCGCCGTGGCGGGTGGCCGGGGCGCCCCTGGAGGGGGCTGGCCTCTGTGTGGAAACGGACTGGTCTCTCACTCCGCGGCTAGGACGAAGCCGCGAAAGGTGCCGTTGTCGCCGGGACGGTTGGGGGACTCGTGGCGCGGGACTCAGGGTTCCCCATGGGGTGGCCCCCAGGCTCAGGCCCCTGGCAACGGAAGGCTGAGCAAGCAGGCCCGGGCCCGGGCCCGGCTTTCGGGGCTGGCCCGGCCCCAGCTGCCGGCGCCAGGGAGGGGACCCCCGGAGGCTGAGGAGCGGGAGGCGTGGGCCGCCCCGCGGCACGCCTCCCGGAGCTCCTCCTGGCGGTGCCGGAACGCGACGACACGCGATCCCGGACAGGGCCCCGGGGGGGGGGCCGCCCTGCGGCACTGTGGTGCCCGAAGTGTGTTCGCCGGGCGTTTTCCCGGCCAATTCTCACGAGCGTTCTGCCCAAATCGGGATCGATTTGGGCAGAACGCTCGTGAGAATTGGCCGGCGTTGGGCAGCCCTGGTCAGCGCCCAGTTCCGCGTGGAGCAGGGCCCTTTCTCGCTCGGGGCATGTCGCGGCCACCCGGAAAACGAGCCGCGACGATGGGGCGCGGCCGGCAGCCGCGGCACCGGGGAGTTTTTCCCGAGCAGATTGGATGGAGGCGCCGTGGCCGGGCGTCCGCCTCCGCCGTGGCGGGCGGCCGGTGCGCCCCTGGAGGGGGCTGGCCTCTGTGGGGAAACGGACTGGTCTCTCACTCCGCGGCTAGGACGAAGCCGCGAAAGGTGCCGTTGTGGCCGGGACGGTCGGGGGACTCGTGGCGCGGGACTCAGGGTTCCCCATGGGGAGGCCCCCAGGCTCAGGCCTCTGGCAACGGAAGGCTGAGCAAGCAGGCCCGGGCTCGGGCCCGGCTTTCGTGGCTGGCCCGGCCCCAGCTGCCGGCGCCAGGGAGGGGAACCCCGGAGGCTGAGGAGCGGGAGGCGTCGGCCTCCCCGCGGCACGCCTCCCGGAGCTCCTCCTGGCGGTGCCGGAACGCGACGACACGCGGTCCCGGACAGGGCCCCGGGGGGGGCCGCCCTGCGGCCCTGTGGTGCCCGAAGTGTGTTCGCCGGGCGTTTTCCGGCCAATTCTCACGAGCGTTCTGCCCAAATCGGGATCGATTTGGGCAGAACGCTCGTGAGAATTGGCCGGCGTTGGGCAGCCCTGGTCAGCGCCCAGTTCCGTGTGGAGCAGGGCCCTTTCTCGCTCGGGGCATGTCGCGGCCACCCGGAAAACGAGCCGCGACGATGGGGCGCGGCCGGCCGCCGCGGCGCCGGGGAGTTTTCCCCGAGCAGAGTGGATGGAGGCGCCGTGGCCGGGCGTCCGCCTCCGCCGTGGCGGGCGGCCGGTGCGCCCCTGGAGGGGGCTGGCCTCTGTGGGGAAACGGACTAGTCTCTCACTCCGCAGCTAGGACGAAGCCGCGAAAGGTGCCGTTGTGGCCGGGACGGTCGGGGGACTCGTGGCGCGGGACTCAGGGTTCCCCATGGGGAGGCCCCCAGGCTCAGGCCCCTGGCAACGGAAGGCTGAGCAAGCAGGCCCAGGCTCGGGCCCGGCTTTCGGGGCTGGCCCGGCCCCAGCTGCCGGCGCCAGGGAGGGGACCCCCGGAGGCTGAGGAGCGGGAGGCGTCGGCCTCCCCGCGGCACGCCTCCCGGAGATCCTCCTGGCGGTGCCGGAACGCGACGACACGCGGTCCGGACAGGGCCCCGGGGGGGGGCCGACCTGCGGCCCTGTGATGCCCGAAGTGTGTTCGCCGGGCGTTTTCCGGCCAATTCTCACGAGCGTTCTGCCCAATTCGGGATCGATTTGGGCAGAACGCTCGTGAGAATTGGCCGGCGTTGGGCAGTCCTGGTCAGCGCCAAGTTCCGCCTGGAGCAGGGCCCTTTCTCGCTCGGGGCATGTCGCGGCCACCCGGAAAACGAGCCGCGACGATGGGGCGCGGCCGGCAGCCGCAGCACCGGGAAGTTTATCCCGAGCAGAGTGGATGGAGGCGCCGTGGCCGGGCGTCCGCCTCCGCCGTGGAGGGTGGCCGGGGCGCCCCTGGAGGGGGCTGGCCTCTGTGGGGAAACGGACTGGTCTCTCATTCCGCGGCTAGGACGAAGCCGCGAAAGGTGCCGTTGTGGCCGGGACGGTCGGGGGACTCGTGGCGCGGGACTCAGGGTTCCCCATGGGGAGGCCCCCAGGCTCAGGCCCCTGGCAACGGAAGGCTGAGCAAGCAGGCCCGGGCCCGGGACCGGCTTTCGGGGCTGGCCCGGCCCCAGCTGCCGGCGACAGGGAGGGGACCCCCGGAGGCTGAGTAGCGGGAGGCGTTGGCCTCCCCGCGGCACGCCTCCCGGAGCTCCTCCTGGCGGTGCAGGAACGCGACGACACGCGGTCCCGGACAGGGCCCCGGGGGGGGGCCGCCCTGCGGCCCTGTGGTGCCCGAAGTGTGTTCGCCGGGCGTTTTCCGGCCAATTCTCACGAGCCTTCTGCCCAATCGGGATCGATTTGGGCAGAACGCTCGTGAGAATTGGCCGGCGTTGGGCAGTCCTGGTCAGCGCCAAGTTCCGCGTGGAGCAGGGCCCTTTCTCGCTCGGGGCATGTGGCGGCCACCCGGGAAACGAGCCGCGACGATGGGGCGCGGCCGGCAGCCGCAGCGCCGGGGAGTTTGCCCCGAGCAGAGTGGATGGAGGCGCCGTGGCCGGGCGTCCGCCTCCGCCGTGGCGGGTGGCCGGGGCGCCCCTGGAGGGGGCTGGCCTCTGTGGGGAAACAGACTGGTCTCTCATTCCGCGGCTAGGACGAAGCCGCGAAAGGTGCCGTTGTGGCCGGGACGGTCGGGGGACTCGTGGCGCGGGACTCAGGGTTCCCCATGGGGAGGCCCCCAGGCTCAGGCCCCTGGCAACGGAAGGCTGAGCAAGCAGGCCCAGGCTCGGGCCCGGCTTTCGGGGCTGGCCCGGCCCCAGCTGTCGGCGCCAGGGAGGGGACCCCCGGAGGCTGAGAAGCGGGTGGCTTCGGCCTCCCCGCGGCACGCCTCCCGGAGCTCCTCCTGGCGGTGCCGGAACGCGACGACACGCGGTCCCGGACAGGGCCCCGGGGGGGGCCCGCCCTGCGGCCCTGTGGTGCCCGAAGTGTGTTCGCAGGGCGTTTTCCGGCCAATTCTCACGAGCGTTCTGCCCAAGTCGGGATCGATTTGGGCAGAACGCTTGTGAGAATTGGCCGGCGATGGGCAGCCCTGGTCAGCGCCCAGTTCCGCGTGGAGCAGGGCCCTTTCTCGCTCGGGGCATGTCGCGGCCACCCGGAAAACGAGCCACGACGATGAGGCGCGGCCGGCAGCGGCGGCGCCGGGGAGTTTTCCCCGAGCAGAGTGGATGGAGGCGCCGTGGCCGGGCGTCCGCCTCTGCCGTGGCGGGCGGCCGGGGCGCCCCTGGAGGGGGCTGGCCTCTGTGGGGAAACGGACTGGTCTCTCACTCCGCGGCTAGGACGAAGCCGCGAAAGGTGTCGTTGTGGCCGGGACGGTCGGGGGACTCGTGGCGCGGGACTCAGGGTTCCCCATGGGGAGGCCCCCAGGCTCAGGCCTCTGGCAACGGAAGGCTGAGCAAGCAGGCCCGGGCTCGGGCCCGGCTTTCGTGGCTGGCCCGGCCCCAGCTGCCGGCGCCAGGGAGGGGACCCCCGGAGACTGAGGAGCGGGAGGCGTCGGCCTCACCGCGGCACGCCTCCCGGAGCTCCTCCTGGCGGTGCCGGAACGCGACGACACGCGGTCCCGGACAGGGCCCCGGGGGGGGCCGCCCTGCGGCCCTGTGGTGCCCGAAGTGTGTTCGCCGGGCGTTTTCCGGCCAATTCTCACGAGCGTTCTGCCCAAATCGGGATCGATTTGGGCAGAACGCTCGTGAGAATTGGCCGGCGTTGGGCAGCCCTGGTCAGCGCCCAGTTCCGCGTGGAGCAGGGCCCTTTCTCGCTCGGGGCATGTCGCGGCCACCCGGAAAACGAGCCGCGACGATGGGGCGCGGCCGGCCGCCGCGGCGCCGGGGAGTTTTCCCCCGAGCAGAGTGGATGGAGGCGCCGTGGCCGGGCGTCCGCCTCTGCCGTGGCGGGCGGCCGGTGCGCCCCTGGAGGGGGGCTGGCCTCTGTGGGGAAACGGACTGGTCTCTCACTCCGCGGCTAGGACGAAGCCGCGAAAGGTGCCGTTGTGGCCAGAACGGTCGGGGGACTCGAGGCGCGGGACTCAGGGTTCCCCATGGGGAGGGCCCCATGCTCAGGCCCCTGGCAACGGAAGGCTGAGCAAGCAGGCCCAGGCTCGGGCCCGGCTTTCGGGGCTGGCCCGGCCCCAGCTGCCGGCGCCAGGGAGGGGACCCCCGGAGGCTGAGGAGCGGGAGGCGTCGGCCTCCCCGCGGCACGCCTCCCGGAGCTCCTCCTGGCGGTGCCGGAACGCGACGACACGCGGTCCCGGACAGGGCCCCGGGGGGGGCCGACCTGCGGCCCTGTGATGCCCGAAGTGTGTTCGCCGGGCGTTTTCCGGCCAATTCTCACGAGCGTTCTGCCCAATTCGGGATCGATTTGGGCAGAACGCTCGTGAGAATTGGCCGGCGTTGGGCAGCCCTGGTCAGCGCCCAGTTCCGCGTGGAGCAGGGCCCTTTCTCGCTCGGGGCATGTCGCGGCCACCCGGAAATCGAGCCGCGACGATGGGGCGCGCCGGCCGCCGCGGCGCCGGGGAGTTTTCCCCCAGCAGAGTGGATGGAGGCGCCGTGGCCGGGCGTCCGCCTCCGCCGTGGCGGGCGGCCGGTGCGCCCCTGGAGGGGGCTGGCCTCTGTGGGGAAACGGACTGGTCTCTCACTCCGCGGCTAGGACGAAGCCGCGAAAGGTGCCATTGTGGCCGGGACGGTCGGGGGACTCGTGGCGCGGGACTCAGGGTTCCCCATGGGGTGGCCCCCAGGCTCAGGCCCTGGCAACGGAAGGATGAGCAAGCAGGCCCAGGCCCGGGCCCGGCTTTCGGGGCTGGCCCGGCCCCAGCTGCCGGCGCCAGGGAGGGGACCCCCGGAGGCTGAGAGCGGGAGGCGTGGGCAGCCCCGCGGCACGCCTCCCGGATCTCCTCCTGGCGGTGCCGGAACGCGACGACACGCGATCCCGGACAGGGCCCCGGGGGGGGCCGCCCTGCGGCCCTGTGGTGCCCGAAGTGTGTTCGCCGGGCGTTTTCCGGCCAATTCTCACGAGCGTTCTGCCCAAATCGGGATCGATTTGGGCAGAACGCTCGTGAGAATTGGCCGGCGTTGGGCAGCCCTGGTCAGCGCCCAGTTCCGCGTGGAGCAGGGCCCTTTCTCGCTCGGGGCATGTCGCGGCCACCCGGAAAACGAGCCGCGACGATGGGGCGCGGCCGGAAGCCGCGGCGCCGGGGAGTTTTCCCCTAGCAGAGTGGATGGAGGCGCCGTGGCGGGCGGCCGGTGCGCCCCTGGAGGGGGCTGGCCTCTGTGGGGAAACGGACTGGTCTCTCACTCCGCGGCTAGGACAAAGCCGCGAAAGGTGCCGTTGTGGCCGGGACGGTCGGGGGACTCGTGGCGCGGGACTCAGGGTTCCCCATGGGGAGGCCCCCAGGCTCAGGCCTCTGGCAACGGAAGGCTGAGCAAGCAGGCCCGGGCTCGGGCCCGGCTTTCGTGGCTGGCCCGGCCCCAGCTGCCGGCGCCAGGGAGGGGACCCCCGGAGTCTGAGGAGCGGGAGGCGTCGGCCTCCCCACGGCACGCCTCCCGGAGCTCCTCCTGGCGGTGCCGGAACGCGACGACACGCGGTCCCGGACAGGGCCCCGGGGGGGGCCGCCCTGCGGCCCTGTGGTGCCCGAAGTGTGTTCGCCGGGCGTTTTCCGGCCAATTCTCACGAGCGTTCTGCTCAAATCAGGATCGATTTGGGCAGAACGCTCGTGAGAATTGGCCGGCGTTGGGCAGCCCTGGTCAGCGCCCAGTTCCGCGTGGAGCAGGGCCCTTTCTCGCTCGGGGCATGTCGCGGCCACCCGGAAAACGAGCCGCGACGATGGGGCGCGGCCGGAAGCCGCGGCGCCGGGGAGTTTTCCCCGAGCAGCGTGGATGGAGGCGCCGTTGCCGGGCGTCCGCCTCCGCCGTGGCGGGCGGCCGGTGCGCCCCTGGAGGGGGCTGGCCTCTGTGGGGATACGGACTGGTCTCTCACTCCGCGGCTAGGACAAATCCGCGAAAGGTGCCGTTGTGGCCGGGACGGTCGGGGGACTCGTGGCGCGGGACTCAGGGTTCCCCATGGGGAGGCCCCCAGGCTCAGGCCTCTGGCAACGGAAGGCTGAGCAAGCAGGCCCGGGCTCGGGCCCCGCTTTCGTGGCTGGCCCGGCCCCAGCTGCCGGCGCCAGGGAGGGGACCCCCGGAGTCTGAGGAGCGGGAGGCGTCGGCCTCCCCGCGGCACGCCTCCCGGAGCTCCTCCTGGCGGTGCCGGAACGCGACGACACGCGGTCCCGGAAAGGGCCCCGGGGGGGGCCGCCCTGCGGCCCTGTGGTGCCCGAAGTGTGTTCGCCGGGCGTTTTCCGGCCAATTCTCACGAGCGTTCTGCTCAAATCAGGATCGATTTGGGCAGAACGCTCGTGAGAATTGGCCGGCGTTGGGCAGCCCTGGTCAGCGCCCAGTTCCGCGTGGAGCAGGGCCCTTTCTCGCTCGGGGCATGTCGCGGCCACCCGGAAAACGAGCCGCGACGATGGGGCGCGGCCGGCAGTGGCGGCGCCGGGGAGTTTTCCCCGAGCAGAGTGGATGGAGGCGCCGTGGCCGGGCGTCCGCCTCCGCCGTGGCGGGCGGCCGGGGCGCCCCTGGAGGGGGCTGTCCTCTGTGGGGAAACGGACTGGTCTCTCACTCCGCGGCTAGGGCGAAGCCGCGAAAGGTGCCGTTGTGGCCGGGACGGTCGGGGGACTCGTGGCGCGGGACTCAGGGTTCCCCATGGGGTGGCCCCCAGGCTCAGGCCCCTGGCAATGGAAGGCTGAGCAAGCAGGCCCGGGCCCGGGCCCGGCTTTCGGGGCTGGCCCGGCCCCAGCTGCCGGCGCCAGGGAGGGGACCCCCGGAGGCTGAGGAGCGGGAGGCGTGGGCCGCCCCGCGGCACGCCTCCCGGAGCTCCTCCTGGCGGTGCCGGAACGCGACGACACGCGATCCCGGACAGGGCCCCGGGGGGGGCCGCCCTGCGGCCCTGTGGTGCCCGAAGTGTGTTCGCCGGGCGTTTTCCGGCCAATTCTCACGAGCGTTCTGCCCAAATCGGGATCGATTTGGGCAGAACGCTCGTGAGAATTGGCCGGCGTTGGGCAGCCCTGGTCAGCGCCCAGTTCCGCGTGGAGCAGGGCCCTTTCTCGCTCGGGGCATGTCGCGGCCACCCGGAAAACGAGCCGCGACGATGGGGCGCGGCCGGCAGCCGCGGCGCCGGGGAGTTTTCCCCGAGCAGAGTGGATGGAGGCGCTGTGGCCGGGCGTCCGCCTCCGCCGTGGCGGGCGGCCGGTGCGCCCCTGGAGGGGGCTGGCCTCTGTGGGGAAACGGACTGGTCTCTCACTCCGCGGCTAGGACGAACCCGCGAAAGGTGCCGTTGTGGCCGGGACGGTCGGGGGACTCGTGGCGCGGGACTCAGGGTTCCCCATGGGGAGGCCCCCAGGCTCAGGCCTCTGGCAACGGAAGGCTGAGCAAGCAGGCCCGGGCTCGGGCCCGGCTTTCGTGGCTGGCCCGGCCCCAGCTGCCAGCGCCAGTGAGGGGACCCCCGGAGGCTGAGGAGCGGGAGGCGTCGGCCTCCCCGCGGCAGGCCTCCCGGAGCTCCTCCTGGCGGTGCCGGAACGCGACGACACGCGGTCCCGGACAGGGCCCCGGGGGGGGCCGCCCTGCGGCCCTGTGGTGCCCGAAGTGTGTTCGCCGGGCGTTTTTCCGGCCAATTCTCACGAGCGTTCTGCCCAAATCGGGATCGATTTGGGCAGAACGCTCGTGAGAATTGGCCGGCGTTGGGCAGCCCTGGTCAGCGCCCAGTTCCGCGTGGAGCAGGGCCCTTTCTCGCTCGGGGCATGTCGCGGCCACCCGGAAAACGAGCCGCGACGATGGGGCGCGGCCGGCCGCCGCGGCGCCGGGGAGTTTTCCCCGAGCAGAGTGGATGGAGGCGCCGTGGCCGGGCGTCCGCCTCCGCCGTGGCCGGCGGCCGGTGCGCCCCTGGAGGGGGCTGGCCTCTGTGGGGAAACGGACTGGTCTCTCACTCCGCTTCTAGGACGAAGCCGCGAAAGGTGCCGTTGTGGCCGGGACGGTCGGGGGACTCGTGGCGCGGGACTCAGGGTTCCCCATGGGGAGGCCCCCAGGCTCAGGCCCCTGGCAACGGAAGGCTGAGCAAGCAGGCCCAGGCTCGGGCCCGGCTTTCGGGGCTGGCCCGGCCCCAGCTGCCGGCGCCAGGGATGGGACCCCCGGAGGCTGAGGAGCGGGGGGCGTCGGCCTCCCCGCGGCACGCCTCCCGGAGCTCCTCCTGGCGGTGCCGGAACGCGACGACACGCGGTCCCGGACAGGGCCCCGGGGGGGGCCCACCTGCGGCCCTGTGATGCCCGAAGTGTGTTCGCCGGGCGTTTTCCGGCCAATTCTCACGAGCGTTCTGCCCAATTCGGGATCGATTTGGGCAAAACGCTCGTGAGAATTGGCCGGCGTTGGGCAGCCCTGGTCAGCGCCCAGTTCCGCGTGGAGCAGGGCCCTTTCTCGCTCGGGGCATGTCGCGGCCACCCGGAAAACGAACCGCGACGATGGGGCGCGGCCGGCAGCCGCAGCGCCGGGGAGTTTTCCCCCGAGCAGAGTGGATGGAGGCGCCGTGGCCGGGCGTCCGCCTCCGCCGTGGCGGGTGGCCGGGGCGCCCCTGGAGGGGGCTGGCCTCTGTGGGGAAACGGACTGGTCTCTCACTCCGCGGCTAGGACGAAGCCGCGAAAGGTGCCGTTGTCGCCGGGACGGTCGGGGGACTCGTGGCGCGGGACTCAGGGTTCCCCATGGGGTGGCCCCCAGGCTCAGGCCCCTGGCAACGGAAGGTTGAGCAAGCAGGCCCGGACCCGGGCCCGGCTTTCGGGCCTGGCCCGGCCCCAGCTGCCAGCGCCAGTGAGGGGACCCCCGGAGGCTGAAGAGCGGGAGGCGTCGGCCTCCCCGCGGCAGGCTTCCCGGAGCTCCTCCTGGCGGTGCCGGAACGCGACGACACGCGGTCCCGGACAGGGCCCCTGGGGGGGCCGCCCTGCGGCCCTGTGGTGCCCGAAGTGTGTTCGCCGGGCGTTTTCCGGCCAATTCTCACGAGCGTTCTGCCCAAATCGGGATCGATTTGGGCAGAACGCTCGTGAGAATTGGCCGGCGTTGGGCAGCCCTGGTCAGCGCCCAATTCCGCGTGGAGCAGGGCCCTTTCTCGCTCGGGGCATGTCGCGGCCACCCGGAAAACGAGCCGCGACGATGGGGCGCGGCCGGCAGTGGCGGCGCCGGGGAGTTTTCCCCGAGCAGAGTGGATGGAGGCGCCGTGGCCGGGCGTCCGCCTCCGCCGTGGCGGGCGGCCGGGGCGCCCCTGGAGGGGGCTGTCCTCTGTGGGGAAACGGACTGGTCTCTCACTCCGCGGCTAGGGCGAAGCCGCGAAAGGTGCCGTTGTGGCCGGGACGGTCGGGGGACTCGTGGCGCGGGACTCAGGGTTCCCCATGGGGTGGCCCCCAGGCTCAGGCCCCTGGCAACGGAAGGCTGAGCAAGCAGGCCCGGGCCCGGGCCCGGCTTTCGGGGCTGGCCCGGCCCCAGCTGCCGGCGCCAGGGAGGGGACCCCCGGAGGCTGAGGAGCGGGAGGCGTGGGCCGCCCCGCGGCACGCCTCCCGGAGCTCCTCCTGGCGGTGCCGGAACGCGACGACACGCGATCCCGGACAGGGACCCGGGGGGGGCCGCCCTGCGGCCCTGTGGTGCCCGAAGTGTGTTCGCCGGGCGTTTTCCGGCCAATTCTCACGAGCGTTCTGCCCAAATCGGGATCGATTTGGGCAGAACGCTCGTGAGAATTGGCCGGCGTTGGGCAGCCCTGGTCAGCGCCCAGTTCCGCGTGGAGCAGGGCCCTTTCTCGCTCGGGGCATGTCGCGGCCACCCGGAAAACGAGCCGCGACGATGGGGCGCGGCCGGCAGCCGCGGCGCCGGGGAGTTTTCCCCGAGCAGAGTGGATGGAGGCGCTGTGGCCGGGCGTCCGCCTCCGCCGTGGCGGGCGGCCGGTGCGCCCCTGGAGGGGGCTGGCCTCTGTGGGGAAACGGACTGGTCTCTCACTCCGCGGCTAGGACGAACCCGCGAAAGGTGCCGTTGTGGCCGGGACGGTCGGGGGACTCGTGGCGCGGGACTCAGGGTTCCCCATGGGGAGGCCCCCAGGCTCAGGCCTCTGGCAACGGAAGGCTGAGCAAGCAGGCCCGGGCTCGGGCCCGGCTTTCGTGGCTGGCCCGGCCCCAGCTGCCAGCGCCAGTGAGGGGACCCCCGGAGGCTGAGGAGCGGGAGGCGTCGGCCTCCCCGCGGCAGGCCTCCCGGAGCTCCTCCTGGCGGTGCCGGAACGCGACGACACGCGGTCCCGGACAGGGCCCCGGGGGGGGCCGCCCTGCGGCCCTGTGGTGCCCGAAGTGTGTTCGCCGGGCGTTTTCCGGCCAATTCTCACGAGCGTTCTGCCCAAATCGGGATCGATTTGGGCAGAACGCTCGTGAGAATTGGCCGGCGTTGGGCAGCCCTGGTCAGCGCCCAGTTCCGCGTGGAGCAGGGCCCTTTCTCGCTCGGGGCATGTCGCGGCCACCCGGAAAACGAGCCGCGACGATGGGGCGCGGCCGGCCGCCGCGGCGCCGGGGAGTTTTCCCCGAGCAGAGTGGATGGAGGCGCCGTGGCCGGGCGTCCGCCTCCGCCGTGGCCGGCGGCCGGTGCGCCCCTGGAGGGGGCTGGCCTCTGTGGGGAAACGGACTGGTCTCTCACTCCGCTTCTAGGACGAAGCCGCGAAAGGTGCCGTTGTGGCCGGGACGGTCGGGGGACTCGTGGCGCGGGACTCAGGGTTCCCCATGGGGAGGCCCCCAGGCTCAGGCCCCTGGCAACGGAAGGCTGAGCAAGCAGGCCCAGGCTCGGGCCCGGCTTTCGGGGCTGGCCCGGCCCCAGCTGCCGGCGCCAGGGATGGGACCCCCGGAGGCTGAGGAGCGGGGGGCGTCGGCCTCCCCGCGGCACGCCTCCCGGAGCTCCTCCTGGCGGTGCCGGAACGCGACGACACGCGGTCCCGGACAGGGCCCCGGGGGGGGCCCACCTGCGGCCCTGTGATGCCCGAAGTGTGTTCGCCGGGCGTTTGCCGGCCAATTCTCACGAGCGTTCTGCCCAATTCGGGATCGATTTGGGCAAAACGCTCGTGAGAATTGGCCGGCGTTGGGCAGCCCTGGTCAGCGCCCAGTTCCGCGTGGAGCAGGGCCCTTTCTCGCTCGGGGCATGTCGCGGCCACCCGGAAAACGAACCGCGACGATGGGGCGCGGCCGGCAGCCGCAGCGCCGGGGAGTTTTCCCCGAGCAGAGTGGATGGAGGCGCCGTGGCCGGGCGTCCGCCTCCGCCGTGGCGGGTGGCCGGGGCGCCCCTGGAGGGGGCTGGCCTCTGTGGGGAAACGGACTGGTCTCTCACTCCGCGGCTAGGACGAAGCCGCGAAAGGTGCCGTTGTCGCCGGGACGGTCGGGGGACTCGTGGCGCGGGACTCAGGGTTCCCCATGGGGTGGCCCCCAGGCTCAGGCCCCTGGCAACGGAAGGTTGAGCAAGCAGGCCCGGACCCGGGCCCGGCTTTCGGGCCTGGCCCGGCCCCAGCTGCCAGCGCCAGTGAGGGGACCCCCGGAGGCTGAGGAGCGGGAGGCGTCGGCCTCCCCGCGGCAGGCTTCCCGGAGCTCCTCCTGGCGGTGCCGGAACGCGACGACACGCGGTCCCGGACAGGGCCCCTGGGGGGGCCGCCCTGCGGCCCTGTGGTGCCCGAAGTGTGTTCGCCGGGCGTTTTCCGGCCAATTCTCACGAGCGTTCTGCCCAAATCGGGATCGATTTGGGCAGAACGCTCGTGAGAATTGGCCGGCGTTGGGCAGCCCTGGTCAGCGCCCAGTTCCGCGTGGAGCAGGGCCCTTTCTCGCTCGGGGCATGTCGCGGCCACCCGGAAAACGAGCCGCGACGATGGGGCGCGGCCGGCCGCCACGGCGCCGGGGAGTTTTCCCCGAGCAGAGTGGATGGAGGCGCCGTGGCCGGGCGTCCGCCTCCGCCGTGGCCGGCGGCCGGTGCGCCCCTGGTGGGGGCTGGCCTCTGTGGGGAAACGGACTGGTCTCTCACTCCGCGGCTAGGACGAAGCCGCGAAAGGTGCCGTTGTGGCCGGGACGGTCGGGGGACTCGTGGCGCGGGACTCAGGGTTCCCCATGGGGAGGCCCCCAGGCTCAGGCCCCTGGCAACGGAAGGCTGAGCAAGCAGGCCCAGGCTCGGGCCCGGCTTTCGGGGCTGGCCCGGCCCCAGCTGCCGGCGCCAGGGATGGGACCCCCGGAGGCTGAGGAGCGGGGGGCGTCGGCCTCCCCGCGGCACGCCTCCCGGAGCTCCTCCTGGCGGTGCCGGAACGCGACGACACGCGGTCCCGGACAGGGCCCCGGGGGGGGCCCACCTGCGGCCCTGTGATGCCCGAAGTGTGTTCGCCGGGCGTTTTCCGGCCAATTCTCACGAGCGTTCTGCCCAATTCGGGATCGATTTGGGCAAAACGCTCGTGAGAATTGGCCGGCGTTGGGCAGCCCTGGTCAGCGCCCAGTTCCGCGTGGAGCAGGGCCCTTTCTCGCTCGGGGCATGTCGCGGCCACCCGGAAAACGAACCGCGACGATGGGGCGCGGCCGGCAGCCGCAGCGCCGGGGAGTTTTCCCCGAGCAGAGTGGATGGAGGCGCCGTGGCCGGGCCTCCGCCTCCGCCGTGGCGGGTGGCCGGGGCGCCCCTGGAGGGGGCTGGCCTCTGTGTGGAAACGGACTGGTCTCTCACTCCGCGGCTAGGACGAAGCCGCGAAAGGTGCCGTTGTCGCCGGGACGGTTGGGGGACTCGTGGCGCGGGACTCAGGGTTCCCCATGGGGTGGCCCCCAGGCTCAGGCCCCTGGCAACGGAAGGCTGAGCAAGCAGGCCCGGGCCCGGGCCCGGCTTTCGGGGCTGGCCCGGCCCCAGCTGCCGGCGCCAGGGAGGGGACCCCCGGAGGCTGAGGAGCGGGAGGCGTGGGCCGCCCCGCGGCACGCCTCCCGGAGCTCCTCCTGGCGGTGCCGGAACGCGACGACACGCGATCCCGGACAGGGCCCCGGGGGGGGGCCGCCCTGCGGCCCTGTGGTGCCCGAAGTGTGTTCGCCGGGCGTTTTCCGGCCAATTCTCACGAGCGTTCTGCCCAAATCGGGATCGATTTGGGCAGAACGCTCGTGAGAATTGGCCGGCGTTGGGCAGCCCTGGTCAGCGCCCAGTTCCGCGTGGAGCAGGGCCCTTTCTCGCTCGGGGCATGTCGCGGCCACCCGGAAAACGAGCCGCGACGATGGGGCGCGGCCGGCAGCCGCGGCACCGGGGAGTTTTTCCCGAGCAGATTGGATGGAGGCGCCGTGGCCGGGCGTCCGCCTCCGCCGTGGCGGGCGGCCGGTGCGCCCCTGGAGGGGGCTGGCCTCTGTGGGGAAACGGACTGGTCTCTCACTCCGCGGCTAGGACGAAGCCGCGAAAGGTGCCGTTGTGGCCGGGACGGTCGGGGGACTCGTGGCGCGGGACTCAGGGTTCCCCATGGGGAGGCCCCCAGGCTCAGGCCTCTGGCAACGGAAGGCTGAGCAAGCAGGCCCGGGCTCGGGCCCGGCTTTCGTGGCTGGCCCGGCCCCAGCTGCCGGCGCCAGGGAGGGGAACCCCGGAGGCTGAGGAGCGGGAGGCGTCGGCCTCCCCGCGGCACGCCTCCCGGAGCTCCTCCTGGCGGTGCCGGAACGCGACGACACGCGGTCCCGGACAGGGCCCCGGGGGGGCCGCCCTGCGGCCCTGTGGTGCCCGAAGTGTGTTCGCCGGGCGTTTTCCCGGCCAATTCTCACGAGCGTTCTGCCCAAATCGGGATCGATTTGGGCAGAACGCTCGTCAGAATTGGCCGGCGTTGGGCAGCCCTGGTCAGCGCCCAGTTCCGTGTGGAGCAGGGCCCTTTCTCGCTCGGGGCATGTCGCGGCCACCCGGAAAACGAGCCGCGACGATGGGGCGCGGCCGGCCGCCGCGGCGCCGGGGAGTTTTCCCCGAGCAGAGTGGATGGAGGCGCCGTGGCCGGGCGTCCGCCTCCGCCGTGGCGGGCGGCCGGTGCGCCCCTGGAGGGGGCTGGCCTCTGTGGGGAAACGGACTAGTCTCTCACTCCGCAGCTAGGACGAAGCCGCGAAAGGTGCCGTTGTGGCCGGGACGGTCGGGGGACTCGTGGCGCGGGACTCAGGGTTCCCCATGGGGAGGCCCCCAGGCTCAGGCCCCTGGCAACGGAAGGCTGAGCAAGCAGGCCCAGGCTCGGGCCCGGCTTTCGGGGCTGGCCCGGCCCCAGCTGCCGGCGCCAGGGAGGGGACCCCCGGAGGCTGAGGAGCGGGAGGCGTCGGCCTCCCCGCGGCACGCCTCCCGGAGATCCTCCTGGCGGTGCCGGAACGCGACGACACGCGGTCCGGACAGGGCCCCGGGGGGGGCCGACCTGCGGCCCTGTGATGCCCGAAGTGTGTTCGCCGGGCGTTTTCCGGCCAATTCTCACGAGCGTTCTGCCCAATTCGGGATCGATTTGGGCAGAACGCTCGTGAGAATTGGCCGGCGTTGGGCAGTCCTGGTCAGCGCCAAGTTCCGCCTGGAGCAGGGCCCTTTCTCGCTCGGGGCATGTCGCGGCCACCCGGAAAACGAGCCGCGACGATGGGGCGCGGCCGGCAGCCGCAGCACCGGGAAGTTTATCCCGAGCAGAGTGGATGGAGGCGCCGTGGCCGGGCGTCCGCCTCCGCCGTGGAGGGTGGCCGGGGCGCCCCTGGAGGGGGCTGGCCTCTGTGGGGAAACGGACTGGTCTCTCATTCCGCGGCTAGGACGAAGCCGCGAAAGGTGCCGTTGTGGCCGGGACGGTCGGGGGACTCGTGGCGTGGGACTCAGGGTTCCCCATGGGGAGGCCCCCAGGCTCAGGCCCCTGGCAACGGAAGGCTGAGCAAGCAGGACCGGGGCCGGGCCCGGCTTTCGGGGCTGGCCCGGCCCCAGCTGTCGGCGCCAGGGAGGGGACCCCCGGAGGCTGAGGAGTGGGTGGCGTCGGCCTCCCCGCGGCACGCCTCCCGGAGCTCCTCCTGGCGGTGCCGGAACGCGACGACACGCGGTCCCGGACAGGGCCCCGGGGGGGGCCGCCCTGCGGCCCTGTGGTGCCCGAAGTGTGTTCGCCGGGCGTTTTCCGGCCAATTCTCACGAGCGTTCTGCCCAAATCGGGATCGATTTGGGCAGAACGCTCGTGAGAATTGGCCGGCGTTGGGCAGCCCTGGTCAGCGCCCAGTTCAGCGTGGAGCAGGGCCCTTTCTCGCTCGGGGCATGTCGCGGCCACCCGGAAAACGAGCCGCGACGATGGGGCGCGGCCGGCAGCGGCGGCGCCGGGGAGTTTTCCCCCGAGCAGAGTGGATGGAGGCGCCGTGGCCGGGCGTCCGCCTCCGCCGTGGCGGGCGGCCGGGGCGCCCCTGGAGGGGGCTGGCCTCTGTGGGGAAACGGACTGGTCTCTCACTCCGCGGCTAGGACGAAGCCGCGAAAGGTGCCGTTGTGGCCGGGACGGTCGGGGGACTCGTGGCGCGGGACTCAGGGTTCCCCATGGGGTGGCCCACAGGCTCAGGCCCCTGGCAACGGAAGGCTGAGCAAGCAGGCCCGGGCCCGGGCCCGGCTTTCGGGGCTGGCCCGGCCCCAGCTGCCGGCGCCAGGGCGGGGACCCCCGGAGGCTGAGGAGCGGGAGGCGTGGGCCGCCCCGCGGCATGCCTCCCGGAGCTCCTCCTGGCGGTGCCGGAACGCGACGACACGCGATCCCGGACAGGGCCCCGGGGGGGGCCCCCCTGCGGCCCTGTGGTGCCCGAAGTGTGTTCGCCGGGCGTTTTCCGGCCAATTCTCACGAGCGTTCTGCCCAAATCGGGATCGATTTGGGCAGAACGCTCGTGAGAATTGGCCGGCGTTGGGCAGCCCTGGTCAGCGCCCAGTTCCGCGTGGAGCAGGGCCCTTTCTCGCTCGGGGCATGTCGCGGCCACCCGGAAAAAGAGCCGCGACGATGGGGCGCGGCCGGCAGCCGCGGCGCCGGGGAGTTTTCCCCGAGCAGAGTGGATGGAGGCGCCGTGGCCGGGCGTCCGCCTCCGCCGTGGCGGGCGGCCGGTGCGCCCCTGGAGGGGGCTGGCCTCTGTGGGGAAACGGACTGGTCTCTCATTCCGCGGCTAGGACGAAGCCGCGAAAGGTGCCGTTGTGGCCGGGACGGTCGGGGGACTCGTGGCGCGGGACTCAGGGTTCCCCATGGGGAGGCCCCCAGGCTCAGGCCCCTGGCAACGGAAGGCTGAGCAAGCAGGCCCGGGCCCGGGCCCGGCCCCAGCTGCTGGCGCCAGGGAGGGGACCCCCGGAGGCTGAGGAGCGGGAGGCGTCGGCCTCCCCGCAGCACGCCTCCCGGAGCTCCTCCTGTCGGTGCCGGAACGCGACGACACGCGATCCCGTACAGGGCCCCGGGGGGGGCCGCCCTGCGGCCCTGTGGTGCCCGAAGTGTGTTCGCCGGGCGTTTTCCGGCCAATTCTCACGAGCGTTCTGCCCAAGTCGGGATCGATTTGGGCAGAACGCTTGTGAGAATTGGCCGGCGATGGGCAGCCCTGGTCAGCGCCCAGTTCCGCGTGGAGCAGGGCCCTTTCTCGCTCGGGGCATGTCGCGGCCACCCGGAAAACGAGCCACGACGATGGGGCGCGGCCGGCAGCGGCGGCGCCGGGGAGTTTTCCCCGAACAGAGTGGATGGAGGCGCCGTGGCCGGGCGTCCGCCTCCGCCGTGGCGGGCGGCCGGGGCGCCCCTGGAGGGGGCTGGCCTCTGTGGGGAAACGGACTGGTCTCTCACTCCGCGGCTAGGACGAAGCCGCGAAAGGTGCCGCTGTGGCCGGGACGGTCGTGGGACTCGTGGCGCGGGACTCAGGGTTCCCCATGGGGAGGCCCCCAGGCTCAGGCCTCTGGCAACGGAAGGCTGAGCAAGCAGGCCCGGGCTCGGGCCCGGCTTTCGTTCCTGGCCCGGCCCCAGCTGCCGGCGCCAGGGAGGGGACCCCCGGAGGCTGAGGAGCGGGAGGCGTCGGCCTCCCCGCGGCACGCCTCCCGGAGCTCCTCCTGGCGGTGCCGGAACGCGACGACACGCGGTCCCGGACAGGGCCCCGGGGGGGGCCGCCCTGCGGCCCTGTGGTGCCCGAAGTGTGTTCGCCGGGCGTTTTCCGGCCAATTCTCACGAGCGTTCTGCCCAAATCGGGATCGATTTGGGCAGAACGCTCGTGAGAATTGGCCGTCGTTGGGCAGCCCTGGTCAGCGCCCAGTTCCGCGTGGAGCAGGGCCCTTTCTCGCTCGGGGCATGTCGCGGCCACCCGGAAAACGAGCCGCGACGATGAGGCGCGCCGGCCGCCGCGGCGCCGGGGAGTTTTCCCCCAGCAGAGTGGATGGAGGCGCCGTGGCCGGGCGTCCGCCTCCGCCGTGGCGGGCGGCCGGTGCGCCCCTGGAGGGGGCTGGCCTCTGTGGGGAAACGGACTGGTCTCTCACTCCGCGGCTAGGACGAAGCCGCGAAAGGTGCCATTGTGGCCGGGACGGTCGGGGGACTCGTGGCGCGGGACTCAGGGTTCCCCATGGGGTGGCCCCCAGGCTCAGGCCCTGGCAACGGAAGGATGAGCAAGCAGGCCCAGGCCCGGGCCCGGCTTTCGGGGCTGGCCCGGCCCCAGCTGCCGGCGCCAGGGAGGGGACCCCCGGAGGCTGAGAGCGGGAGGCGTGGGCAGCCCCGCGGCACGCCTCCCGGATCTCCTCCTGGCGGTGCCGGAACGCGACGACACGCGATCCCGGACAGGGCCCCGGGGGGGGCCGCCCTGCGGCCCTGTGGTGCCCGAAGTGTGTTCGCCGGGCGTTTTCCGGCCAATTCTCACGAGCGTTCTGCCCAAATCGGGATCGATTTGGGCAGAACGCTCGTGAGAATTGGCCGGCGTTGGGCAGCCCTGGTCAGCGCCCAGTTCCGCGTGGAGCAGGGCCCTTTCTCGCTCGGGGCATGTCGCGGCCACCCGGAAAACGAGCCGCGACGATGGGGCGCGGCCGGAAGCCGCGGCGCCGGGGAGTTTTCCCCGAGCAGAGTGGATGGAGGCGCCGTGGCGGGCGGCCGGTGCGCCCCTGGAGGGGGCTGGCCTCTGTGGGGAAACGGACTGGTCTCTCACTCCGCGGCTAGGACAAAGCCGCGAAAGGTGCCGTTGTGGCCGGGACGGTCGGGGGACTCGTGGCGCGGGACTCAGGGTTCCCCATGGGGAGGCCCCCAGGCTCAGGCCTCTGGCAACGGAAGGCTGAGCAAGCAGGCCCGGGCTCGGGCCCGGCTTTCGTGGCTGGCCCGGCCCCAGCTGCCGGCGCCAGGGAGGGGACCCCCGGAGTCTGAGGAGCGGGAGGCGTCGGCCTCCCCGCGGCACGCCTCCCGGAGCTCCTCCTGGCGGTGCCGGAACGCGACGACACGCGGTCCCGGACAGGGCCCCGGGGGGGGCCGACCTGCGGCCCTGTGATGCCCGAAGTGTGTTCGCCGGGCGTTTTCCGGCCAATTCTCACGAGCGTTCTGCCCAATTCGGGATCGATTTGGGCAGAACGCTCGTGAGAATTGGCCGGCGTTGGGCAGCCCTGGTCAGCGCCCAGTTCCGCGTGGAGCAGGGCCCTTTCTCGCTCGGGGCATGTCGCGGCCACCCGGAAAACGAGCCGCGACGATGGGGCGCGGCCGCCCGCCGCGGCGCCGGGGAGTTTTCCCCGAGCAGAGTGGATGGAGGCGCCGTGGCCGGGCGTCCGCCTCCGCCGTGGCGGGCGGCCGGTGCGCCCCTGGAGGGGGCTGGCCTCTGTGGGGATACGGACTGGTCTCTCACTCCGCGGCTAGGACAAAGCCGCGAAAGGTGCCGTTGTGGCCGGGACGGTCGGGGGACTCGTGGCGCGGGACTCAGGGTTCCCCATGGGGAGGCCCCCAGGCTCAGGCCTCTGGCAACGGAAGGCTGAGCAAGCAGGCCCGGGCTCGGGCCCGGCTTTCGTGGCTGGCCCGGCCCCAGCTCCTGGCGCCAGGGAGGGGACCCCCGGAGTCTGAGGAGCGGGAGGCGTCGGCCTCCCCGCGGCACGCCTCCCGGAGCTCCTCCTGGCGGTGCCGGAACGCGACGACACGCGGGT
Organism: Meles meles; assembly: GCF_922984935.1. Classification (NCBI taxonomy): domain Eukaryota; kingdom Metazoa; phylum Chordata; class Mammalia; order Carnivora; family Mustelidae; genus Meles; species Meles meles. The sequence goes on along the minus strand of NW_025721164.1, from coordinate 206,238 downwards.
CCCGGACAGGGCCCCGGGGGGGGCCGCCCTGCGGCCCTGTGGTGCCCGAAGTGTGTTCGCCGGGCGTTTTCCGGCCAATTCTCACGAGCGTTCTGCTCAAATCAGGATCGATTTGGGCAGAACGCTCGTGAGAATTGGCCGGCGTTGGGCAGCCCTGGTCAGCGCCCAGTTCCGCGTGGAGCAGGGCCCTTTCTCGCTCGGGGCATGTCGCGGCCACCCGGAAAACGAGCCGCGACGATGGGCGCGGCCGCCCGCCGCGGCGCCGGGGAGTTTTCCCCGAGCAGAGTGGATGGAGGCGCCGTGGCCGGGCGTCCGCCTCCGCCGTGGCGGGCGGCCAGTGCGCCCCTGGAGGGGGCTGGCCTCTGTGGGGATACGGACTGGTCTCTCACTCCGCGGCTAGGACAAAGCCGCGAAAGGTGCCGTTGTGGCCGGGACGGTCGGGGGACTCGTGGCGCGGGACTCAGGGTTCCCCACGGGGAGGCCCCCAGGCTCAGGCCTCTGGCAACGGAAGGCTGAGCAAGCAGGCCCGGGCTCGGGCCCGGGTTTCGTGGCTGGCCCGGCCCCAGCTGCCGGCGCCAGGGAGGGGACCCCCGGAGTCTAAGGAGCGGGAGGCGTCGTCCTCCCCGCGGCACGCCTCCCGGAGCTCCTCCTGGCGGTGCCGGAACGCGACGACACGCGGTCCCGGACAGGGCCCCGGGGGGGGCCGCCCTGCGGCCCTGTGGTGCCCGAAGTGTGTTCGCCGGGCGTTTTCCCGGCCAATTCTCACGAGCGTTCTGCCCAATTCGGGATCGATTTGGGGAGAACGCTCGTGAGAATTGGCCGGCGTTGGGCAGCCCTGGTCAGCGCCCAGTTCCGCGTGGAGCAGGGCCCTTTCTCGCTCGGGGCATGTCGCGGCCACCCGGCAAACGAGCCGCGACGATGGGGCGGGGCCGGCAGCCGCGGCGCCGGGGAGTTTTCCCCGAACAGCGTGGATGGAGGCGCCGTGGCCGGGCGTCCGCCTCCGTCGTGGCGGGCGGCCGGGGCGCCCCTGGAGGGGGCTGGCCTCTGTGGGGAAACGGACTGGTCTCTCACTCCGCGGCTAGGACGAAGCCGCGAAAGGTGCCGTTGTCGCCGGGATGGTCGGGGGACTCGTGGCGCGGGACTCAGGTTTCCCCATGGGGAGGCCCCCACGCTCAGGCCCCTGGCAACGGAAGGCTGAGCAAGCAGGCCCGGGCCCGGGCCCGGCTTTCGGGGCTGGCCCGGCCCCAGCTGCCGGCGCCAGGGAGGAGACCCCCGGAGGCTGAGGAGCGGGAGGCGTCGGCCTCCCCGCGGCACGCCTCCCGGAGCTCCTCCTGGCGGTGCCGGAACGCGACGACACGCGATCCCGGACAGGGCCCCGGGGGGGCCGCCCTGCGGCCCTGTGGTGCCCGAAGCGTGTTCGCCGGGCGTTTTCCCGGCCAATTCTCACGAGCGTTCTGCCCAAATCGGGATCGATTTGGGCAGAACGCTCGTGAGAATTGGCCGGCGTTGGGCAGCCCTGCTCAGCGCCCAGTTCCGCGTGGAGCAGGGCCCTTTCTCGCTCGGGGCATGTCGCGGCCACCCGGAAAACGAGCCGCGACGATGGGGCGCGGCCGGCAGCCGCGGCGCCGGGGAGTTTTCCCCGAGCAGAGTGGATGGAGGCGCCGTGGCCGGGCGTCCGCCTCCGCCGTGGCGGGCGGCCGGGGCGCCCCTGGAGGGGGGCCGGCCTCTGTGGGGAAACGGACTGGTCTCTCACTCCGCGGCTAGGACGAAGCCGCGAAAGGTGCCGTTGTCGCCGGGACGGTCGGGGGACTCGTGGCGCGGGACTCAGGGTTCCCCATGGGGAGGCCCCCAGGCTCAGGCCCCTGGCAACAGAAGGCTGAGCAAGCAGGCCCTGTCCCGGGCCCGGCTTTCGGGGCTGGCCCGGCCCCAGGTGCCGGCGGCAGGGAGGGGACCCCCGGAGGCTGAGGAGCGGGAGGCGTCGGCCTCCCCGCGGCAAGCCTCCCGGAGCTCCTCCTGGCGGTGCCGGAACGCGACGACACGCGATCCCGGACAGGGCCCCGGGGGGGCGGCCCGGCGGCCCTGTGGTGCCCGAAGCGTGTTCGCCGGGCGTTTTCCGGCCAATTCTCACGAGCGTTCTGCCCAAATCGGGATCGATTTGGGCAGAACGCTCGTGAGAATTGGCCGGCGTTGGGCAGCCCTGGTCAGCGCCCCCGTTCCGCGTGGAGCAGGGCCCTTTCTCGCTCGGGGCATGACGCGGCCACCCGGAAAACGAGCCGCGACGATGGGGCGCGGCCGGCAGCCGCGGCGCCGGGGAGTTTTCCCTGAGCAGAGTGGATGGAGGCGCCGTGGCCGGGCGTCCGCCTCCGCCGTGGCGGGCGGCCGGGGCGCCCCTGGAGGGGGCTGGCCTCTGTGGGGGAAACGGACTGGTCTCTCACTCCGCGGCTAGGACGAAGCCGCGAAAGGTGCCGTTGTCGCCGGGACGGTCGGGGGACTCGTGGCGCGGGACTCAGGGTTCCCCATGGGGAGGTCCCCAGGCTCAGGCCCCTGGCAACGGAAGGCTGAGCAAGCAGGCCCGGGCCCGGGCCCGGCTTTCGGGGCTGGCCCGGCCCCAGCTGCGGGCGCCAGGGAGGGGAACCCAGGAGGCTGAGGAGCGGGAGGCGTCGGCCGCCCCGCGGCACGCCTTCCGGAGCTCCTCCTGGCGGTGCCGGAATGCGACGACACGCGATCCCGGACAGGGCCCCGGGGGGGCCGCCCGGCGGCCCTGTGGTGCCCGAAGCGTGTTCGCCGGGCGTTTTCCGGCCAATTCTCACGATCGTTCTGTCCAAATCGGGATCGATTTGGGCAGAACGCTTGTCAGAGTTGGCCGGCGTTGGGCAGCCCTGGTCAGCGCCCAGTTCCGCGTGGAGCAGGGCCCTTTCTCGCTCGGGGCATGTCGCGGGCCCCCGGAAAACGAGCCGCGACGATGGGGCGCGGCCGGCAGCCGCGGCGCCGGGGAGTTTTCCCCCGAGCAGAGTGGATGGAGGCGCCGTGGCCGGGCGTCCGCCTCTGCCGTGGCGGGCGGCCGGGGCGCCCCTGGAGGGGGCTGGCCTCTGTGGGGAAACCGGACTGGTCTCTCCGCTCCGCGGCTAGGACGAAGCCGCGAAAGGTGCCGTTGTCGCCGGGACGGTCGGGGGACTCGTGGCGCGGGACTCACGGTTCCCCATGGGGAGGCCCCCAGGCTCAGGCCCCTGGCAACGGAAGGCTGAGCAAGCAGGACCGGGCCCGGGCCCGGCTTTCGGGGCTGGCCCGGCCCCAGCTGCCGGCGCCAGGGCGGGGACCCCCGGAGGCTGAGGAGCGGGAGGCGTCGGCCTCCCCGCGGCAAGCCTCCCGGAGCTCCTCCTGGCGGTGCCGGAACGCAACGACACGCGATCCCGGACAGGGACCCGGGGGGGGCCGCCCTGCGGCCCTGTGGTGCCCGAAGTGTGTTCGCCGGGCGTTTTCCGGCCAATTCTCACGAGCGTTCTGCCCAAATCGGGATCGATTTGGGCAGAACGCTCGTCAGAATTGGCCGGCGTTGGGCAGCCCTGGTCAGCGCCCAGTTCTGCGTGGAGCAGGGCCCTTTCTCGCTCGGGGCATGTCGCGGCCACCCGGAAAACGAGCCGCGACGATGGGGCGCGGGCGGCAGCCGCGGCTCCGGTGAGTTTTCCCCGAGCAGAGTGGATGGAGGCGCCGTGGCCGGGTGTCCGCCTCCGCCGTTGCGGGCGGCCGGGGCGCCCCTGGAGGGCGCTGGCCTCTGTGGGGAAACGGACTGGTCTCTCACACCGCGGCTAGGACGAAGCCGCGAAAGGTGCCGTTGTCGCCGGGACGGTCGGGGGACTCGTGGCGCGGGACTCAGGGTTCCCCATGGGGAGGCCCCCAGGCTCAGGCCCCTGGCAACGGAAGGCTGAGCAAGCAGGCCCGGGCCCGGGCCCGGCTTTCGGGGATGGCCCGGCCCCAGCTGCCGGCGCCAGGGCGGGGACCCCCGGAGGCTGAGGAGCGGGAGGCGTCGGCCTCCCCGCGGCAAGCCTCCCGGAGCTCCTCCTGGCGGTGCCGGAACGCGACGACACGCGATCCCGGACAGGGACCCGGGGGGGGCCGCCCTGCGGCCCTGTGGTGCCCGAAGTGTGTTCGCCGGGCGTTTTCCGGCCAATTCTCACGAGTGTTCTGCCCAAATCGGGATCGATTTGGGCAGAACGCTCGTGAGAATTGGCCGGCGTTGGGCAGCCCTGGTCAGCGCCCAGTTCCGCGTGGAGCAGGGCCCTTTCTCGCTCGGGGCATGTCGCGGCCACCCGGAAAACGAGCCGCGACGATGGGGCGCGGCCGGCAGCCGCGGCGCCGGGGAGTTTTTCCCCGAGCAGAGTGGATGGAGGCGCCGTGGCCGGGCGTCGGCCTCCGCCATGGCGGGCGGCCGGGGCGCCCCTGGAAGGGGCTGGCCTCTGTGGGGAAACGGACTGGTCTCTCACTCCGCGGCTAGGACGAAGCCGCGAAAGGTGCCGTTGTCGCCGGGATGGTCGGGGGACTCGTGGCGCGGGACTCAGGTTTCCCCATGGGGAGGCCCCCACGCTCAGGCCCCTGGCAACGGAAGGCTGAGCAAGCAGGCCCGGGCCCGGGCCCGGCTTTCGGGGCTGGCCCGGCCCCAGCTGCCGGCGCCAGGGAGGGGACCCCCGGAGGATGAGGAGCGGGAGGCGTCGGCCTCCCCGCGGCACGCCTCCCGGAGCTCCTCCTGGCGGTGCCGGAACGCGACGACACGCGATCCCGGACAGGGCCCCGTGGGGGGCCGCCCTGCGGCCCTGTGGTGCCCGAAGCGTGTTCGCCGGGTGTTTTCCGGCCAATTCTCACGAGCGTTCTGCCCAAATCGGGATCGATTTGGGCAGAACGCTCGTGAGAATTGGCCGGCGTTGGGCAGCCCTGGTCAGCGCCCAGGTCCGCGTGGAGCAGAGCTCTTTCTCGCTCGGGGCATGACGCGGCCACCCGGAAAACGAGCCGCGACGATGGGGCGCGGCCGGCAGCCGCGGCGCCGGGGAGTTTTCCCCGAGCAGAGTGGATGGAGGCGCCGTGGCCGGGCGTCCGCCTCCGCCGTGGCGGGCGGCCGGGGCGCCCCTGGAGGGGGCCGGCCTCTGTGGGGAAACGGACTGGTCTCTCACTCCGCGGCTAGGACGAAGCCGCGAAAGGTGCCGTTGTCGCCGGGACGGTCGGGGGACTCGTGGCGCGGGACTCAGGGTTCCCCATGGGGAGGCCCCCAGGCTCAGGCCCCTGGCAACGGAAGGCTGAGCAAGCAGGCCCTGTCCCGGGCCCGGCTTTCGGGGCTGGCCCGGCACCAGCTGCCGGCGCCAGGGAGGGGACCCCCGGAGGCTGAGGAGCGGGAGGCGTCGGCCTCCCCGCGGCACGCCTCCCGGAGCTCCTCCTGGCGGTGCCGGAACGCGACGACACGCGATCCCGGACAGGGCCCCGGGGGGGCGGCCCGGCGGCCCTGTGGTGCCCGAAGCGTGTTCGCCGGGCGTTTTCCGGCCAATTCTCACGAGCGTTCTGCCCAAATCGGGATCGATTTGGGCAGAACGCTCGTGAGAATTGGCCGGCGTTGGGCAGCCCTGGTCAGCGCCCCGTTCCGCGTGGAGCAGGGCCCTTTCTCGCTCGGGGCATGACGCGGCCACCCGGAAAACGAGCCGCGACGATGGGGCGCGGCCGGCAGCCGCGGCGCCGGGGAGTTTTCCCTGAGCAGAGTGGATGGAGGCGCCGTGGCCGGGCGTCCGCCTCCGCCGTGGCGGGCGGCCGGGGCGCCCCTGGAGGGGGCTGGCCTCTGTGGGGAAACGGACTGGTCTCTCACTCCGCGGCTAGGACGAAGCCGCGAAAGGTGCCGTTGTCGCCGGGACCGTCGGGGGACTCGTGGCGCGGGACTCAGGGTTCCCCATGGGGAGGCCCCCAGGCTCAGGCCCCTGGCAACGGAAGGCTGAGCAAGCAGGCCCGGGCCCGGGCCCGGCTTTCGGGGCTGGCCCGGCCCCAGCTCCCGGCGCCAGGGAGGGGACCCCCGGAGGCTGAGGAGCGGGAGGCGTCGGCCTCCCCGCGGCACGCCTCCCGGAGCTCCTCCTGGCGGTGCCGGAACGCGACGACACGCGATCCCGGACAGGGCCCCGGGGGGAGCCGCCCTGCGGCCCTGTGGTGCCCGAAGTGTGTTCGCCGGGCGTTTTCCGGCCAATTCTCACGAGCGTTCTGCCCAAATCGGGATCGATTTGGGCAGAACGCTCGTCAGAATTGGCCGGCGTTGGGCAGCCCTGGTCAGCGCCCAGGTCCGCGTGGAGCAGGGCTCTTTCTCGCTCGGGGCATGACGCGGCCACCCGGAAAACGAGCCGCGACGATGGGGCGCGGGCGGCAGCCGCGGCTCCGGTGAGTTTTCCCCGAGCAGAGTGGATGGAGGCGCCGTGGCCGGGCGTCCGCCTCCGCCGTGGCGGGCGGCCGGGGCGCCCCTGGAGGGCGCTGGCCTCTGTGGGGAAACGGACTGGTCTCTCACACCGCGGCTAGGACGAAGCCGCGAAAGGTGCCGTTGTCGCCGGGACGGTCGGGGGACTCGTGGCGCGGGACTCAGGGTTCCCCATGGGGAGGCCCCCAGGCTCAGGCCCCTGGCAACGGAAGGCTGAGCAAGCAGGCCCGGGCCCGGGCCCGGCTTTCGGGGATGGCCCGGCCCCAGCTGCCGGCGCCAGGGCGGGGACCCCCGGAGGCTGAGGAGCGGGAGGCGTCGGCCTCCCCGCGGCACGCCTCCCGGAGCTCCTCCTGGCGGTGCCGGAACGCGACGACACGCGATCCCGGACAGGGACCCGGGGGGGGCCGCCCTGCGGCCCTGTGGTGCCCGAAGTGTGTTCGCCGGGCGTTTTCCGGCCAATTCTCACGAGTGTTCTGCCCAAATCGGGATCGATTTGGGCAGAACGCTCGTGAGAATTGGCCGGCGTTGGGCAGCCCTGGTCAGCGCCCAGTTCCGCGTGGAGCAGGGCCCTTTCTCGCTCGGGGCATGTCGCGGCCACCCGGAAAACGAGCCGCGACGATGGGGCGCGGCCGGCAGCCGCGGCGCCGGGGAGTTTTCCCCGAGCAGAGTGGATGGAGGCGCCGTGGCCGGGCGTCGGCCTCCGCCGTGGCGGGCGCCCGGGGCGCCCCTGGAGGGGGCTGGCCTCTGTGGGGAAACGGACTGGTCTCTCACTCCGCGGCTAGGACGAAGCCGCGAAAGGTGCCGTTGTCGCCGGGACGGTCGGGGGACTCGTGGCGCGGGACTCAGTGTTCCCCATGGGGAGGCCCCCAGGCTCAGGCCCCTGGCAACGGAAGGCTGAGCAAGCAGGCCCTGGCCCGGGCCCGGCTTTCGGGGCTGGCCCGGCCCCAGCTGCCGGCGCCAGGGAGGGGACCCCCGGAGGCTGAGGAGCGGGAGGCGTCGGCCTCCCCGCGGCACGTCTCCCGGAGCTCCTCCTGGCGGTGCCGGAACGCGACGACACGCGATCCCGGACAGGGCCCCGGGGGGGTCGCCCTGCGGCCCTGTGGTGCCCGAAGTGTGTTCGCCGGGCGTTTTCCGGCCAATTCTTATGAGCGTTCTGCCCAAATCGGGATCGATTTGGGCAGAACGCTCGTGAGAGTTGGCCGGCGTTGGGCAGCCCTGGTCAGCGCCCAGTTCCGCGTGGAGCAGGGCCCTTTCTCGATCGGGGCATGTCGCGGCCACCCGGAAAACGAGCCGCGACGATGGGGCGCGGCCGGCAGCCGCGGCGCCGGGGAGTTTTCCCCGAGCAGAGTGGATGGAGGCGCCGTGGCCGGGCGTCCGCCTCCACCGTGGCGGGCGGCCGGGGCGCCCCTGGAGGGGGCTGGCCTCTGTGGGAAATGGACTGGTCTCTCACTACGCGGCTAGGACGAAGCCGCGAAAGGTGCCGTTGTCGCCGGGACCGTCGGGGGACTCGTGGCGCGGGACTCAGGGTTCCCCATGGGGAGGCCCCCAGGCTCAGGCCCCTGGCAACGGAAGGCTGAGCAAGCAGGCCCGGGCCCGGGCCCGGCTTTCGGGGCTGGCCCGGCCCCAGCTGCCGGCGCCAGGGAGGGGACCCCCGGAGGCTGAGGAGCGGGAGGCGTCGGCTGCCCCGCGGCACGCCTCCCGGAGCTCCTCCTGGCGGTGCCGGAACGCGACGACACGCGATCCTGGACAGGGCCCCGGGGGGGGCCCCCCTGCGGCCCTGTGGTGCCCGAAGTGTGTTCGCCGGGCCTTTACCGGCCAATTCTCACGAGCTTTCTGCCCAAATTGGGATCGATTTGGGCAGAACGCTCGTGAGAATTGGCCGGCGTTGGGCAGCCCTGGTCAGCGCCCCGTTCCGCGTGGAGCAGGGCCCTTTCTCGCTCGGGGCATGACGCGGCCACCCGGAAAACGAGCCGCGACGATGGGGCGCGGCCGGCAGCCGCGGCGCCGGGGAGTTTTCCCTGAGCAGAGTGGATGGAGGCGCCGTGGCCGGGCGTCCGCCTCCGCCGTGGCGGGCGGCCGGGGCGCCCCTGGAGGGGGCTGGCCTCTGTGGGGAAACGGACTGGTCTCTCACTCCGCGGCTAGGACGAAGCCGCGAAAGGTGCCGTTGTCGCCGGGACCGTCGGGGGACTCGTGGCGCGGGACTCAGGGTTCCCCATGGGGAGGCCCCCAGGCTCAGGCCCCTGGCAACGGAAGGCTGAGCAAGCAGGACCGGGCCCGGGCCCGGCTTTCGGGGCTGGCCCGGCCCCAGCTGCGGGCGCCAGGGAGGGGAACCCAGGAGGCTGAGGAGCGGGAGGCGTCGGCCGCCCCGCGGCACGCCTTCCGGAGCTCCTCCTGGCGGTGCCGGAATGCGACGACACGCGATCCCGGACAGGGCCCCGGGGGGGCAGCCCGGCGGCCCTGTGGTGCCCGAAGCGTGTTCGCCGGGCGTTTTCCGGCCAATTCTCACGATCGTTCTGCCCAAATCGGGATCGATTTGGGCAGAACGCTCGTGAGAGTTGGCCGGCGTTGGGCAGCCCTGGTCAGCGCCCAGTTCCGCGTGGAGCAGGGCCCTTTCTCGCTCGGGGCATGTCGCGGCCCCCGGAAAACGAGCCGCGACGATGGGGCGCGGCCGGCAGCCGCGGCGCCGGGGAGTTTTCCCCGAGCAGAGTGGATGGAGGCGCCGTGGCCGGGCGTCCGCCTCTGCCGTGGCGGGCGGCCGGGGCGCCCCTGGAGGGGGCTGGCCTCTGTGGGGAAACGGACTGGTCTCTCGCTCCGCGGCTAGGACGAAGCCGTGAAAGGTGCCGTTGTCGCCGGGACGGTCGGGGGACTCGTGGCGCGGGACTCACGGTTCCCCATGGGGAGGCCCCCAGGCTCAGGCCCCTGGCAACGGAAGGCTGAGCAAGCAGGCCCGGGCCCGGGCCCGGCTTTCGGGGCTGGCCCGGCCCCAGCTCCCGGCGCCAGGGAGGGGACCCCCGGAGGCTGAGGAGCGGGAGGCGTCGGCCTCCCCGCGGCACGCCTCCCGGAGCTCCTCCTGGCGGTGCCGGAACGCGACGACACGCGATCCCGGACAGGGCCCCGGGGGGAGCCGCCCTGCGGCCCTGTGGTGCCCGAAGTGTGTTCGCCGGGCGTTTTCCGGCCAATTCTCACGAGCGTTCTGCCCAAATCGGGATCGATTTGGGCAGAACGCTCGTCAGAATTGGCCGGCGTTGGGCAGCCCTGGTCAGCGCCCAGGTCCGCGTGGAGCAGGGCTCTTTCTCGCTCGGGGCATGACGCGGCCACCCGGAAAACGAGCCGCGACGATGGGGCGCGGGCGGCAGCCGCGGCTCCGGTGAGTTTTCCCCGAGCAGAGTGGATGGAGGCGCCGTGGCCGGGCGTCCGCCTCCGCCGTGGCGGGCGGCCGGGGCGCCCCTGGAGGGCGCTGGCCTCTGTGGGGAAACGGACTGGTCTCTCACACCGCGGCTAGGACGAAGCCGCGAAAGGTGCCGTTGTCGCCGGGACGGTCGGGGGACTCGTGGCGCGGGACTCAGGGTTCCCCATGGGGAGGCCCCCAGGCTCAGGCCCCTGGCAACGGAAGGCTGAGCAAGCAGGCCCGGGCCCGGGCCCGGCTTTCGGGGATGGCCCGGCCCCAGCTGCCGGCGCCAGGGCGGGGACCCCCGGAGGCTGAGGAGCGGGAGGCGTCGGCCTCCCCGCGGCACGCCTCCCGGAGCTCCTCCTGGCGGTGCCGGAACGCGACGACACGCGATCCCGGACAGGGACCCGGGGGGGGCCGCCCTGCGGCCCTGTGGTGCCCGAAGTGTGTTCGCCGGGCGTTTTCCGGCCAATTCTCACGAGTGTTCTGCCCAAATCGGGATCGATTTGGGCAGAACGCTCGTGAGAATTGGCCGGCGTTGGGCAGCCCTGGTCAGCGCCCAGTTCCGCGTGGAGCAGGGCCCTTTCTCGCTCGGGGCATGTCGCGGCCACCCGGAAAACGAGCCGCGACGATGGGGCGCGGCCGGCAGCCGCGGCGCCGGGGAGTTTTCCCCGAGCAGAGTGGATGGAGGCGCCGTGGCCGGGCGTCGGCCTCCGCCGTGGCGGGCGGCCGGGGCGCCCCTGGAGGGGGCTGGCCTCTGTGGGGAAACGGACTGGTCTCTCACTCCGCGGCTAGGACGAAGCCGCGAAAGGTGCCGTTGTCGCCGGGACGGTCGGGGGACTCGTGGCGCGGGACTCAGTGTTCCCCATGGGGAGGCCCCCAGGCTCAGGCCCCTGGCAACGGAAGGCTGAGCAAGCAGGCCCTGGCCCGGGCCCGGCTTTCGGGGCTGGCCCGGCCCCAGCTGCCGGCGCCAGGGAGGGGACCCCCGGAGGCTGAGGAGCGGGAGGCGTCGGCCTCCCCGCGGCACGTCTCCCGGAGCTCCTCCTGGCGGTGCCGGAACGCGACGACACGCGATCCCGGACAGGGCCCCGGGGGGGTCGCCCTGCGGCCCTGTGGTGCCCGAAGTGTGTTCGCCGGGCGTTTTCCGGCCAATTCTTATGAGCGTTCTGCCCAAATCGGGATCGATTTGGGCAGAACGCTCGTGAGAGTTGGCCGGCGTTGGGCAGCCCTGGTCAGCGCCCAGTTCCGCGTGGAGCAGGGCCCTTTCTCGATCGGGGCATGTCGCGGCCACCCGGAAAACGAGCCGCGACGATGGGGCGCGGCCGGCAGCCGCGGCGCCGGGGAGTTTTCCCCGAGCAGAGTGGATGGAGGCGCCGTGGCCGGGCGTCCGCCTCCACCGTGGCGGGCGGCCGGGGCGCCCCTGGAGGGGGCTGGCCTCTGTGGGAAATGGACTGGTCTCTCACTACGCGGCTAGGACGAAGCCGCGAAAGGTGCCGTTGTCGCCGGGACCGTCGGGGGACTCGTGGCGCGGGACTCAGGGTTCCCCATGGGGAGGCCCCCAGGCTCAGGCCCCTGGCAACGGAAGGCTGAGCAAGCAGGCCCGGGCCCGGGCCCGGCTTTCGGGGCTGGCCCGGCCCCAGCTGCCGGCGCCAGGGAGGGGACCCCCGGAGGCTGAGGAGCGGGAGGCGTCGGCTGCCCCGCGGCACGCCTCCCGGAGCTCCTCCTGGCGGTGCCGGAACGCGACGACACGCGATCCTGGACAGGGCCCCGGGGGGGGCCCCCCTGCGGCCCTGTGGTGCCCGAAGTGTGTTCGCCGGGCCTTTACCGGCCAATTCTCACGAGCTTTCTGCCCAAATTGGGATCGATTTGGGCAGAACGCTCGTGAGAATTGGCCGGCGTTGGGCAGCCCTGGTCAGCGCCCAGTTCCGCGTGGAGCAGGGCCCTTTCTCCCTCGGGGCATGTCGCGGCCACCCGGAAAACGAGCCGCGACGATGGGGCGCGGCCGGCAGCCGCGGCGCCGGGGAGTTTTCCCCGAGCAGAGTGGATGGAGGCGCCGTGGCCGGGCGTCCGCCTCCGTCGTGGCGGGCGGCCGGGGCGCCCCTGGAGGGGGCTGGCCTCTGTGGGGAAACGGACTGGTCTCTCACTCCGCGGCTAGGACGAAGCCGCGAAAGGTGCCGTTGTCGCCGGGATGGTCGGGGGACTCGTGGCGCAGGACTCAGGTTTCCCCATGGGGAGGCCCCCACGCTCAGGCCCCTGGCAACGGAAGGCTGAGCAAGCAGGCCCGGGCCCGGGCCCGGCTTTCGGGGCTGGCCCGGCCCCAGCTGCCGGCGCCAGGGAGGAGACCCCCGGAGGATGAGGAGCGGGAGGCGTCGGCCTCCCCGCGGCACGCCTCCCGGAGCTCCTCCTGGCGGTGCCGGAACGCGACGACACGCGATCCCGGACAGGGCCCCGGGGGGGCCGCCCTGCGGCCCTGTGGTGCCCGAAGCGTGTTCGCCGGGTGTTTTCCGGCCAATTCTCACGAGCGTTCTGCCCAAATCGGGATCGATTTGGGCAGAACGCTCGTGAGAATTGGCCGGCGTTGGGCAGCCCTGGTCAGCGCCCAGGTCCGCGTGGAGCAGGGCTCTTTCTCGCTCGGGGCATGACGCGGCCACCCGGAAAACGAGCCGCGACGATGGGGCGCGGCCGGCAGCCGCGGCGCCGGGGAGTTTTCCCCGAGCAGAGTGGATGGAGGCGCCGTGGCCGGGCGTCCGCCTCCGCCGTGGCGGGCGGCCGGGGCGCCCCTGGAGGGGGCTGGCCTCTGTGGGGAAACGGACTGGTCTCTCACTCCGCGGCTAGGACGAAGCCGCGAAAGGTGCCGTTGTCGCCGGGACGGTCGGGGGACTCGTGGCGCGGGACTCAGGGTTCCCCATGGGGAGGCCCCCAGGCTCAGGCCCCTGGCAACAGAAGGCTGAGCAAGCAGGCCCTGTCCCGGGCCCGGCTTTCGGGGCTGGCCCGGCACCAGCAGCCGGCGCCAGGGAGGGGACCCCCGGAGGCTGAGGAGCGGGAGGCGTCGGCCTCCCCGCGGCACGCCTCCCGGAGCTCCTCCTGGCGGTGCCGGAACGCGACGACACGCGATCCCGGACAGGGCCCCGGGGGGGCGGCCCGGCGGCCCTGTGGTGCCCGAAGCGTGTTCGCCGGGCGTTTTCCGGCCAATTCTCACGAGCGTTCTGCCCAAATCGGGATCGATTTGGGCAGAACGCTCGTGAGAATTGGCCGGCGTTGGGCAGCCCTGGTCAGCGCCCCGTTCCGCGTGGAGCAGGGCCCTTTCTCGCTCGGGGCATGACGCGGCCACCCGGAAAACGAGCCGCGACGATGGGGCGCGGCCGGCAGCCGCGGCGCCGGGGAGTTTTCCCCGAGCAGAGTGGATGGAGGCGCCGTGGCCGGGCGTCCGCCTCCGCCGTGGCGGGCGGCCGGGGCGCCCCTGGAGGGGGCTGGCCTCTGTGGGGAAACGGACTGGTCTCTCACTCCGCGGCTAGGACGAAGCCGCGAAAGGTGCCGTTGTCGCCGGGACGGTCGGGGGACTCGTGGCGCGGGACTCAGGGTTCCCCATGGGGAGGCCCCCAGGCTCAGGCCCCTGGCAACGGAAGGCTGAGCAAGCAGGCCCGGGCCCGGGCCCGGCTTTCGGGGCTGGCCCGGCCCCAGCTGCGGGCGCCAGGGAGGTGAACCCAGGAGGCTGAGGAGCGGGAGGCGTCGGCCGCCCCGCGGCACGCCTTCCGGAGCTCCTCCTGGCGGTGCCGGAATGCGACGACACGCGATCCCGGACAGGGCCCCGGGGGGGCAGCCCGGCGGCCCTGTGGTGCCCGAAGCGTGTTCGCCGGGCGTTTTCCGGCCAATTCTCACGAGCGTTCTGCCCAAATCGGGATCGATATGGGCAGAACGCTCGTGAGAATTGGCCGGCGTTGGGCAGCCCTGGTCAGCGCCCAGTTCCGCGTGGAGCAGGGCCCTTTCTCGCTCGGGGCATGTCGCGGCCACCCGGAAAACGAGCCGCGACGATGGGGCGCGGCCGGCAGCCGCGGCGCCGGGGAGTTTTCCCCGAGCAGAGTGGATGGAGGCGCCGTGGCCGGGCGCGCGCCTCCGCCGTGGCGGGCGGCCGGGGCGCCCCTGGAGGGGGCTGGCCTCTGTGGGGAAACGGACTGGTCTCTCACTCCGCGGCTAGGACGAAGCCGCGAAAGGTGCCGTTGTCGCCGGGACGGTCGGGGGAATCGTGGCGCGGGACTCAGGGTTCCCCATGGGGAGGCCCCCAGGCTCAGGCCCCTGGCAACGGAAGGCTGAGCAAGCAGGCCCGGGCCCGGGCCCGGCTTTAGGGGCTGGCCCGGCCCCAGCTCCCGGCGCCAGGGAGGGGACCACCGGAGGCTGAGGAGCGGGAGGCGTCGGCCTCCCCGCGGCACGCCTCCCGGAGCTCCTCCTGGCGGTGCCGGAACGCGACGACACGCGATCCCGGACAGGGCCCCGGGGGGGGCCGCCCTGCGGCCCTGTGGTGCCCGAAGTGTGTTCGAAGGGCGTTTTCCGGCCAATTCTCACTAGCGTTCTGCCAAAATCGGGATCGATTTGGGTAGAACGCTCGTGAGAATTGGCCGGCGTTGGGCAGCCCTGGTCAGCGCCCAGTTCCGCGTGGAGCAGGGCCCTTTCTCGCTCGGGGCATGTCGCGGCCACCCGGAAAACGAGCCGCGACTATGGGGCGCGGCCGGCAGCCGCGGCGCCGGGGAGTTTTCCCCGAGCAGAGTGGATGGAGGCGCCGTGGCCGGGCGTCCGCCTCCGCCGTGGCGGGCGGCCGGGGCGCCCCTGGAGGGGGCTGGCCTCTGTGGGGAAACGGACTGGTCTCTCGCTCCGCGGCTAGGACGAAGCCGCGAAAGGTGCCGTTGTCGCCGGGACGGTCGGGGGACTCGTGGCGCGGGACTCAGGGTTCCCCATGGGGAGGCCCCCAGGCTCAGGCCCCTGGCAACGGAAGGCTGAGCAAACAGGCCCAGGCCCGGGCCCGGCTTTCGGGGCTGGCCCGGCCCCAGCTGCCGGCGCCAGGGAGGGGACCCCCGGAGGCTGAGGAGCGGGAGGCGTCGGCCTCCCCGCGGCACGCCTCCCGGAAGTCCTCCCGGCGGTGCCGGAACGCGACGACACGCGATCCCGGACAGGGCCCCGGGGGGGGCCGCCCTGCGGCCCTGTGGTGCCCGAAGTGTGTTCGCCGGGCCTTTTCCGGCCAATTCTCACGAGCGTTCTGCCCAAATCGGGATCGATTTGGGCAGAACGCTCGTGAGAATTGGCCGGTTTGGGCAGCCCTGGTCAGCGCCCAGTTCCGCGTGGAGCAGGGCCCTTTCTCGCTCGGGGCATGTCGCGGCCACCCGGAAAACGAGCCGCGACGATGGGGCGCGGCCGGCAGCCGCGGCGCCGGGGAGTTTTCCCCGAGCAGAGTGGATGGAGGCGCCGTGGCCGGGCGTCCGCCTCCGCCGTGGCGGGCGGCCGGGGCGCCCCTGGAGGGGGCTGGCCTCTGTGGGGAAACGGACTGGTCTCTCGCTCCCCGGCTAGGACGAAGCCGCGAAAGGTGCCGTTGTCGCCGGGACGGTCGGGGGAATCGTGGCGCGGGACTCAGGGTTCCCCATGGGGAGGCCCCCAGGCTCAGGCCCCTGGCAACGGAAGGCTGAGCAAGCAGGCCCAGGCTCGGGCCCGGCTTTCGGGGCTGGCCCGGCCCCAGCTGCCGGCGCCAGGGAGGGGACCCCCGGAGGCTGAGGAGCGGGAGGCGTCGGCCTCCCCGCGGCACGCCTCCCGGAGCTCCTCCTGGCGGTGCCGGAACGCGACGACACGCGATCCCGGACAGGGCCCCGGGGGGGCGGCCCTGCGGCCCTGTGGTGCCCGAAGTGTGTTCGCCGGGCCTTTTCCGGCCAATTCTCACGAGCGTTCTGCCCAAATCGGGATCGATTTGGGCAGAACGCTCGTGAGAATTGGCCGGCGTTGGGCAGCCCTGGTCAGCGCCCAGTTCCGCGTGGAGCAGGGCCCTTTCTCGATCGGGGCATGTCGCGGCCACCCGGAAAACGAGCCGCGACGATGGGGCGCGGCCGGCAGCCGCGGCGCTGGGGAGTTTTCCCCGAGCAGAGTGGATGGAGGCGCCGTGGCCGGGCGTCCGCCTCCACCGTGGCGGGCGGCCGGGGCGCCCCTGGAGGGGGCTGGCCTCTGTGGGGAAATGGACTGGTCTCTCACTACGCGGCTAGGACGAAGCCGCGAAAGGTGCCGTTGTCGCCGGGACCGTCGGGGGACTCGTGGTGCGGGACTCAGGGTTCCCCATGGGGAGGCCCCCAGGCTCAGGCCCCTGGCAACGGAAGGCTGAGCAAGCAGGCCCGGGCCCGGGCCCGGCTTTCGGGGCTGGCCCGGCCCCAGCTGCCGGCGCCAGGGAGGGGACCCCCGGAGGCTGAGGAGCGGGAGGCGTCGGTCTCCCCGCGGCACGCCTCCCGGAGCTCCTCCTGGCGGTGCCGGAACGCGACGACACGCGATCCCGGACAGGGCCCCGGGGGGGGCCGCCCTGCGGCCCTGTGGTGCCCGAAGTGTGTTCGCCGGGCGTTTTCCGGCCAATTCTCACGAGCGTTCTGCCCAAATCGGGATCGATTTGGGCAGAACGCTCGTCAGAATTGGCCAGCGTTGGGCAGCCCTGGTCAGCGCCCAGTTCCGCGTGGAGCAGGGCCCTTTCTCGCTCGGGGCATGTCGAGGCCACCCGGAAAACGAGCCGCGACAATGGGGCGCGGGCGGCAGCCGCGGCTCCGGTGAGTTTTCCCCGAGCAGAGGGGATGGAGGCGCCGTGGCCGGGTGTCCGCCTCCGCCGTTGCGGGCGGCCGGGGCGCCCCTGGAGGGCGCTGGCCTCCTTGGGGAAACGGACTGGTCTCTCGCTCCGCGGCTAGGACGAAGCCGCGAAAGGTGCCGTTGTCGCCGGGACGGTCGGGGGACTCGTGGCGCGGGACTCAGGGTTCCCCATGGGGAGGCCCCCAGGCTCAGGACCCCGGCAACGGAAGGCTGAGCAAACAGGGCCAGGCCCGGGCCCGGCTTTCGGGGCTGGCCCGGCCCCAGCTGCCGGCGCCAGGGAGGGGACCCCCGGAGGCTGAGGAGCGGGAGGCGTCGGCCTCCCCGCGGCAAGCCTCCCGGAGCTCCTCCTGGCGGTGCCGGAACGCGACGACACGCGATCCCGGACAGGGCCCCGGGGGGGGGCCGCCCTGCGGCCCTGTGTTGCCCGAAGTGTGTTCGCCGGGCGTTTTCCGGCCAATTCTCACGAGTGTTCTGCCCAAATCGGGATCGATTTGGGCAGAACGCTCGTGAGAATTGGCCGGCGTTGGGCAGCCCTGGTCAGCGCCCAGTTCCGCGTGGAGCAGGGCCCTTTCTCGCTCGGGGCATGTCGCGGCCACCCGGAAAACGAGCCGCGACGATGGGGCGCGGCCGGCAGCCGCGGCGCCGGGGAGTTTTCCCCGAGCAGAGTGGATGGAGGCGCCGTGGCCGGGCGTCCGCCTCCGCCGTGGCGGGCGGCCGGGGCGCCCCTGGAAGGGGCTGGCCTCTGTGGGGAAACGGACTGGTCTCTCACTCCGCGGCTAGGACGAAGCCGCGAAAGGTGCCGTTGTGGCCGGGACGGTCGGGGGACTCGTGGCGCGGGACTCAGGGTTCCCCATGGGGAGGCCCCCAGGCTCAGGCCCCTGGCAACGGAAGGCTGAGCAAGCAGGCCCTGGCCCGGGCCCGGCTTTCGGGGCTGGCCCGGCCCCAGCTGCCGGCGCCAGGGAGGGGACCCCCGGAGGCTGAGGAGCGGGAGGCGTCGGCCTCCCCACGGCACGTCTCCCGGAGCTCCTCCTGGCGGTGCCGGAACGCGACGACACGCGATCCCGGACAGGGCCCCGGGGGGGGCCGCCCTGCGGCCCTGTGGTGCCCGAAGTGTGTTCGCCGGGCGTTTTCCGGCCAATTCTCATGAGCGTTCTGCCCAAATCGGGATCGATTTGGGCAGAACGCTCGTGAGAATTGGCCGGCGTTGGGCAGCCCTGGTCAGCGCCCAGTTCCGCGTGGAGCAGGGCCCTTTCTCGCTCGGGGCATGTCGCGGCCACCCGGAAAATGAGCCGCGACGATGGGGCGCGGCCGGCAGCCGCGGCGCCAGGGAGTTTTCCCCGAGCAGAGTGGATGGAGGCGCCGTGGCCGGGCGTCCGCCTCCGCCGTGGCGGGCGGCCGGGGCGCCCCTGGAGGGGGCTGGCCTCTGTGGGGAAACGGACTGCTCTCTCAGTCCGCGGCTTGGACGAAGCCGCGAAAGGTGCCGTTGTCGCCGAGACGGTCGGGGGACTCGTGGCGCTGGACTCAGGGTTCCCCATGGGGAGGCCCCCAGGCTCAGGCCCCTGGCAACGGAAGGCTGAGCAAGCAGGCCCGGGCCCGGGCCCGGCTTTCGGGGCTGGCCCGGCCCCAGCTGCCGGCGCCAGAAGGGGACCCCCGGAGGCTGAGGAGCGGGAGGCGTCGGCCTCCCCGCGGCACGCCTCCCGGAGCTCCTCCTGGCGGTGCCGGAACGCGACGACACGCGATCCCGGACAGGGCCCCGGGGGGGGCCGCCCTGCGGCCCTATGGTGCCCGAAGTGTGTTCGCCGGGCGTTTTCCGGCCAATTCTCACGAGCGTTCTGCCCAAATCGGGATCGATTTGGGCAGAACGCTCGTGAGAATTGGCCGGCGTTGGGCAGCCCTGCTCAGCGCCCAGTTCCGCGTGGAGCAGGGCCCTTCTCGCTCGGGGCATGTCGCGGCCACCCGGAAAACGAGCCGCGACAATGGGGCGCGGGCGGCAGCCGCGGCTCCGGTGAGTTTTCCCCGAGCAGAGTGGATGGAGGCGCCTTGGCCGGGTGTCCGCCTCCGCCGTTGCGGGCGGCCGGGGCGCCCCTGGAGGGCGCTGGCCTCTGTGGGGAAACGGACTGGTCTCTCACACCGCGGCTAGGACGAAGCCGCGAAAGGTGCCGTTGTCGCCGGGACGGTCGGGGGACTCGTGGCGCGGGACTCAGGGTTCCCCATGGGGAGGCCCCCAGGCTCAGGCCCCTGGCAACGGAAGGCTGAGCAAGCAGGCCCGGGCCCGGGCCCGGCTTTCGGGGCTGGCCCGGCCCCAGCTGCCGGCGCCAGGGAGGGGACCCCCGGAGGCTGAGGAGCGGGAGGCGTCGGCCTCCCCGCGGCAAGCCTCCAGGAGCTCCTCCTGGCGGTGCCGGAACGCGACGACACGCGATCCCGGACAGGGCCCCGGGGGGGGCCGCCCTGCGGCCCTGTGTTGCCCGAAGTGTGTTCGCCGGGCGTTTTCCGGCCAATTCTCACGAGTGTTCTGCCCAAATCGGGATCGATTTGGGCAGAACGCTCGTGAGAATTGGCCGGCGTTGGGCAGCCCTGGTCAGCGCCCAGTTCCGCGTGGAGCAGGGCCCTTTCTCGATCGGGGCATGTCGCGGCCACCCGGAAAACGAGCCGCGACGATGGGGCGCGGCCGGCAGCCGCGGCGCCGGGGAATTTTCCCCGAGCAGAGTGGATGGAGGCGCCGTGGCCGGGCATCCGCCTCCACCGTGGCGGGCGGCCGGGGCGCCCCTGGAGGGGGCTGGCCTCTGTGGGGAAATGGACTGGTCTCTCACTACGCGGCTAGGACGAAGCCGCGAAAGGTGCCGTTGTCGCCGGGACCGTCGGGGGACTCGTGGCGCGGGACTCAGGGTTCCCCATGGGGAGGCCCCCAGGCTCAGGCCCCTGGCAACGGAAGGCTGAGCAAGCAGGCCCGGGCCCGGGCCCGGCTTTCGGGGCTGGCCCGGCCCAAGCTGCCGGCGCCAGGGAGGGGACCCCCGGAGGCTGAGGAGCGGGAGGCGTCGGCTGCCCCGCGGCACGCCTCCCGGAGCTCCTCCTGGCGGTGCCGGAACGCGACGACACGCGATCCCGGACAGGGCCCCGGGGGGGGCCCCCCTGCGGCCCTGTGGTGCCCGAAGTGTGTTCGCCGGGCCTTTACCGGCCAATTCTCACGAGCTTTCTGCCCAAATTGGGATCGATTTGGGCAGAACGCTCGTGAGAATTGGCCGGCGTTGGGCAGCCCTGGTCAGCGCCCAGTTCCGCGTGGAGCAGGGCCCTGTCTCCCTCGGGGCATGTCGCGGCCACCCGGAAAACGAGCCGCGACGATGGGGCGAGGCCGGCAGCCGCGGCGCCGGGGAGTTTTCCCCGAGCAGAGTGGATGGAGGCGCCGTGGCCGGGCGTCCGCCTCCGTCGTGGCGGGCGGCCGGGGCGCCCCTGGAGGGGGCTGGCCTCTGTGGGGAAACGGACTGGTCTCTCACTCCGCGGCTAGGACGAAGCCGCGAAAGGTGCCGTTGTCGCCGGGACGGTCGGGGGACTCGTGGCGCAGGACTCAGTGTTCCCCATGGGGAGGCCCCCACGCTCAGGCCCCTGGCAACGGAAGGCTGAGCAAGCAGGCCCGGGCCCGGGCCCGGCTTTCGGGGCTGGCCCGGCCCCAGCTGCCGGCGCCAGGGAGGAGACCCCCGGAGGATGAGGAGCGGGAGGCGTCGGCCTCCCCGCGGCACGCCTCCCGGAGCTCCTCCTGGCGGTGCCGGAACGCGACGACACGCGATCCCGGACAGGGCCCCGGGGGGGGCCGCCCTGCGGCCCTGTGGTGCCCGAAGCGTGTTCGCCGGGCGTTTTCCGGCCAATTCTCACGAGCGTTCTGCCCAAATCGGGATCGATTTGGGCAGAACGCTCGTGAGAATTGGCCGGCGTTGGGCAGCCCTGGTCAGCGCCCAGTGCCACGTGGAGCAGGGCCCTTTCTCGCTCGGGGCATGTAGCGGCCACCCGGAGAACGAGCCGCGACAAAGGGGCGCGGCCGGGAGCCGCGGTGCCGGGGAGTTTTCCCCGAGCAGTGTGCATGCAGGCGCCGTGGCCGGGCGTCCGCCTCCGCCGTGGCGGGCGGCCGGGGCGCCCCTGGAGGGGGCTGGCCTCTGTGGGGAAACGGACTGGTCTCTCACTCCGCGGCTAGGACGAAGCCGCGAAAGGTGCCATTGTCGCCGGGACGTTCGGGGGACTCGTGGCGCGGGACTCAGGGTTCCGCATGGGGAGGCCCCCAGGCTCAGGCCCCTGGAAACGGAAGGCTGAGCAAGCAGGCCCAGGCTCGGGCCCGGCTTTCGGGGCTGGCCCGGCCCGAGCTGCCGGCGCCAGGGAGGGGACCCCCGGAGGCTGAGGAGCGGGAGGCGTCGGCCTCCCCGCGGCACGCCTCCCGGAGCTCCTCCTGGCGGTGCCGGAACGCGACGACACGCGATCCCGGACAGGGCCCCGTGGGGGCGGCCCTGCGGCCCTGTGGTGCCCGAAGTGTGTTCGCCGGGCGTTTTCCGGCCAATTCTCACGAGCGTTCTGCCCAAATCGGGATCGATTTGGGCAGAACGCTCGTGAGAATTGGCCGGCGTTGGGCAGCCCTGGTCAGCGCCCAGTTCCGCGTGGAGCAGGGCCCTTTCTCGCTCGGGGCATGTCGCGGCCACCCGGAAAATGAGCCGCGACGATGGGGCGCGGCCGGCAGCCGCGGCGCCACGGAGTTTTCCCCGAGCAGAGTGGATGGAGGCGCCGTGGCCGGGCGTCCGCCTCTGCCGTGGCGGGCGGCCGGGGCGCCCCTGGAGGGGGCTGGCCTCTGTGGGGAAACGGACTGGTCTCTCAGTCCGCGGCTTGGACGAAGCCGCGAAAGGTGCCGTTGTCGCCGAGACGGTCGGGGGACTCGTGGCGCTGGACTCAGGGTTCCCCATGGGGAGGCCCCCAGGCTCAGGCCCCTGGCAACGGAAGGCTGAGCAAGCAGGCCCGGGCCCGGGCCCGGCTTTCGGGGCTGGCCCGGCCCCAGCTGCCGGCGCCAGAAGGGGACCCCCGGAGGGTGAGGAGCGGGAGGCGTCGGCCTCCCCGCGGCACGCCTCCCGGAGCTCCTCCTGGCGGTGCCGGAACGCGACGACACGCGATCCCGGACAGGGCCCCGGGGGGGGCCCCCCTGCGGCCCTGTGGTGCCCGAAGTGTGTTCGCCGGGCCTTTACCGGCCAATTGTCACGAGCTTTCTGCCCAAATTGGGATCGATTTGGGCAGAACGCTCGTGAGAATTGGCCGGCGTTGGGCAGCCCTGGTCAGCGCCCAGTTCCGCGTGGAGCAGGGCCCTTTCTCCCTCGGGGCATGTCGCGGCCACCCGGAAAACGAGCCGCGACGATGGGGCGAGGCCGGCAGCCGCGGCGCCGGGGAGTTTTCCCCGAGCAGAGTGGATGGAGGCGCCGTGGCCGGGCGTCCGCCTCCGTCGTGGCGGGCGGCCGGGGCGCCCCTGGAGGGGGCTGGCCTCTGTGGGGAAACGGACTGGTCTCTCACTCCGCGGCTAGGACGAAGCCGCGAAAGGTGCCGTTGTCGCCGGGACGGTCGGGGGACTCGTGGCGCAGGACTCAGGGTTCCCCATGGGGAGGCCCCCACGCTCAGGCCCCTGGCAACGGAAGGCTGAGCAAGCAGGCCCGGGCCCGGGCCCGGCTTTCGGGGCTGGCCCGGCCCCAGCTGCCGGCGCCAGGGAGGAGACCCCCGGAGGATGAGGAGCGGGAGGCGTCGGCCTCCCCGCGGCACGCCTCCCGGAGCTCCTCCTGGCGGTGCCGGAACGCGACGACACGCGATCCCGGACAGGGCCCCGGGGGGGGCCGCCCTGCGGCCCTGTGGTGCCCGAAGCGTGTTCGCCGGGCGTTTTCCGGCCAATTCTCACGAGCGTTCTGCCCAAATCGGGATCGATTTGGGCAGAACGCTCGTGAGAATTGGCCGGCGTTGGGCAGCCCTGGTCAGCGCCCAGTGCCGCGTGGAGCAGGGCCCTTTCTCGCTCGGGGCATGTCGCGGCCACCCGGAGAACGAGCCGCGACAAAGGGGCGCGGCCGGGAGCCGCGGTGCCGGGGAGTTTTCCCCGAGCAGTGTGCATGCAGGCGCCGTGGCCGGGCGTCCGCCTCCGCCATGGCGGGCGGCCGGGGCGCCCCTGGAGGGGGCTGGCCTCTGTGGGGAAACGGACTGGTCTCTGACTCCTCGGCTAGGATGAAGCCGTGAATGGTGCCGTTGTCGCCGGGACGGTTGGGGGACTCGTGGCGCGGGACTCAGGGTTCCCCATGGGGAGGCCCCCAGGCTCAGGCCCCTGGCAACGGAAGGCTGAGCAAGCAGGCCCGGGCCCGGGTCCGGCTTTCGGGGCTGGCCCGGCCCCAGCTGCCGGCGCCAGGGAGGGGACCCCCGGAAGCTGAGGAGCGGGAGGCGTCGGCCGCCCCGGGGCCCGCCTCCCGGAGCTCCTCCCGGCGGTGCCGGAACGCGACGACCCGCGATCCCGGACAGGGCCGCGGGGGAGCCGCCCTGCGGCCCTGTGGTGCGCGAAGTGTGTTCGCCGGGCGTTTTCCGGCCAATTCTCACGACCGTTCTGCCCAAATCGATCCCGATTTGGCTCATGAGAATTGGCCGGCGTTGGGCAGCCCTGGTCAGCGCCCAGTTCCGCGTGGAGCAGGGCCCGTTCTCGCTCGGGGCATGGCGCGGTCAACCGGAAAACGAGCTGCGACGATGGGGTGCGGCCGGCAGCCGCGGCGCCGGGGAGTTTTCCCAGAGCAGAGTGCATGGAGGCGCCATGGCCGGGCGTCCGCCTCCGCCGTGGCGGGCGGCCGGGTCGCCCCTTGAGGGGGCTGGCCTCTGTGGGGAAACGGACTGGTCTCTGACTCCGCGGCTAGGACGAAGCCGCGAACGGTGCCGTTGTCGCCGGGACGGTCGGGGGACTCGTGGCGCGGGACTCAGGGTTTCCCCATGGGGAGGCCCCCAGGCTCAGGCCCCTGGCAACGGAAGGCTGAGCAAGCAGGCCCGGGCCCGGGCCCGGCTTTCGGGGCTGGCCCGGCCCCAGCTGCCGGAGCCTGGGAGGGGACCCCCGGAGGCAGAGGAGCGGGAGGCGTCGGCTGCCCCGGGGCCCGCCTCCCGGAGCTCCTCCCGGCGGTGCCGGAACGCGACGACCCGCGATCCCGGACAGGGCCCCGGGGGGGCCGCCCTGCGGCCCTGTGGTGCCCGAAGTGTGTTCGCCGGGCGTTTTCCGGCCAATTCTCACGAGCGTTCTGCCCAAATCGGGATCGATTTGGGCAGAACGCTCATGAGAATTGGCCGGCGTTGGGCAGCCCTGGTCAGCGCCCAGTTCCGCGTGGAGCAGGGCCCTTTCTCGCTCGGGGCATGGCGCGGCCACCCGGAAAACGAGCCGCGACGATGGGGCGCGGCCGGCAGCCGCGTCGCCGAGGAGTTTTCCCCGACCAGAGTGCATGGAGGCGCCGTGGCCGGGCGTCCGCCTCCGCCGTGGCGGGCGGCCGGGGCGCCCCTGGAGGGGGCTGGCCTCTGTGGGGAAACGGACTGGTCTCTGACTCCGCGGCTAGGACGAAGCCGCGAAAGGTGCCGTTGTCGCCGGGACGGTCGGGGGAATCGTGGCGCGGGACTCAGGGTTCCCCATGGGGAGGCCCCCAGGCTCAGGCCCCTGGCAACGGAAGGCTGAGCAAGCAGGCCCGGGCCCTGGCCCGGCTTTCGGGCCTGGCCCGGCCCCAGCTGCCGGAGCCAGGGAGGGGACCCCCGGAGGCAGAGGAGCGGGAGGCGTCGGCCGCCCCGGGGCCCGCCTCCCGGAGCTCCTCGCGGCGGTGCCGGAACGCGACGACCCGCGATCCCGGACAGGGCCCCGGGGGGGCCGCCCTGCGGCCCTGTGGTGCCCGAAGTGTGTTCGCCGGGCGTTTTCCGGCCAATTCTCACGAGCGTTCTGCCCAAATCGGGATCGATTTGGGCAGAACGCTCGTGAGAATTGGCCGGCGTTGGGCAGCCCTGGTCAGCGCCCAGTTCCCCGTGGAGCAGGGCCCTTTCTCGCTCGGGGCATGTCGCGGCCACCCGGAAAACGAGCCGCGACGATGGGGCGCGGCCAGCAGCCGCGGCGCCGGGGAGTTTTCCCCGAGCAGAGTGCATGGAGGCGCCGTGGCCGGGCGTCCGCCTCCGCCGTGGCGGGCGGCCGGGGCGCCCCTGGAGGGGGCTGGCCTCTGTGGGGAAACGGACTGGTCTCTGACTCCGCGGCTAGGACGAAGCCGCGAAAAGTGCCGTTGTCGCCGGGACGGTCGGGGGACTCGTGGCGCGGGACTCAGGGTTCCCCATGGGGAGGCCCCCAGGCTCAGGCCCCTGGCAACGGAAGGCTGAGCAAGCAGGCCCGGGCCCGGGCCCGGGCCCGGCTTTCGGGGCTGTCCCGGCCCCAGCTGCCGGAGCCAGGGAGGGGACCCCCGGAGGCTGAGGAGCGGGAGGCGTCGGCCGCCCCGGGGCCCGCCTCCCGGAGCTCCTCCTGGCGGTGCCGGAACGCGACGACCCGCGATCCCGGACAGGGCCCCGGGGGGGCCGCCCTGCGGCCCTGTGGTGCCCGAAGTGTGTTCGCCGGGCGTTTTCCGGCCAATTCTCACGAGCGTTCTGCCCAAATCGGGATCGATTTGGGCAGAACGCTCGTGAGAATTGGCCGGCGTTGGGCAGCCCTGGTCAGCGCCCAGTTCCGCGTGGAGCAGGGCCCTTTCTCGCTCGGGGCATGTCGCGGCCACCCGGAAAACGAGCCGCGACGATGGGGCGCGGCCGGCAGCCGCGGCGCCGCGGAGTTTTCCCCGAGCAGAGTGCATGGAGGCGCCGTGGCCGGGCGTCCGCCTCCGCCGTGGCGGGCGGCCGGGGCGCCCCTGGAGGGGGCTGGCCTCTGTGGGGAAAGGACTGGTCTCTCACTCCGCGGCTAGGACGAAGCCGTGATAGGTGCCGTTGTCGCCGGGACGGTCGGGGGACTCGTGGCGCGGGACTCAGGGTTCCCCATGGGGAGGCCCCCAGGCTCAGGCCCCTGGCAACGGAAGGCTGAGCAAGCAGGCCCGGGCCCGTGCCCGGCTTTCGGGGCTGGCCCGGCCCCAGCTGCCGGCGCCAGGGAGGGGACCCCCGGAGGCTGAGGAGCGGGAGGCGTCGGCCTCCCCGCAGCACGCCTCCCGGAGCTCCTCCTGGCGGTGCCGGAACGTGACGACACGCGATCCCGGACAGGGCCCCGGGGGGGGCCGCCTTGCGGCCCTGTGGTGCCCGAAGTGTGTTCGCCGGGCCTTTTCCGGCCAATTCTCACGAGCGTTCTGCCCAAATCGGGATCGATTTGGGCAGAACGCTCGTGAGAATTGGCCGGCGTTGGGCAGCCCTGCTCAGCGCCCAGTTCCGCGTGGAGCAGGGCCCTTTCTCGCTCGGGGCATGTCGCGGCCACCCGGAAAACGAGCCGCGACGATGGGGCGCGGCCGGCAGCCGCGGCGCCGGGGAGTTTTCCCCGAGCAGAGTGGATGGAGGCGCCGTGGCCGGGCGTCCGCCTCCACCGTGGCGGGCGGCCGGGGCGCCCCTGGAGGGGGCTGGCCTCTGTGGGGAAATGGACTGGTCTCTCACTCCGCGGCTAGGACGAAGCCGCGAAAGGTGCCGTTGTCGCCGGGACCGTCGGGGGACTCGTGGCGCGGGACTCAGGGTTCCCCATGGGGAGGCCCCCAGGCTCAGGGCCCTGGAAACCGAAGGCTGAGCAAGCAGGCCCGGGCCCGGGCCCGGCTTTCGGGGCTGGCTCGGCCCCAGCTGCCGGCGCCAGGGAGGGGACCCCCGGAGGCTGAGGAGCGGGAGGCGTCGGCCTCCCCGCGCCACGCCTCCCGGAGCTCCTCCTGGCGGTGCCGGAACGCGACGACACGCGATCCCGGACAGGGCCCCGGGGGGGGCCGCCCTGCGGCCCTGTGGTGCCCGAAGTGTGTTCGCCGGGCCTTTTCCGGCCAATTCTCACGAGCGTTCTGCCCAAATCGGGATCGATTTGGGCAGAACGCTCGTGAGAATTGGCCGGCGTTGGGCAGCCCTGGTCAGCGCCCAGTTCCGCGTGGAGCAGGGCCCTTTCTCGCTCGGGCATGTCGCGGCCACCCGGAAAACGAGCCGCGACGATGGGGCGCGGCCGGCAGCCGCGGCGCCGGGGAGTTTTCCCCGAGCAGAGTGGATGGAGGCGCCGTGGCCGGGCGTCCGCCTCCGCCGTGGCGGGCGGCCTGGGCGCACCTGGAGGGGGCTGGCCTCTGTGGGGAAACGGACTGGTCTCTCAGTCCGCAGCTAGGACGAAGCCGCGAAATGTGCCGTTGTCGCCGAGACGGTCGGGGGACTCGTGGAGCTGGACTCAGGGTTCCCCATGGGGAGGCCCCCAGGCTCAGGCCCCTGGCAACGGAAGGCTGAGCAAGCAGGACCGGGCCGGGGCCCGGCTTTCGGGCCTGGCCCGGCCCCAGCTGCCGGCGCCAGGGAGGGGACCCCCGGAGGCTGAGGAGCGGGAGGCGTCGGCCTCCCCGCGGCACGTCTCCCGGAGCTCCTCCTGGCGGTGCCGGAACGCGACGACACGCGATCCCGGACAGGGCCCCGGGGGGGGCCGCCCTGCGGCCCTGTGGTGCCCGAAGTGTGTTCGCCGGGCTTTTTCCGGCCAATTCTCATGAGCGTTCTGCCCAAATCGGGATCGATTTGGGCAGAACGCTCGTAAGAATTGGCCGGCGTTGGGCAGCCCTGCTCAGCGCCCAGTTCCGCGTGGAGCAGGGCCCTTTCTCGCTCGGGGCATGTCGCGGCCACCCGGAAAACGAGCCGCGACGATGGGGCGCGGCCGGCAGCCGTGGCGCCGGGGAGTTTTCCCCGAGCAGAGTGGATGGAGGCGCCGTGGCCGGGCGTCCGCCTCCGCCGTGGTGGGCGGCCGGGGCGCCCCTGGAGGGGGCTGGCCTCTGTGGGGAAACGGACTGGTCTCTCAGTCCGCGGCTATGACGAAGCCACGAAAGGTGCCGTTGTCGCCGAGACGGTCGGGGGACTCGTGGCGCTGGACTCAGGGTTCCCCATGGGGAGGCCCCCAGGCTCAGGCCCCTGGCAACGGAAGGCTGAGCAAGCAGGCCCGGGCCCGGGCCCGGCTTTCGGGGCTGGCCCGACCCCAGCTGCCGGCGCCAGGGAGGGGACCCCCGGAGGCTGAGGAGCGGGAGGCGTCGGCCTCCCCGCGGCAAGCCTCCCGGAGCTCCTCCTGGCGGTGCCGGAACGCGACGACACGCGATCCCGGACAGGGCCCCGGGGGGGCGGCCCTGCGGCCCTGTGGTGCCCGAAGTGTGTTCGCCGGGCATTTTCCGGCCAATTCTCACGAGCGTTCTGCCCAAATCGGGATCGATTTGGGCAGAACGCTCGTGAGAATTGGCCGGCGTTGGGCAGCCCTGGTCAGCACCCAGTTCCGCGTGGAGCAGGGCCCTTTCTCGCTCGGGGCATGTCGCGGCCACCCGGCAAACGAGCCGCGACGATGGGGCAGGGCCGGCAGCCGCGGCGCCGGGGAGTTTTCCCCGAGCAGCGTGGATGGAGGCGCCGTGGCCAGGCGTCCGCCTCCGCCGTGGCGGGCGGCCGGGGCGCCCCTGGAAGGGGCTGGCCTCTGTGGGGAAACGGACTGGTCTCTCACTCCGCGGCTAGGAAGAAGCCGCGAAAGGTGCCGTTGTCGCCGGGACGGTCGGGGGACTCGTGGCGCGGGACTCAGGGTTCCCCATGGGGAGGCCCCCAGGCTCAGGCCCCTGGCAACAGAAGGCTGAGCAAGCAGGCCCTGGCCCGGGCCCGGCTTTCGGGGCTGGCCCGGCCCCAGCTGCCGGCGCCAGGGAGGGGACCCCCGGAGGCTGAGGAGCGGGAGGCGTCGGCCTCCCCACGGCACGTCTCCCGGAGCTCCTCCTGGCGGTGCCGGAACGCGACGACACGCGATCCCGGACAGGGCCCCGGGGGGGGCCGCCCTGCGGCCCTGTGGTGCCCGAAGTGTGTTCGCTGGGCGTTTTCCGGCCAATTCTCACGAGCGTTCTGCCCAAATCGGGATCGATTTGGGCAGAAGGCTCGTGAGAATTGGCCGGCGTTGGGCAGCCCTGCTCAGCGCCCAGTTCCGCGTGGAGCAGGGCCCTTTCTCGCTCGGGGCATGTCGCGGCCACCCGGAAAACGAGCCGCGACGATGGGGCGCGGCCGGCAGCCGCGGCGCCGGGGAGTTTTCCCCGAGCAGAGTGGATGGAGGCGCCGTGGCCGGGCGTCCGCCTCCGCCGTGGTGGGCGGCCGGGGCGCCCCTGGAGGGGGCTGGCCTCTGTGGGGAAACGGACTGCTCTCTCAGTCCGCGGCTAGGACGAAGCCTCGAAAGGTGCCGTTGTCGCCGGGACGGTCGGGGGACTCTTGGCGCGGGACTCAGGGTTCCCCATGGGGAGGCCCCCAGGCTCAGGCCCCTGGCAACGGAAGGCTGAGCAAGCAGGCCCGGGCCCGGGCACGGATTTCGGGGCTGGCCCGGCCCCAGCGGCCGGCGCCAGGGAGGGGACCCCCGGAGGCTGAGGAGCGGGAGGCGTCGGCTGCCCCGCGGCACGCCTCCCGGAGCTCCTCCTGGCGGTGCCGGAACGCGACGACACGCGATCCCGGACAGGGCCCCGGGGGGGGCCCCCCTGCGGCCCTGTGGTGCCCGAAGTGTGTTCGCCGCTCCTTTACCGGCCAATTCTCACGAGCTTTCTGCCCAAATTGGGATCGATTTGGGCAGAACGCTCGTGAGAATTGGCCGGCGTTGGGCAGCCCTGGTCAGCGCCCAGTTCCGCGTGGAGCAGGGCCCTTTCTCGCTCGGGGCATGTCGCGGCCACCCGGAAAACGAGCCGCGACGATGGGGCGAGGCTGGCAGCCGCGGCGCCGGGGAGTTTTCCCCGAGCAGAGTGGATGGAGGCGCCGTGGCCGGGCGTCCGCCTCCGTCGTGGCGGGCGGCCGGGGCGCCCCTGGAGGGGGCTGGCCTCTGTGGGGAAACGGACTGGTCTCACACTCCGCGGCTAGGACGAAGCCGCGAAAGGTGCCGTTGTCACCGGGACGGTCGGGGGACTCGTGGCGCAGGACTCAGGGTTCCCCATGGGGAGGCCCCCACGCTCAGGCCCCTGGCAACGGAAGGCTGAGCAAGCAGGCCCGGGCCCGGGCCCGGCTTTCGGGGCTGGCCCGGCCCCAGCTGCCGGCGCCAGGGAGGAGACCCCCGGAGGATGAGGAGCGGGAGGCGTCGGCCTCCCCGCGGCACGCCTCCCGGAGCTCCTCCTGGCGGTGCCGGAACGCGACGACACGCGATCCCGGACAGGGCCCCGGGGGGGGCCGCCCTGCGGCCCTGTGGTGCCCGAAGCGTGTTCGCCGGGCGTTTTCCGGCCAATTCTCACGAGCGTTCTGCCCAAATCGGGATCGATTTGGGCAGAACGCTCGTGAGAATTGGCCGGCGTTGGGCAGCCCTGGTCAGCGCCCAGTGCCGCGTGGAGCAGGGCCCTTTCTCGCTCGGGGCATGTCGCGGCCACCCGGAGAACGAGCCGCGACAAAGGGGCGCGGCCGGGAGGCGCGGTGCCGGGGAGTTTTCCCCGAGCAGTGTGCATGCAGGCGCCGTGGCCGGGCGTCCGCCTCCGCCATGGCGGGCGGCCGGGGCGCCCCTGGAGGGGGCTGGCCTCTGTGGGGAAACGGACTGGTCTCTGACTCCTCGGCTAGGACGAAGCCGTGAATGGTGCCATTGTCGCCGGGACGGTTGGGGGACTCGTGGCGCGGGACTCAGGGTTCCCCTTGGGGAGGCCCCCAGGCTCAGGCCCCTGGCAACGGAAGGCTGAGCAAGCAGGCCCGGGCCCGGGTCCGGCTTTCGGGGCTGGCCCGGCCCCAGCTGCCGGCGCCAGGGAGGGGACCCCCGGAAGCTGAGGAGCGGGAGGCGTCGGCCGCCCCGGGGCCCGCCTCCCGGAGCTCCTCCCGGCGCTGCCGGAACGCGACGACCCGCGATCCCGGACAGGGCCGCGGGGGAGCCGCCCTGCGGCCCTGTGGTGCGCGAAGTGTGTTCGCCGGGCGTTTTCCGGCCAATTCTCACGACCGTTCTGCCCAAATCGATCCCGATTTGGCTCATGAGAATTGGCCGGCGTTGGGCAGCCCTGGTCAGCGCCCAGTTCCGCGTGGAGCAGGGCCCGTTCTCGCTCGGGGCATGGCGCGGTCACCCGGAAAACGAGCCGCGACGATGGGGCGCGGCCGGCAGCCGCGGCGCCGGGGAGTTTTCCCAGAGCAGAGTGCATGGAGGCGCCATGGCCGGGCGTCAGCCTCCGCCGTGGCGGGCGGCCGGGTCGCCCCTTGAGGGGGCTGGCCTCTGTGGGGAAACGGACTGGTCTCTGACTCCGCGGCTAGGACGAAGCCGCGAAAGGTGCCGTTGTCGCCGGGACGGTCGGGGGACTCGTGGCGCGGGACTCAGGGTTTCCCCATGGGGAGGCCCCCAGGCTCAGGCCCCTGGCAACGGAAGGCTGAGCAAGCAGGCCCGGGCCCGGGCCCGGCTTTCGGGGCTGGCCCGGCCCCAGCTGCCGGAGCCTGGGAGGGGACCCCCGGAGGCAGAGGAGCGGGAGGCGTCGGCTGCCCCGGGGCCCGCCTCCCGGAGCTCCTCCCGGCGGTGCCGGAACGCGACGACCCGCGATCCCGGACAGGGCCCCGGGGGGGCCGCCCTGCGGCCCTGTGGTGCCCGAAGTGTGTTCGCCGGGCGTTTTCCGGCCAATTCTCACGAGCGTTCTGCCCAAATCGGGATCGATTTGGGCAGAACGCTCGTGAGAATTGGCCGGCGTTGGGCAGCCCTGGTCAGCGCCCAGTTCCGCGTGGAGCAGGGCCCTTTCTCGCTCGGGGCATGGCGCGGCCACCCGGAAAACGAGCCGCGACGATGGGGCGCGGCCGGCAGCCGCGTCGCCGAGGAGTTTTCCCCGACCAGAGTGCATGGAGGCGCCGTGGCCGGGCGTCCGCCTCCACCGTGGCGGGCGGCCGGGGCGCCCCTGGAGGGGGCTGGCCTCTGTGGGGAAACGGACTGGTCTCTGACTCCGCGGCTAGGACGAAGCCGCGAAAGGTGCCGTTGTCGCCGGGACGGTCGGGGGAATCGTGGCGCGGGACTCAGGGTTCCCCATGGGGAGGCCCCCAGGCTCAGGCCCCTGGCAACGGAAGGCTGAGCAAGCAGGCCCGGGCCCTGACCCGGCTTTCGGGCCTGGCCCGGCCCCAGCTGCCGGAGCCAGGGAGGGGACCCCCGGAGGCAGAGGAGCGGGAGGCGTCGGCCGCCCCGGGGCCCGCCTCCCGGAGCTCCTCCCGGCGGTGCCGGAACGCGACGACCCGCGATCCCGGACAGGGCCCCGGGGGGGCCGCCCTGCGGCCCTGTGGTGCCCGAAGTGTGTTCGCCGGGCGTTTTCCGGCCAAATCTCACGAGCGTTCTGCCCAAATCGGGATCGATTTGGGCAGAACGCTCGTGAGAATTGGCCGGCGTTGGGCAGCCCTGGTCAGCGCCCAGTTCCCCGTGGAGCAGGGCCCTTTCTCGCTCGGGGCATGTCGCGGCCACCCGGAAAACGAGCCGCGACGATGGGGCGCGGCCAGCAGCCGCGGCGCCGGGGAGTTTTCCCCGAGCAGAGTGCATGGAGGCGCCGTGGCCGGGCGTCCGCCTCCGCCGTGGCGGGCGGCCGGGGCGCCCCTGGAGGGGGCTGGCCTCTGTGGGGAAACGGACTGGTCTCTGACTCCGCGGCTAGGACGAAGCCGCGAAAAGTGCCGTTGTCGCCGGGACGGTCGGGGGACTCGTGGCGCGGGACTCAGGGTTCCCCATGGGGAGGCCCCCAGGCTCAGGCCCCTGGCAACGGAAGGCTGAGCAAGCAGGCCCGGGCCCGGGCCCGGGCCCGGCTTTCGGGGCTGTCCCGGCCCCAGCTGCCGGAGCCAGGGAGGGGACCCCCGGAGGCTGAGGAGCGGGAGGCGTCGGCCGCCCCGGGGCCCGCCTCCCGGAGCTCCTCCTGGCGGTGCCGGAACGCGACGACCCGCGATCCCGGACAGGGCCCCTGGGGGGCCGCCCTGCGGCCCTGTGGTGCCCGAAGTGTGTTCGCCGGGCGTTTTCCGGCCAATTCTCACGAGCGTTCTGCCCAAATCGGGATCGATTTGGGCAGAACGCTCGTGAGAATTGGCCGGCGTTGGGCAGCCCTGGTCAGCGCCCAGTTCCGCGTGGAGCAGGGCCCTTTCTCGCTCGGGGCATGTCGCGGCCACCCGGAAAACGAGCCGCGACGATGGGGCGCGGCCGGCAGCCGCGGCGCTGCGGAGTTTTCCCCGAGCAGAGTGCATGGAGGCGCCGTGGCCGGGCGTCCGCCTCCGCCGTGGCGGGCGGCCGGGGGCCCCTGGAGGGGGCTGGCCTCTGTGGGGAAACGGACTGGTCTCTGACTCCGCGGCTAGGACGAAGCCGCGAAAGGTACCGTTGTCGCCGGGACGGTCGGGGGACTCGTGGCGCGGGACTCAGGGTTCCCCATGGGGAGGCCCCCAGGCTCAGGACCCTGGCAACGGAAGGCTGAGCAAGCAGGCCCTGGCCCGGGCTCGGGCCCGGATTTCGGGGCTGGCCCGGCCCCAGCTGCCGGCGCCAGGGAGGGGACCCCCGGAGGCTGAGGAGCGGGAGGCGTCGGCCGCCCCGGGGCCCGCCTCCCGGAGCTCCTCCCGGCGGTGCCGGAACGCGACGACCCGCGATCCCGGACAGGGCCCCGGGGGGGCCGCCCTGCGGCCCTGTGGTGCCCGAAGTGTGTTCGCCGGGCGTTTTCCGGCCAATTCTCACGAAGGTTCTGCCCAAATCGGGATCGATTTGGGCAGAACGCTCGTGAGAATTAGCCGGCGTTGGGCAGCCCTGGTCAGCGCCCAGTTCCGCGTGGAGCAGGGCCCTTTCTCGCTCGGGGCATGTCGCGGCCACCCGGAAAACGAGCCGCGACGATGGGGCGCGGGCGGAAGCCGCGGCGCCGGTGAGATTTCCCCGAGCAGAGTGGATGGAGGCGCCGTAGCCGGGCGTCCGCCTCCGCCGTGGCGGGCGGCCGGGGCGCCCCTGGAGGGTGCTGGCCTCTGTGGGGAAACGGACTGGTCTCTGACTCCGCGGCTAGTACGAAGCCGCGAAAGGTGCCGTTGTCGCCGGGACGGTCGGGGGACTCGTGGCGTGGGACTCAGGGTTCCCCATGGGGAGGACCCCAGTCTCAGGCCCCTGGCAACGGAAGGCTGAGCAAGCAGGCCCGGGCCCGGGCCCGGAGTTCGGGGCTGGCCCCACCCCAGCTGCCGGCGCCAGGGAGGGGACCCCCGGAGGCTGAGGAGCGGGAGGCGTCGGCCGCCCCGGGGCCCGCCTCCCGGATCTCCTCCCGGCGGTGCCGGAACGCGACGACCCGCGATCCCGGACAGGGCCCCGGGGGGGCCGCCCTGCGGCCGTGTGGTGCCCGAAGTGTGTTCGCCGGGCGTTTTCCGGCCAATTCTCACGAGCGTTCTGCCCAAATCGGGATCGATTTGGGCAGAACGCTCGTGAGAATTGGCCGGCGTTGGGCAGCCCTGGTCAGCGCCCAGTTCCGCGTGGAGCAGGGCCCTTTCTCGCTCGGGGCATGTCGCGGCCACCCGGAAAACGAGCCGCGACGATGGGGCGCGGCCGGCAGCCGAGGCGCCGGGGAGTTTTCCCCGAGCAGAGTGCATGGAGGCGCCGTGGCCGGGCGTCCGCCTCCCCAGTGGCGGGCGGCCGGGGCGCCCCTGCAGGGGGCTGGCCTCTGTGGGGAAACGGACTGGTCTCTCACTCCGCGGCTAGGACGAAGCCGCGATAGGTGCCGTTGTCGCCGGGACGGTCGGGAGACTCGTGGCGCGGGACTCAGGGTTCCCCATGGGGAGGCCCCCAGGCACAGGCCCCTGGCAACGGAAGGCTGAGCAAGCAGGCCCGGGCCCGGGCCAGGGCCCGGCTTTCTGGGCTGGCCCGGCCCCAGCTGCCGGCGCCAGGAAGGGGACCCCCGGAGGCTGAGGAGCGGGAGGCGTCGGCCGCCCCGGGACCCGCCTCCCGGAGCTCCTCCCGGCGGTGCCGAAACGCGACGACCCGCGATCCCGGACAGGGCCCCGGGCGGGACGCCCTGTGGCCCTGTGGTGCCCGACGTGTGTTCGCCGGGCGTTTTCCGGCCAATTCTCTCGAGCGTTCTGCCCAAATCGGGATCGATTTGGGCAGAACGCTCGTGAGAATTGGCCGGCGTTGGGCAGCCCTGGTCAGCGCCCAGTTCCGCGTGGAGCAGGGCCCTTTCTCGCTCGGGGCATGTCGCGGCCACCCGGAAAACGAGCCGCGACGATGGGGCGCGGCCGGCAGCCACGGCGCCGGGGAGTTTTCCCCGAGCAGAGTGCATGGAGGCGCCGTGGCCGGGCGTCCGCCTCCGCCGTAGCGGGCGGCCGGGGCGCCCCTGGAGGGGGCTGGCCTCTGTGGGGAAACGGACTGGTCTCTGACTCCGCGGCTAGGACGAAGCCGCGAAAGGTGCCGTTGTCGCCGGGACGGTCGGGGGACTCGTGGCGCGGGACTCAGGGTTCCCCATGGGGAGGCCCCCAGGCTCAGGCCCCTGGCAACGGAAGGCTGAGCAAGCAGGCCCGGGCCCGGGCCTGGCTTTCGGGGCTGGCCCGGCCCCAGCTGCGGGCGCCAGGGAGGGGACCCCCGGAGGCTGAGGAGCGGGAGGCGTCGGCCTCCCCGGGGCCCGCCTCCCGGAGCTCCTCCCGGCGGTGCTGGAACGCGACGACCCGCGATCCCGGACAGGGCCCCGGGGGGGCCGCCCTGCGGCCCTGTGGTGCCCGAAGTGTGTTTGCCGGGCGTTTTCCAGCCAATTCTCACGAGCGTTCTGCCCAAATCGGGATCGATTTGGGCAGAACGCTCGTGAGAATTGGCCGGCGTTGGGCAGCCCTGGTCAGCGCCCAGTTCCGCGTGGAGCAGGGCCCTTTCTCGCTCGGGGCATGTCGCGGCCACCCGTAAAACGAGCCGCGACGATGGGGCGCGGCCGGCAGCCGCGGCGCCAGGGAGTTTTCCCCGAGCAGAGTGCATGGAGGCGCCGTGGCCGGGCGTCCCCCTCCGCCGTGGCGGGCGGCCGGGGCGCCCCTGGAGGGGGCTGGCCTCTGTGGGGAAACGGACTGGTCTCTGACTCCGCGGCTAGGACGAAGGCGCAAAAGGTGCCGTTGTCGCCGGGACGGTCGGGGGACTCGTGGCGCGGGACTCAGGGTTCCCCATGGGGAGGCCCCCAGGCTCAGGCCCCTGGCAACGGAAGGCTGAGCAACAGGCCCGGGCCCGGGCCCGGCTTTCGGGGCTGGTCCGGCCCCAGCTGCCGGCGCCAGAGAGGGGACCCCCGGAGGCTGAGGAGTGGGAGGCGTCGGCCGCCCCGGGTCCCGACTCCCGGAGCTCCTCCCGGCGGTGCCGGAACGCGACGACCCGCGATCCCGGACAGGGCCCCGGGGGGGCCGCCCTGCGGCCCTGTGGTGCCCGACGTGTGTTCGCCGGGCGTTTTGCGGCCAATTCTCACGAGCGTTCTGCCCAAATCGGGATCGATTTGGGCAGAACGCTCGTGAGAATTGGCCGGCGTTGGGCAGCCCTGGTCAGCGCCCAGTTCCTCGTGGAGCAGGGCCCTTTCTCGCTCGGGGCATGTCGCGGCCACCTGGAAAACGAGCCGCGACGATGGGGCGCGGCCGGCAGCCGCGGCGCCGGGGAGTTTTCCCCGAGCAGAGTGCATGGAGGCGCCGTG
Organism: Meles meles; assembly: GCF_922984935.1. Lineage (NCBI taxonomy): Eukaryota > Metazoa > Chordata > Mammalia > Carnivora > Mustelidae > Meles > Meles meles. The sequence goes on along the minus strand of NW_025721164.1, from coordinate 169,859 downwards.
GCCGGGCGTCCGCCTCCGCCGTGGCGGGCGACCGGGGCGCCCCTGGCGGGGGCTGGCCTCTATGGGGAAACGGACTGGTCTCTGACTTCGCGGCTAGGACGAAGCCGCGAAAGGTGCCGTTGTCGCCGGGACGGTCGGCGGACTCGTGGCGCGGGACTCAGGGTTCCCCATGGGGAGGCTCCCAGGCTCAGGCCCCTGGCAACGGAAGCCTGAGCAAGCAGGCCGGGGCCCGGGCCCGGCTTTCGGGGCTGGCCCGGCCCCAGCTCCCGGCGCCAGGGAGGGGACCCCCGGAGGCTGAGGAGCGGGAGGCGTCGGCCTCCCCGCGGCATGCCTCCCGGAGCTCCTCCTGGCGGTGCCGGAACGCGACGACACGCGATCCCGGACAGGGCCCCGGGGGGGGTCGCCCTGCGGCCCTGTGGTGCCCGAAGTGTGTTCGCCGGGCCTTTTCCGGCCAATTCTCACGAGCGTTCTGCCCAAATCGGGATCGATTTGGGCAGAACGCTCGTGAGAATTGGCCGGCGTTGGGCAGCCCTGGTCAGCGCCCAGTTCCGCGTGGAGCAGGGCCCTTTCTCGCTCGGGGCATGTCGCGGCCACCCGGAAAACGAGCCGCGACGATGGGGCGCGGCCGGCAGCCGCGGCGCCGGGGAGTTTTCCCCGAGCAGAGTGCATGGAGGCGCCGTGGCAGGGCGTCCGCCTCCGCCGTGGCGGGCGGCCGGGGCGCCCCTGGAGGGGGCTGGCCTCTGTGGGGAAACGGACTGGTCTCTGACTCCGCGGCTAGGACGAAGCCGCGAAAGGTGCCGTTGTCGCCGGGACGGTCGGGGGACTCGTGGCGCGGGACTCAGGGTTCCCCATGGGGAGGCCCCCAGGCTCAGGCCCCTGGCAACGGAAGGCTGAGCAAGCAGGCCCGGGCCCGTGCCCTGCTTTCGGGGCTAGCCCGGCCCCAGCTGCCGGCGCCAGGGAGGGGACCCCCGAAGGCTGAGGAGCGGGAGGCGTCGGCCTCCCCGGTGCCCGCCTCCCGGAGCTCCTCCCGGCGGTGCCGGAACGCGACGACCCGCGATCCCGGACAGGGCCCCGGGGGGGCCAACCTGCGGCCCTGTGGTGCCCGAAGTGTGTTCGCCGGGCGTTTTCCGGCCAATTCTCACGAGCGTTCTGCCCAAATCGGGATCGATTTGGGCAGAACGCTCGTGAGAATTGGCCGGCGTTGGGCAGCCCTGGTCAGCGCCCATTTCCGCGTGGAGCAGGGCCCTTTCTCGCTCGGGGCATGTCGCGGCCACACGGAAAACGAGCCCCGACGATGGGGCGCGGCCGGCAGCCGCGGCGCCGGGGAGTTTTCCCCGAGCAGAGTGCATGGAGGCGCCGTGGCCGGGCGTCCGCCTCTGCCGTGGCGGGCGGCCGGGGCGCCCCTGGAGGGGGCTGGCCTCTGTGGGGAAACGGACTGGTCTCTCACTCCGCGGCTAGGACGAAGCCGCGAAAGGTGCCGTTGTCGCCGGGACGGTCGGGGGACTCGTGGCGCGGGACTCAGGGTTCCCCATGGGGAGGCCCCCAGGCTCAGGCCCCTGGCAACGGAAGGCTGAAAAAGCAGGCCCCGGCCCGGACCCGTTTTTCGGGTCCGGCCCGGCCCCAGCTGCCGGCGCCAGGGAGGGGACCCCCGGAGGCTGAGGAGCGGGAGGCGTCGGCCTCCCCGGGGCCCGCCTCCCGGAGCTCCTCCCGGCGGTGCCGGAACGCGACGACCCGCGATCCCGGACAGGGCCCCGGGGGGGCGGCCCTGCGGCCCTGTGGTGCCCGAAGTGTGTTCGCCGGGCGTTTTCCGGCCAATTCTCACGAGCGTTCTGCCCAAATCGGGATCGATTTGGGCAGAACGCTCGTGAGAATTGGCCGGCGTTGGGCAGCCCTGGTCAGCGCCCAGTTCCGCGTGGAGCAGGGCCCTTTCTCGCTCGGGGCATGTCGCGGCCACCAGGAAAACGAGCCGCGACGATGGGGCGCGGCCGGCCGCCGCGGCGCCGGGGAGTTTTCCCCGAGCAGAGTGCATGGGGGCGCCGTGGCCGGGCGTCCGCCTCCGCCGGGGCGGGCGGCCGGGGCGCCCCTGGAGGGGGCTGGCCTCTGTGGGGAAACGGACTGGTCTCTCACTCCGCGGCTAGGACAAAGCCGCGAAAGGTGCCGTTGTCGCCGGGACGGTCGGGGGACTCGTGGCGCGGGACTCAGGGTTCCCCATGGGGAGGCCCCCAGGCTCAGGCCCCTGGCAACCGAAGGTTGAGCCAGCAGGCCAGGGCCCGGGTCCGGATTTCGGGGCCGGCCCGGCCCCAGCTGCCGGCGCCAGGCAGGGGACCCCCGGAGGCTGAGGAGCGGGAGGCGTCGGCCTGCCCGGGGCCCTCATCCCGGAGCTCCTCCCAGCGGTGCCGGAACGCGACGACCCGCGATCCCGGACAGGGCCCTGGGGGGGCGGCCCTGCGGACCTGTGGTGCCCGAAATGTGTTCGCCGGGCGTTTTCAGGCCAATTCTCACGAGCGTACTGCCCAAATCGGGATCGATTTGGGCAGAAGGCTCGTGAGAATTGGCCGGCGTTGGGCAGCCCTGGTCAGCGCCCAGTTCCGCGTGGAGCAGGGCCCTTTCTCGCTCGGGGCATGTCGCGGCCACACGGAAAACGAGCCGCGACGATGGGGCGCGGCCGGCAGCCGCGGCGCCGGGGAGTTTTCCCCGAGCAGAGTGCATGGAGGCGCCGTGGCCGGGCGTCCGCCTCCGCCGTGGCGGGCGGCCGGGGCGCCCCTGGAGGGGGCTGGCCTCTGTGGGGAAACGGACTGGTCTCTCACTCCGCGGCTAGGACAAAGCCGCGAAAGGTGCCGTTGTCGCCGGGACGGTCGGGGGACTCGTGGCGCGGGACTCAGGGTTCCCCATGGGGAGGCCCCCAGGCTCAGGCCCCTGGCAACCGAAGGTTGAGCAAGCAGGCCAGGGCCCGGGCCCGGATTTCGGGGCCGGCCCGGCCCCAGCTGCCGGCGCCAGGGAGGGGACCCACGGAGGCTGAGGAGCGGGAGGCGTCGGCCTCCCCGGGGCCCTCATCCCGGAGCTCCTCCCGGCGGTGCCGGAACGCGACGACCCGCGATCCCGGACAGGGCCCTGTGGGGGCTGCCCTGCGGCCCTGTGGTGCCCGAAGTGTGTTCGCCGGGCTTTTTCCGGCCAATTCTCACGAGCGTTCTGCCCAAATCGGGATCGATTTGGGCAGAACGCTCGTGAGAATTGGCCGGCGTTGGGCAGCCCTGGTCAGCGCCCAGTTCTGCGTGGAGCAGGGCCCTTTCTCGCTCGGGGCATGTCGCGGCCACCCGGAAAACGAGCCGCAACGATGGGGCGCGGTCGGCAGCCGCGGCGCCGGGGAGTTTTCCCCGAGCAGAATGGATGGAGGCGCCGTGGCCGGGCATCCGCCTCCGCTGTGGTGGGCGGCCGGGGCGCCCGTGGAGGGGGCTGGCCTCTGTGGGGGAACGGAGTGATCTCTCACTCCATGGCTGGGACGAAGCCGCGAAAGGTGCCGTTGTCGCCGGGATGGTCGGGGTGCTCGTGGCGCGGGACTCAGGGTTCCCCATGCGGAGGCCCCCACGCTCAGGCCCCTGGTAACGGAAGGCTGAGAAAACAGGCCCGGGCCCGGGCCCGGCTTTCGGGGCTGGCCCGGCCCCGGCGGCCGGCGCCAGGGTGGGAACCCCCGGAGGCTGAGGAGCGGGAGGCGTCGGGCTCCCTGGGGCACGCCTCCCGGAGCTCCTCCTGGTGGTGCCCGAATGCGACGACCCGCGATCCCGGACAGGGCCCCGGGGGGCGGCCCTCCGGCCCTGTGGTGCCCGAAGTGTGTTCGCCGGGCGTTTTCCGGCCAATTCTCACGAGCGTTCTGCCCAAATCGGGATCGATTTGGGCAGAACGCTCGTGAGAATTGGCCGGCATTGGGCAGCCCTGGTCAGCGCCCAGTTCCGCGTGGAGCAGGGCACTTTCTCGCTCAGGGCATGTCGCGGCCACACGGAAAACGAGCCGCGACGATGGGGCGCGGCCGTCAGCCGCGGCGGTGGGGAGTTTTCCCCGAGCAGAGTGCATGGAGGCGCCGTGGCCGGGCGTCCGCCTCCGCTGTGGCGGTCGGCCGGGGCGTCCCTGGAGGGGGCTGGCCTCTGTGGGGAAACGGACTGGTCTCTGACTCCGCGGCTAGGACGAAGCCGCGAAAGGTGCCGTTGTCGCCGGGACGGTTGGGGGACTCGTGGCGCGGGACTCAGGGTTCCCCATGGGGAGGCGCCCAGGCTCAGGCCCCTGGCAACCGAAGGCTGAGCAAGCAGGCCCGGTCCCGGGCCCCGGCCTGGCTTTCGGGGCTGGCCCGGCCCCAGCTGCCGGCGCCAGGGATGGGACCCCCGGAGGCTGAGGAGCGGGAGGCGTCGGCCGCCCCGGGGCCCGCCTCCCGGAGCTCCTCCCGGCGGTGCCGGAACGCGACGACCCGCGATCCCGGACAGGGCCCCGGGGGGGCCGCCCTGCGGCCCTGTGGTGCCCGAAGTGTGTTCGCCGGGCGTTTTCCGGCCAATTCTCACGAGCGTTCTGCCCAAATCGGGATCGATTTGGGCAGAACGCTCGTGAGAATTGGCCGGCGTTGGGCAGCCCTGGTCAGCGCCCAGTTCCGCGTGGAGCAGGGCCCTTTCTCGCTCGGGGCATGTCGCGGCCACCCGGAAAACGAGCCCCGACGATGGGGCGCGGCCGGCAGCCGCAGCGCCGGGGAGTTTTCCCCGAGCAGAGTGCATGGAGGCGCCGTGGCCGGGCGTCCGCCTCCGCCGTGGCGGGCGGCCGGGGCGCCCCTGGAGGGGGCTGGCCTCTGTGGGGAAACAGACTGGTCTCTCACTCCGCGGCTAGGACGAAGCCGCGAAAGGTGCCGTTGTCGCCGGGACGGTCGGGGGACTCGTGGCGCGGGACTCAGGGTTCCCCATGGGGAGGCCCCCAGGCTCAGGCCCCTGGCAACGGAAGGCTGAAAAAGCAGGCCCCGGCCCGGACCCGTTTTTCGGGTCCGGCCCGGCCCCAGCTTCCGGCGCCAGGGAGGGGACCCCCGGAGGCTGAGGAGCGGGAGGCGTCGGCCTCCCCGGGGCCCGCCTCCCGGAGCTCCTCCCGGCGGTGCCGGAACGCGACGACCCGCGATCCCGGACAGGGCCCCGGGGGGGCGGCCCTGCGGCCCTGTGGTGCCCGAAGTGTGTTCGCCGGGCGTTTTCCGGCCAATTCTCACGAGCGTTCTGCCCAAATCGGGATCGATTTGGGCAGAACGCTCGTGAGAATTGGCCGGCGTTGGGCAGCCCTGGTCAGCGCCCAGTTCCGCGTGGAGCAGGGCCCTTTCTCGCTCGGGGCATGTCGCGGCCACCAGGAAAACGAGCCGCGACGATGGGGCGCCGCCCGCCGCCGCGGCGCCGGGGAGTTTTCCCCGAGCAGAGTGCATGGGGGCGCCGTGGCCGGGCGTCCGCCTCCGCCGGGGCGGGCGGCCGGGGCGCCCCTGGAGGGGGCTGGCCTCTGTGGGGAAACGGACTGGTCTCTCACTCCGCGGCTAGGACAAAGCCGCGAAAGGTGCCGTTGTCGCCGGGACGGTCGGGGGACTCGTGGCGCGGGACTCAGGGTTCCCCATGGGGAGGCCCCCAGGCTCAGGCCCCTGGCAACCGAAGGTTGAGCCAGCAGGCCAGGGCCCGGGTCCGGATTTCGGGGCCGGCCCGGCCCCAGCTACCGGCACCAGGGAGGGGACCCCCGGAGGCTGAGGAGCGGGAGGCGTCGGCCTCCCCGGGGCCCGCCTCCCGGAGCTCCTCCCGGCGGTGCCGGACGCGACGACCCGCGATCCCGGACAGGGACCCGGGGGGGCCGCCCTGCGGCCCTGTGGTGCCCGAAGTGTGTTCGCCGGGCGTTTTCCGGCCAATTCTCACGAGCGTTCTGCCCAAATCGGGATCGATTTGGGCAGAACGCTCGTGAGAATTGGCCGGCGTTGGGCAGCCCTGGTCAGCGCCCAGTTCTGCGTGGAGCAGGGCCCTTTCTCGCTCGGGGCATGTAGCGGCCACCCGGAAAACGAGCCGCAACGTTGGGGCGCGGTCGGCAGCCGCGGCGCCGGGGAGTTTTCCCCGAGCAGAGTGGATGGAGGCGCCGTGGCCGGGCATCCGCCTCCGCTGTGGTGGGCGGCCGGGGCGCCCGTGGAGGGGGCTGGCCTCTGTGGGGGAACGGAGTGATCTCTCACTCCATGGCTGGGACGAAGCCGCGAAAGGTGCCGTTGTCGCCGGGATGGTCGGGGTGCTCGTGGCGCGGGACTCAGGGTTCCCCATGCGGAGGCCCCCACGCTCAGGCCCCTGGTAACGGAAGGCTGAGAAAACAGGCCCGGGCCCGGGCCCGGCTTTCGGGGCTGGCCCGGCCCCGGCGGCCGGCGCCAGGGTGGGAACCCCCGGAGGCTGAGGAGCGGGAGGCGTCGGGCTCCCTGGGGCATGCCTCCCGGAGCTCCTCCTGGTGGTGCCCGAATGCGACGACCCGCGATCCCGGACAGGGCCCCGGGGGGCGGCCCTCCGGCCCTGTGGTGCCCGAAGTGTGTTCGCCGGGCGTTTTCCGGCCAATTCTCACGAGCGTTCTGCCCAAATCGGGATCGATTTGGGCAGAACGCTCGTGAGAATTGGCCGGCATTGGGCAGCCCTGGTCAGCGCCCAGTTCCGCGTGGAGCAGGGCACTTTCTCGCTCAGGGCATGTCGCGGCCACACGGAAAACGAGCCGCGACGATGGGGCGCGGCCGTCAGCCGCGGCGGTGGGGAGTTTTCCCCGAGCAGAGTGCATGGAGGCGCCGTGGCCGGGCGTCCGCCTCCGCTGTGGCGGTCGGCTGGGGCGTCCCTGGAGGGGGCTGGCCTCTGTGGGGAAACGGACTGGTCTCTGACTCCGCGGCTAGGACGAAGCCGCGAAAGGTGCCGTTGTCGCCGGGACGGTTGGGGGACTCGTGGCGCGGGACTCAGGGTTCCCCATGGGGAGGCGCCCAGGCTCAGGCCCCTGGCAACGGAAGGCTGAGCAAGCAGGCCCGGTCCCGGGCCCGGGCCCGGCTTTCGGGGCTGGCCCGGCCCCAGCTGCCGGCGCCAGGGAGGGGACCCCCGGAGGCTGAGGAGCGGGAGGCGTCGGCCGCCCCGGGGCCTGCCTCCCGGAGCTCCTCCCGGCGGTGCCGGAACGCGACGACCCGCGATCCCGGACAGGGCCCCGGGGGGGCCGCCCTGCGGCCCTGTGGTGCCCGAAGTGTGTTCGCCGGGCCTTTTCCGGCCAATTCTCACGAGCGTTCTGCCCAAATCGGGATCGATTTGGGCAGAACGCTCGTGAGAATTGGCCGGCGTTGGGCAGCCCTGGTCAGCGCCCAGTTCCGCGTGGAGCAGGGCCCTTTCTCGCTCGGGGCATGTCGCGGCCACCCGGAAAACGAGCCGCGACGATGGGGCGCGGCCGGCAGCCGCAGCGCCGGGGAGTTTTCCCTGAGCAGAGTGCATGGAGGCGCCGTGGCCGGGCGTCCGCCTCCGCCGTGGCGGGCGGCCGGGGCGCCCCTGGAGGGGGCTGGCCTCTGTGGGGAAACGGACTGGTCTCTGACTCCGCGGCTAGGACGAAGCCGCGAAAGGTGCCGTTGTCGCCGGGACGGTCGGGGGACTCGTGGCGCGGGACTCAGGGTTCCCCATGGGGAGGCCCCCAGGCTCAGGCCCCTGGCAACGGAAGGCTGAGCAAGCAGGCCCGGGCCCGGGCCCGGCTTTCGGGGCTGGCCCGGCCCCAGCTGCCGGCGCCAGGGAGGGGACCCCCGGAGGCTGAGGAGCGGGAGGCGTCGGCCGCCCCGGGCCCGCCTCCCGGAGCTCCTCCCGGCGGTGCCGGAACGCGACGACCCGCGATCCCGGACAGGGCCCCGGGCGGGCCGCCCTGCGGCCCTGTGGTGCCCGAAGTGTGTTCGCCGGGCGTTTTCCGGCCAATTCTCACGAGCGTTCTGCCCAAATCGGGATCGATTTGGGCAGAACGCTCGTGAGAATTGGCCGGCGTTGGGCAGCCCTGGTCAGCGCCCAGTTCCGCGTGGAGCAGGGCCCTTTCTCGCTCGGGGCATGTCGCGGCCACACGGAAAACGAGCCGCGACGATGGGGCGCGGCCGGCAGCCGCGGCGCCTGGGAGTTTTCCCCGAGCAGAGTGCATGGAGGCGCCGTGGCCGGGCGTCCGCCTCCGCCGTGGCGGGCGGCCGGGGCGCCCCTGGAGGGGGCTGGCCTCTGTGGGGAAACGGACTGGTCTCTGACTCCGCGGCTAGGACGAAGCCGCGAAAGGTGCCGTTGTCGCCGGGACGGTCGGGGGACTCGTGGCGCGGGACTCAGGGTTCCCCATGGGGAGGCCCCCAGGCTCAGGCCCCTGGCAACGGAAGGCTGAGCAAGCAGGCCCGGGCCCGGGCACGGCTTTCGGGGCTGGCCCGGCCCCGGCGGCCGGCGCCAGGGTGGGAACCCCCGGAGGCTGAGGAGCGGGAGGCGTCGGCCTCCCCGGGGCCCGTCTCCCGGAGCTCCTCCTGGCGGTGCCGGATCGCGAGGACACGCGATCCCGGATAGGGCCCCGCGGGGGCGGCCCTGCGGCCCTGTGGTGCCCGAAGTGTGTTCGCCCAAATCGGGAACGATTTGGGCAGAACGCTCGTGAGAATTGGCCGGCGTTGGGCAGCCCTGGTCAGCGCCCAGTCCGCTTGGAGCAGGGCCCTTTCTCGCTCGGGGCAGGGCGCGGCCACCCGGAAAACGAGCCGCGACGATGGGGCGCGGCCGGCGGCCCCGTCGCCGGGGAGTTTTCCCCGAGCAGAGTGGATCGAGGCGCCGTGGCCGGGCGTCTGCCTCCGCCGTGGCGGGCGGCCGGGGCGCCCGTGGAGGGGGCTGGCCTCTGTGGGGGAACGGAGTGATCTCTCACTCCACGGCTGGGACGAAGCCGCGAAAGGTGCCGTTCTCGCCGGGACGGTCGGGGGGACTCGTGGCGCGGGACTCAGGGTTCCCCATGTGGAGGCCCCCAGGCTCAGGCCCCTGGCAACGGAAGGCTGAGCAAGCAGGCCCAGGCCCGGGCCCGGGTTTCGGGGCTGGCCCGGCCCCAGCTGCCGGCGCCAAGGAGGGGACCCCCGGAGGCTGAGGTGCGGGAGGCATTGGCCTCCCCTGGGCCCGCCTCCCGGAGCTCCTCCTGGCGGTGCCAGAACGCGACGACACGCGATCCCAGACAGGGCCCCGGGGGGGCGGCCCTGCGGCCCTGTGGTGCCCGAAGTGTGTTCGCCAGGCGTTTTCCGGCCTATTGTCACGAGCGTTCTGCCCAAATCGGGATCGATTTTGGCAGAACCCTCGTGAGAATTAGCCTGCGTTGGGCAGCCGTGGTGACCGCCCAGTTCCGCGGGCAGCAGGGCCCTTTCTCGCTCGGGGCATTTCGCGGCCACCCGGAAAACGAACCGTGAGGTTGGGGCGCGGCCGGCGGCCCCGGTGCCCGGGAGTTTTCCCCGAGCAGAGTTGATGGAGGCGCCGTGGCCGGGCGTCCGCCTCTGCCGTTTGGGCGGCCAGGGCGCACGTTGGGGGGGCTGGCCTCCGTGGGGAAACGGATTGATCTCTCAATCCACGGCTGGAAGAAGCCGCGAAAGATGCCGTTGTCGCCGGGTCGGTCGGGGGACTCGTGGCGCGGGACGCAGGGTTCCCCATGGGGATGCCCCCAGGCTCAGGCCCCTGGCAACGGAAGGCTGAGCAAGCAGGCCTGACCCGAGCCCGGGTTTCGGGGTTTGCCCAGCCCCGGTTACCAGCGCCGGGGAGGGGACCCCCGGAGGCTGAGGCGCGGGAGGCGTCGGCCTCTACGGGGCCCGCCTCCCGGAGCTCCACCTGGCGGTGCCGGAACGCAACGACACGCGATCCAGGACAGGGCCCCGGGGAGCGGCCCTGCGGCCCTGTGGTGCCCGAAGTGTGTTCGCCCAAATCGGGATCGATTTGGGCAGAACGCTCGTGAGAATTGGCCGGCGTTGGGCAGCCCTAGTGAGCGCCCAGTTCCGCGTGCAGCAGGGCCCGTTCTCGCTCGGGGCATGTCGCGGCCACCCGGGAAACGAACCGTGAGGTTGGGGCGCGGCCGGCGGCCCCGGCGCCTGGGAGTTTTCCCCGAGCAGAGTTGATGGAGGCGCCGTGGCTGGGCGTCTGCCTCCGCCGTGGCGGACGGCCGGGGCTCCCGTGGAGGGTGCTGGCCACTGTGGGGGAATGGATAGATCTCTCACTCCACGGCTGGGACGAAGTCGCGAAAGGTGCCGTTGTTGCTGGGACGGTCGGGGGACTCGTGGCGCGGGACTCAGGTTTCCCCGTGGGGAGGCCCCCAGGCTCAGGCCCCTGGCAACGGAAGGCTGAGCAAGCAGGCCCGGGCCCGGGCCCGGCTTTCGGGGCTGGCCCGGCCCAGCTGCCGGCGCCAGGGAGGGGACCCCCGGAGGCTGCGGAGCGGGGGGCGTCGGCCTCCCCGGGGCACGCCTCCCGGAGCTCCTCCTGGCGGTGCCGGTACGCGACGACACGCGATCCCAGACAGGGCCCCGGGGGGGCCGCCATGCGGCCCTGTGGTGCCCGAAGTGTGTTCGCCGGGCGTTTTCCGGCCAATTCTCACGAGCGTTCTGCCCAAATCGGTCCCGATTTGGGCAGAACGCTCGTGAGAATTGGCCGGCTTTCGGCAGCCATTCTGACCGCCCAGTTCCGTGTGGACCAGGGCCCTTTCTCTCTTGGGGCATGTCGCGGCCACCCGGAAAACGAGCCGTGACGATGGGGCGCGGTCGGCGGTCCCGGTGCCGGGGAGTTTTCCCCGAGCAGAGTTAATGGAGGGGCTGTGGCCGGGCGTCCGCCTTCGCCGTGGTAGGCCCCCGGGGCGCCCTTGGAGGGGTCTGGCCTCTGTGGGGGAACGAATTGATCTCTCACTCCTCGGCTGGGGTGCAGCCGCGAAAGGCACCATTGTCTCTGGGACTGTGGCGGACTTGTGGCCCAGGACTCAGGATTCCCGGTGTGAGGCCCTAGGTACAGGCCCCTGGCAATGGAAGTCTGAACAAGCAGGCCTGGGTCCGGGCCCGGATTTCATTGCAGGCCCGGCCCCAGCTGCCACCGCCAAGGTGAGACCCCCAGAATCTGTGGAGAGGGAGGCGTCTGCCTCGCCATCAGGGAGATTCTGATTAAAACTACATTGAGATACCACCTGACACCAGTTAGAATGTCCAAAATTAGGAAGACAGGAAATAACGTTTGTTGGAGAGGATGTCGAGAAAGTGGAACCCTGTTACACTGTTGGTGAGACTGCCATTTAGTGCAGCCACTTTGGAGAACAGTGTGCAGATGACTCAAGAAATTAAAAATAGAGCTTCCCTATGACCCTGCAATTACACTGATGGGTATTTACCCCAAAGATACAGATGGAGTGAAAAGAAGAGCCATCTGTACCCCAATGTTTATTGCAGCAATGGCCACGGTCGCTAAACTGTGGAAAGAACCAAGATGCCCTTCAACGGATGAATGGATAAGGAAGATGTGGTACATATACACAATGGAGTATTATGGCTCCATCAGAAAGGATGAATACCCAACTTTTGTAGCAACATGGACGGGACTCGAAGAGATTATGCTGAGTGAAATAAGTCAAGCAGAGAGAGTCAAATATCATATGGTCTCCCTTATTTGTGGAGCATAACAAAGAACACGGAGGACATGGGGAGATGGAGAGGAGAGGGAGTTGAGGGAACCTGGAAGGGGAGATGAACCATGAGAGACTATGGACTCTGAAAACAACCTGAGTGTTTTGGAAGGGCGGGGGTTGGGAGGTTGGGGAACCAGGTGGTGGGTAATAGGGAGGGCACGTACTGCATGGAGCACTGGGTGTGGTGCAAAAACAGTGAACACTGTTATGCTGAAAATAAACAAATAAAAAAAAGAAAATTGTACTCTTAGTCCCCGTCATCTATATCACTCATCCCTCCATCCACTTCCACTCTGGTAACCACAGAGTCGGTTTTTGTTTTGTATCTTCTTTCTCCTTTATTTATGTATGTTTGTTTCCTAAATTCCATGGAAGAGTGACATCCAAAGGCCTTTGTCTTTCTCTGATTGACTGATTTCACTTAGGATAGTATTCTCTAGCTCCATCCATGTGTCTGCAAATGGCTAGATTTTTTATGGCTGAGTAATTTCGCACTGTGTGTGTGTGTGTGTGTGTGTGTGTGTGTGTATACATTTATCATCTCATTTATCAAGTTATCAAGAAATACTTGGATTGTTTTCATATTGTAATATTGTAATTAATGTTGCAAGAAACATAGGGGCACAAGTATCCTTTTGAGTTACTGTTCTCATATCCGTCGGGTAATCACCCGGTAGTGTGATTGCTGGATTATAAGGTAGTTCTAATATTTAACGTTTTGAGGAACAGTGATACTGTTTTCCACAGGGACTGCAGCAGCTAGCATTCCCACCACAGTGCAAGAGGGTTCCCTTTTACCCACATCCTCCCAACATTTGTTTTCTTGTGCTGGTGCTGTTAGCCATTCTGATAGTATGAGGTAATATCTCATGGACCTTTTCATTTGGATTTTCCTGTTGATGGCTGATGTGAACATCTTCTCACGTGACTGTTGGCCATCTGTATGTCTTCTTTGGAGCAATGTCTGTTCATGTCTTCTGTCTATTTTTTAATTGGATTTTTTGTTTTTTGGTTGTTGCGTTGTATCAGTTCTACATATTTTGGACACTACCCCTTTATTGCACATGATATTTGCAAACATCTTCTCCTATTAAGTACGTTGTATTCTATTTATTACATTTTCATTGCTGTTCTGCTGTGCGGTAAGTTTTTATATTGATGGAGCTCTAGTAGTTTATTTTTGCTTTTGTTTCCTTTGCCTTAGGAGGCATGTCTATTAAATGTATGGTTCATGTCAGAGAAGTTACTGTCTGTGCCCTCTTGTAGGATTTTTATGATTTAAGGTCTCACATTGAGGTCTTGAAACTGTTTTCAGTTTATTTGTCCATATGGTGTAAGAAAGCAGTCTAATTTCATTGTTTTGTGCATAGCTGTTCAGTTTTCCCAACACCATTTGTTGTAGAAACTGTCCTTTTCCCTTTTAATAGTTTTGCCTGTTTTGCAGAAGATTAATTGGGCACGTGATTGTGGGCTGATGTCTGAGCTTCTATTCCGTTTCCTTGGTCACTGTGTGTATTTTTTTATTTTTGCCAGTCCCATACTGTGAGGATGAATGCAGCTTTGTAGTATAATTTGAAATATGGAATTGTGACGCCTCCAGCTTTGTTTTTCTTCATAACATTGTGCTGGTTGTTCAGTATCTTTTGTGATTCCATACAAAGTGTTAGGGTAGTTTATTTGAGTTCTTTCATTTTTTATTTGAATTCAATGAGCCAACTTATCATACATCATTATTTTCAGATGTAGTGTTAAATAACATATCAGATGTGTATTGCATCACGTGCCCTCCTTAATGCCCATCACCCCAGTTACCCCCCCACCCCCCATCCAGCAACCCTCAGTTGGTTGCTATAGTTAAGAGTCTATCATGGTTTTTTCCCCATCTCTGATGACTTCCCATTCTGTTTCCCCTTCCTTTGCCTACGGTTCTCTGCCCTGTTTCTGATATTTCACATATGAGTGAAACCCTATGATAATTGTGTTTCTTTCATGGACATATTTTACTCAGCATAATATCTTCCAGACCCATCCAGGTTGATGTGATCGTAAGTATTCATCCTTTCTGATGGCTGAGGAATATTCCATTGAATATATGAACCACATAGTCTTTATCCATTCCTCTGTCCATAGATATCTGGGTTCTTTCCATAGTTTATCTAGAGTGGATATTGTTGCGATGAACACTGGGGTGCCGGTGCCAGTTCTTTCCCCTACATCTCTATTTTTGTGGTAAAAGCCCTGTAGTGAAATTGCTGTGTTTTAGGGTAACTTTACTTTTAACTTCTTGAGGAAACCCCGTACTGTTTTCCAGAGTGGATATAACAGTCTGCATTCCAACCAGGAGTGTAGGAGGGTTCTCCATTCTCTGCATCCTCACCAATATTTGTGGTTTCATGTCCTGTTAACTTTAGACATTCTGCCTGGTGTGATAGGACACCTCAATGTGGTTTAGATTTGCATTTCCCAGAAGCCATGTGATATAGAACATTTATGTATATATCTGTGGGTCACATGCATGTCATCATTGGAGAAATATCTGTTCATATTTTCGCCCATGTCTAGACCTTCCGTTGGATTAAGGCCCAGAAGCCTAGAAGATACAATCAGCCAGAACTGTGGAGATTTTCACAAGGTCTGAGATACAATGGAGATTTAGGGTGTGTATCAAGCTCAGGGATTGTCTTCAGAAGGTGGATGGAAGTGTAGGTTCACTGACATTGTCTCAGGTTTGCATTCAGATGTCTCATGCTCTGAATCCAGTCTGGAGTAAAAAAAGGAGTTTCCTTTTGTGTGGCGGGCTGATCCTCTGGTTTTGCTAAAGTGTTCCCAATACCCGGGGCTTGGGATCCAGGCCTCTACAGATGGACCTCTCAGAACTCCAAATAGGGTTAGGGTTAGGACCTAGGAAAATGGAAGGTCTGAATTGCCAACCGTGTGGTGAGCGTCCTGGAGGGCTGAGTTGAGGACATGGGTCAGGGTGAGTGTCCGGCTCAGGGTTTCAATCCATGAGCCCTTGAATGTGGGAGTTCACTGGGATGGAAACAGATGGGCCTTCATATTTATACTGACCTATATACTTACTGGAGTCCATTATGGAAAGATTTCCATCTGGGTGTGAGGCTGAGTCCTGTGGTATTGCTCAGTCATCCCCAAATCCTAGGGCTTTGGAGCCCACCCTTAGGGGACGGAGACATGAGAACCCAAGCTAGGGATAGAGTTAGGGCCAAAGGACATTGCAGGCCCAAACAGCTGACAGTGTGTGTGGTTCCTAGAGGCTGGAATGAAGGATGAGTGTTCTGGTTCTGGTCAGGCACAGGGTTTGTGACCTAGAGGCCACTGAAATTGGGGGTTTGCTGGTATAGGCTCAGATGGGCAGGCATTTTATCCTGCTTTGAATACTTTCTAGAGGTCTACATGGCACGCTTTCCTCCTGTGTGTTAGGATGAGTCCTGTGGTATGGCTAAGGTGACCCCAGTCCGTGGGGTAGGGAGCCAGACCCCTAGGAATTGAATGCTCAGAACACAAACTAAGCTTCAGTTAGGGGTTAGGAGCATGGCAGGCCCAATCTGATGGTGGTGTGGCAAGCTATCCAGAGGGCTGAGTACAGAGGGATGGATAGAGTAAGTGTCAGGTTCAGGTTTGTGTCCAGCTGCTGACTCTGGGTGAACTCAGTGGTGCGTGGCAGATTTCTCCTGCTCAGAATCCTTTGCAGAGTCCCAAATGGTATGGTTTCCTTCTGGGTGGCAGGCAGAGATCTCAAATATTGCTCAGGGGTCCCCATCCGTGGGACTTGGGTGCCAGTCCTCTGGGGACAGAGCATGAAACCCCAACCTAGGGTTGGGGCTAGGTCCCAGCAACATGACAGGCCTGATTTGCTGGTGCTGTGCAGAGCTCTCACGGGGACTGAGTAGAGAACATGGGTCAGTCTGAGTCAGGCTCCGGGTTGGTGGCCATGGGGGGAAAGGCAGATTTCTCCTGCTCTCAGTCCTTGGCAGAGTTCCAATTCTACTGTTTCCTTCTGGGTTGAAGACAGAGTCCTCTGGCATTTCTCAGGGGTCCCACATATGTGGGGCTTTGGTACCTGTATTCTTGGGACACAAGACAGAAAATGTACCTAAGTTTTGGTTAGGGCTGAGGGTCATGTCAGTCTCAATAGGCCACCCTGAGAGGAGTGACCTGGGGAGCAGAGTTGAGGACGTGGGTCAGTGTGAGTGTTAAGATCCAGGTGTGAACGGGGGGTGCTGAAAGTGGGATAGCCTCAGGGGGCCAAGAAATATTCTGGTATAGTTCAGGTGTAACCCATCAGCGGAGCTTTGGTGTCAATCATCAGAGGACAGAAGACTGAAAACACAACCTAGGGCTTGGAAAAGAGCACAGGGGCATGGCTGGCCTGATCTGCTGGTGCCGAGGCTAGATGTCTGGGGTACTGAGTTGAGGGCCATGGTCAGGTGGTGCATTACGATCTGGGTTTGTGCCTGGGGGGTGGCCGAAGGTGGAGGTGGCTTCAGGGAGCATGAAGATTTCTCCCATTCCGATGGTTCTGTGCAGCTCCAAACAGAACGGTTTCCACCCGGGTGGCAGACAGAGCACTGGGTTGTGGCTCAGGGGTCCAAATATGGAGGAATTGGGGGACCAGCCTCTGGGGATGAAGACCGAAAATGCAACCTAGGCTTAAGGTTAGGGTCAGGGGCATGGCAGGCCCAATTTGCTGGCACTGAGAAGGGATCCCAGGGGGATGAATTGAGGGCAGAGGTCCGGTGGCATGAGAGGGTCCAGGTTTGTGGTCAGGGGACCGCTGAAGGAGGGGGTTGTGCTCAGGGAGGCATGCAGTTTCTCCCACTCTGAGTGTTCTACTCAGTTTCAAATGGCACGGTTTCCTCCTGGGTGGTAGGCAGGCTGAGTGCCAGCCTCCACATTTGTGCCCCAATGGTGCGCAGAGGGTGGGGGATAGCCTCGAGTGAACCGTGCAGGTTTCTCCCGGTCTGAGGATTCGACACAGCTCCAAACAGCATGGTTTCCTCCTGCATGGTGGACAGAGTCCTGAGGTGTCACTCAGGAATCTTTAATCTTGGGGTCTTGGGGTCAGGACTCTTGGGGATGATACCTGAAAACCAAAATTAGGGATAGGGTTAAGGCCTAGGGCCATGGTAGACCTGATATGCCAGTGCAGAGGCAGGTGCCCTGGTGCGCTGAGTTGAGCTCGGGTGTCAGACGGGGCCTTAGCCTCTAGGTGTGTGTCCAGACGTTCGCATAACCTGGGGGTGACTTCAGGGGTGCATGGAAGTTTCTCCAGCTCTGAGGGTTCAGCGCAGCTCCAAACAGCACAGCGGTGCCCTGCGTGGCAGGCAGATTCCCAGCATGAGTATCAGGCATCCTCAATCCTTGTGACGCAGTATGTGGTCTATTCTGGAGAAGGTTCCATGTGCACTTGAGAAGAATGTGTATTCTGTTGTTTTAGGGTGGAATGTTCTGTATATGTCTATGAGGTCCATCTGGTCCAATGTTTCATTCAATGCTCTTATTACTTTTTTAATTTTCTGCTTCGATGATCTGTCTATTTTTGAGAGAGGCGTATGAAGATCTCCTACTATTATTGTATTCATATCAATATGACTCTTTATCTTGATTAATAGTTTTCTTATGGAATTGGGTGCTCCCATATTGGGGGCATAGATATTCACAATTGTTAGATCATCTTGGCGGATAGTCCCTTTAAGAATTATGGAGTGTCCTTCTGTATCTCTGACTACAGTCTTTAGTTTAAAATCTAATTTATCTGATATGAGAATCGCTACCCCGGCCTTCTTTTGAGGCCCATTGGCATGAAAGATGCTTCTCCATCCATTCACTTTCAGTCTGGGTGTATCCTTAGGTTCAAAATGGGTCTCTTGTAGACAACATATGGATGGGTCCTGTCGTTTTATCCAATCTGCAACCCTGTGTCGTTTTATGGGCGCATTTAGGCCATTCACATTGAGAGTGATTATTGAGAGATAGGTTTTGATTCATGTCATGTTGCCTTTGAAGTCTTTCTGTCTGTAGATTGTTTCTATATTTCTGTTCAATGATATTCTTAGGATTTTTTCTCTTTTATAGGACCCCGCTTAATATTTCCTGCAGTGTCGGCTTGGTGGTTGCATAGTCTTTTAAGCCTTGCCGGTCTTGGAAACTCTTTATCTCTCCATCCATTTTAAATGTCAGTCTTGCCGGATAGAGTATTCTTGGTTGCATGTTCTTCTCATTTAGTACTCTGAATATATTTTGCCAGCCCTTCCTGGCTTGCCAGGTCTCTGTGAAAAGGTCTGACGTTATTCTAATGGGCTTGGATGCCCACTCTCACCACTCTTGTTCAACATAGTATTAGAAGTCCTAGCAACGGCAATCAGACAACAAAGAGAAATAAAAGGTATCCAAATTGGCAAGGAAGAAGTCAAACTCTCTCTCTTCGCAGATGCCATGATTTTTTATATGGAAAACCCCAAAGACTCCACCCCCAAACTACTAGACTCATACAGCAATTCAGTAACATGGCAGGATACAAAGTCAATGTACATAAATCAGTGGCTTTCTTATACACTAACAATGAAAATACAGAAAGGGAAATTAGAGAATCGATTCCATTTACTATAGCACCAAGAACCATAAGATACCTGGGAATAAACCTAACCAAAGAGGTAAAGGACCTGTACTCGAGGAACTACAGAACACTCATGAAAGAAATTGAAGAAGACCCAAAAAGATGGAAGACAATTCCATGCTCTTGGATTGGAAGAATAAACATTGTTAAAATGTTTATACTGCCTAGAGCAGTCTATGCTTTTAATGCCATTCCGATCAAAATTCCACCGGTAGTTTTCAAAGAGCTGGAGCAAATAATACTAAAATTTGTATGGAATCAGAAGAGACCCCGAATTGCTAAGGAAATGTTGAAAAACAAAAACAAAACTGGCGGCATCACGTTACCCGATTTCAAGCTTTACTACAAAGCTGCGATCACCAAGACAGCGTGGCCCTGGCATAAAAACAGACACATAGACCAGTGGAACAGAGTGGAGAGCCCAGATATGGACCCTCAACTCCACGGTGAAATAATCTTCGACAAAACAGGAAAAAATATTCAATGGAAAAAAAGACAGTCTCTTCAATCAATGGTGCTGGGAAAACTGGACAGCTATATGTAGAATAATGAAACTCAACCATTCTCTTACACTCGAAATGGATAAAAGATCTCATCATGAGACAGGAATCCATCAGAATCCTAGAGGAGAACATAGGCAGTAACCTCTTCGATATCAGCCACAGCAACTTCTTTCAAGATATGTCTCCAAAGGCCAAGGAAACAAAAGCGAAAATAAACTTTTGGCACTTCATCAAGATCAAAAGCTTCTGCACAGCAAAGGAAACAGTCCACCAAACAAAAAGGCAACCCACGGAATGGGAGAAGATATTTGCAAATGACAGTACAGACAAAAGGTTGATATCCAGGATCTAGAAAGAACTTCTCAAACTCAACACACACAAAACAGATAATCATATCCAAAAATGGGCAGAAGATATGAACAGACACTTCTCCAACGAAGACATACAAATGGCTATCAGACACATGAAAAAATGTTCATCATCACTAGCCATCAGGGAGATTCAAATTAAAGCCACATTGAGATACCACCTGACACCAGTTAGAATGGCCAAAATTAGCAAGACAGGAAACAACGATTGTTGGAGAGGATGTGGAGAAAGGGGAACCCTCTTACACTGTTGGTGGGAATGCAAGTTGGTGCAGCCACTTTGGAGAACAGTGTGGAGATTCCTCAAGAAATTAAGAATAGAGCTTCCCTATGACCCTGCAATTGCACTGCTGGGTATTTACCCCAAAGATACAGATGTAGTGAAAAGAAGGGCCATCTGTACCCCAATGTTTATTGTAGCAATGGCTATGCTCACCAAACTGTGGAAAGAACCAAGATGCCCTTCAACGGATGAATGGATAAGGAAGACGTGGTACATATACGCAATGGAGTATTATGCCTCCATCAGAAAGGATGAATACCCAACTTTTGTAGCAACATGGACGGGACTGGAAGAAATTATGCTGAACGAAATAAGTCAAGGAGAGAGAGAGTCATGTATCATATGGTCTCACTTATTTGTGGAGCATAGCAAATAACACGGAGGACATAGGGAGATGGAGAGGAGAGGGAGTTGAGAGAAACTGGAAGGGGAGATGAACCATGAGAGACTATGGACTCTGAAAAACAACCAGAGGGTTTTGGAGGGGCAGGGTGGGGTGGGAGTTTGAGGAATCAGGTGGTGGTTAATAGGGAGGGCACGTACTGCATGGAGCACTGGGTGTGATGCCAAAACAATGAACACTGTTATGCTGTAAATAAACAAAAAAAAAAAAATGAGTCTATGGAAGGCCCGGCAGTGCCAGTTCACTCCACTGGAGGGAGTGGTGAGCCGTGGTGTGAGATACCCTGGAAGGCATGGCGATGCTGCTTGCCACCACTGGAGGCAGCGGCGAGCTGCCATGGGAAACACACCTGAAGAGGAGTCAGTGCAGCTTGCTGGCTCTGAAGGCAGGGCGGAGGTGCCCGGTGAGAGACCCTGAAACGTGAGGCACTACAGCTTATTTTTACAGGACGGAGTGGTGAGCTGTATAGTCTCTGTTTCTCCAGGCTCAAGGGTGGTGGTAAGAATTGATGGAGCCTGTCCCCCACTCAGCATTGTGCCCTCTTTCCCCAGGTTTGCTGGTAATGTGCTGTCAGGATGGTTCAGGGGGGTCCTCCCAGTTGGGCTCTGGAGCCAGGGGAACCAAACCCGACTCATGGTGCATTTGGAACCGAGGAGCTGAGTGTTTGTTTGGAAAAGTATGTTTGTTTCTCCAAAAAGGATAAGGGCATTGACCAGCTTGAGAGGGAAGTGAATGACCAGTTAAGAAACAAGCCTGTGTCTCTCCTTCTCCCAGGAATCAGAGCAGGTGTGCAGGCTTTAGGTGGGAGACGCCTGCTTATCTGCACCTGACAACCCTTCTTCACTCTGGCTCCATGAGACCTGAAGTTTGGAAGTCAGCGTCTGAGTCAGTCATGCAGCTTGTCCCAGGACGTCAGTGTTCAGAGAAAACAGCAGGCCTGTGGGTCACAATGTCACATCCATGCCAGGATGGCAGGTAAAAATTCCCTTTCACCCCAAATTTCCTGGGCTTTTCTCTTGTCTCCAGTGGAGCTCACAAATGGCACACTGAACCAGCTGTAAGCAATCTCGTGCGGGTGCCAGAGCTCCTGAGTTTCTCTGCAGGGAGCACCTGGCAGGGATCTCATTTTCTCTGTTTATTTCTGGCTTACAAAGGTATTTGGAACATCTCTTTCCTAGGAAATCCCTTGGATTCGAAAGGGAATGTGAGATTGACTTGGTGTGCCTTTTGAACATAGAAAGTATTCCTTCACCGAACAGTGTTTACTCCACTGGGCCTAGACTCTGGTGGAAGGCTGGCATCTAGAGTGAGGTGGCTGTTTGTGGTCAGATAGAGACTTGGATGATGGCTTCTTCTTTGTCCAAGGTGATGTATCCTAATGGATTCGTCTTTGAATCCAAAGAGTTCCAATGAGGGCAGAGGGAAAATTCAAAATGATTCCAAGGAGTCTTGGACAATTTAAAAGGGATGCTTGTCTTCCTAGGTTCACTCAAACAGCTATATATGGTTGGACATGCTGTATTTTCTCTGCAGTTTCATGGGTAGTGAAGTCAGAAGGAGAGTCTTTGGGAATTTCCCTGGATAAAGGCACTCTGTTGGCTTCAAGGGACTTGGTGTCAGGAACCCTGGGCTGAATTTCTGTGGCTGCTTTCCTGATGCTCAGTGAGTCAGGGTTTCCCACAGGTTTTATATTTCCTCCTTAGGAAATTGCTGGCAGGGAATGTTCTGTTTAAAGTGGAACCCTCGGGGGCACCTGTGTGGCTCAGTGGGTTAAGCCACTGCCTTCGGCTCAGGTCATGGTCTCAGGGTCCTGAGATTGAGCCCCGCATTGGGCTCTCTGCTCAGCGGGGAGTCTGCTTCGTCCTCTCTCTCTGCCTGCCTCTCTGCCTACTTGTGACCTCTGTCAAATAAATAAATAAAATCTAAAAAAAAAAAAACAAACCCAAAACCGGGACCCTCCTACATTGTTGGTGGGCCTGCGTGTTGTTGCAGCCACTCTTGGAAAGAATACAGTCTGTCCTCCAAAAGCTAAGAACTGAACAACAGTATGATCCAGCAATTGCCCTCCTAGTTATTTCCCTAAAGGGCACAAAAATGCACATTCAGTGGGGTATAAGCACCGTGATATTTACAGCAGCATTTTCAACCATTGTAAAACAATGGAGGGAGACCAAATGTCCATTCACTGATGAGTGATATATATATATATCACTCGTATATATCATATGTGTGTGTGTGTGTGTATGTGTATTCATTCTCCCACATCTTCTTAATGGAATAGGATCCAGGTTCAAAAAGGATGAAATCTTACCATCTGCAAGGATGTGGATGGATCTACAGTGGATTTAGCTAAGTAAAATCAGTAAGAAAAGACCAATAGCCTATATCTTGACCTCTATGGAATTTCAGAAAGAAAACAGATGAACATAGTGCGGAGAGAAAGGCCAATGAGGAAACAGACTCTAACCTAGAGCAAAATCGAGGGTTGCTAGGGGGCAGGGGTGTGGGGCGAAGGGTTAAGTGGGTGACAGCTATTAGGGAGAGTACTTGTTGTGATGAGCTCTGGGTGTTCTATGCAGGTGAGGAATCACAAAATCCTACCCCTGAAGGAGAGGAATGAACATTGCATGGAAACGAATTGGAATTGAAGTCAATGAAGAAAAGAAGACCATGTTCTACTTCATGAAGACTGAGGTAAAACTGGAATGACTTTTGCACTCCTGTTCTGTAGCTGTTCATTATGAAACACTCTGTGGCAGGATACACTAGTTTCCTATTGCATAAGGAGCCCTCAGAAAGTTGCCATGAAAGATTTAGATCTCAGAGCATGTACATGTTCCATTGATATGTTACTTTCAGTTTGCCCAGGTGCAAAGGTAAGTGGAGAGAAATAGGGCTGAAGAGGAAAGGAGGTATTAAGCATTCAAGAGGTAGCCTTCCCCTTTCTCATGAATGCCTGGGCCAGTGTAAATTGGGAAGAAGGAGGGGGGATCCCAGAGCTTTGCAGCAGACAGGGGAGTTCTAGGTCTGCCTAGAGCTGGTGGTGTCCACGAGCAGAGCTGCGCTAGTGGCATGGCAGGCCCGAACTTCTGGTGTTGAGGTGAGTTCCCCAAGGAGCTGAGTTGAGAATGGGGGTCAGGTGGTGAATCAGGCTCTGGGTTTGTGGCCAGGGGGCTGCAGAATGTGGGGGAGTCCTAATGGGGTCATGCAGGTTTCTCTGGCTCTGAGGGTTCTGCACAGCTCCAAAGGGACAAGTTTCCTGCTGGGTGGCAGGGGGACTCCTACAGTGTGGCTCCAAGTTTACCAATCTAGAGGGCTTGGTGGATAGGCCCCTGGGGAAGGAAGCCTGAAAATGCAACATAGGGTTAAGGGTAATGGGCTGGGCAGGACAGGCCTGATCAGCCGACACAGAGGTGAGATACCCTCAGAATTGAGTTGAGGAAATGCATCCTGCAATGCAGAAGAGTCAGGGTTTCTGGCCAGAGGGACGGCTGATCGTGGGGGTGGCTTTAGAGGGGCATGCTGGTTTCTCCCTCTCTGAGGAAACTTTGGAGCTCCAAATGTCATGGCTTCCCCCTGCATGGCATTCAGGTTTCTGCCTTGTTACAGGGGGGTCCTGAATCTGGGGAGTTTGGGGGCCAGGCCTCTTGGGATGGAAGCCCGAAATCAGAAACTAGAGCTACGGTAAGGGCGTAGGGGCGTGGCATGCTCAATCTGCTACTGCTGAGGTGGGCTCCCTGGTGGGCTGACTTCAGGGTGGGTATCAGGTGGCATGTCAGACTCAGAGTTTGTGTCCAGGGATGCCACAGAAGCTTTGCGTGACCTCAGGGTTGCATGCAGGTTTCTCCTACCCTGAGGGTTCTGCAGAGCTCCAAATGGCATGGTTTCCTCCTGTGTGGCAGACGCAGTCCTGGGGTGTCACTGAGGAATCCTTAATCTCTACTGGCATGAATCTCGGAGGTGCCCAATCTGGCGGGCTTGGGGGACAGGCCTCTGTTCATGAAAGCCTGTACACCCCACCTCGGTTTATGCTTAGGGCCGAAGGGCATGGCAGGTCCGATGTGCCGGTGCTGATGAGGGCTCCCCTAAGGGTCGAGTTGAGGGCATAGATCTGGCATCGCAGGAGAATCTGGTTTTATGGCCATGGGGGTGACTCATGGTGGGGTGGCATTACGGGGGTTTGCAGGTTTCTCCCCGTCTGAGTGTTCAGTGCAGCTCTAAACCACAAGTTTTCCTCATGAGTGCCAGGTGGAGTCCCGTGGTGGCGCTCAGTAGACCTTAATCTGGGGGGACATGGGAGGCAGGCCCCCTGGGATGGAAGCCTGAAAACCTAAAGAGGGGTTCTGGTAAGGGCCTAGGGGCATGGTGGCCCGATCTGCTTATGTTGAGGTGGGGCGCCCTAGGGTCTGAATTTATGGCATGCGTCCGGCAGCTCAGCAGAATCTGGTTTATGGCCGGGGGGACGGGTGCAGATGATGGGAGTGCCTTTAGAGGGGCAAGTTTCTCCCCCTCTGAGGGTTCAGCACAACTCCAAGGCACAGGTTCCTACTGTGTGGCAAGCGGAGTCCTGAGGTGTATGTCAAGATTCCTTAATCCAGGGGATTTTGTTGCCTGGACCCTCAGCATGGAAGACTGAACACCCAAACTTGTGTTAGGGTTAGGGCCTAGGGGCAATGGCAGGCCCGATCTGCCAGTGCTGAGGCGGGATCCCGTATGGGCTGAGTTGAGGGTATGCATTTGGTGGCGGGATGGAATCCAGCTCTATGGCCAGAGTGGCTGTTGATTATTGGGGTGGCTTTAGGGTGGCATAAAAGTTTCTCCCCATCTGAGGGTTCATTGCAGCTCCAAACCACAAGGTTTCCACTTGTGTGACAGGCTGTGTCCTGTGGTGTTGCTCAGAAGTCCTTAATCTGGGGGGCGTGGGGGCCAGGCCTCTTGGGATGGAAGCCTGAAAATCCAAACTAGGGTTAGGGTTAAGGCTTAGGGACATGGCAGGCCCGATCTGCTGCAATTGAGGTGGTCTCCTGGATAGGCCGAATGGAGGGTGGGAATCAGGCAGGACTTGAGGTCTGTGTTTGTGTTTGTGGGGGCAAAGAAGCTAGTGGTGTTCTTGGGGGCCATGCAGCTTTCTCCTGCTCTGAGGTTCCTGCACAGTTCCAAATGGCACCATTTTGCCGTAGGAGGCTGGAGGAGTGCTGGCGGGAGTCTCAGTCATCCCCAGTCTGATGGGCTTGGGGTACAGACCTCTGGGCACGGAAGGCTGTATACCCCACCTAGGGTTAGGGTTAGGGACTAGGGTCATGGCAGGCCCAATCTGCCGGCGCAGAGATGGGCTCCCCTCAGGGCTGAGTTGAGGGCATGTGTCCGGTAGCTTCATAGAAAACAGCTTTCTGGCCTGGGGTGCCGCAAATTGTGCGGATAGCTTTACGGGGGCTTGAAGGTTTCTCACCCTCTGAGTATTCAGCAGCTCCAAACTGCAAGGTTTCATCCTGCGTGGCTGTTGGAGTGCTGCAATGTCACTCAGGGGTCCTTAATCCAGGGGGCCTGGAGGCTAGGCATCTTGGGATGGAAGCCTGGAAACTCAAACTAAGGGTGAGGTCTTGGGGTGCGACAGGCCCAATCTGCCAGTGCTGAGGCGGACTCCCCGGTGGCCTGAGTTGAGGGTCGGTGATAGGTGGCTCGTGTGAATCTGGGTTTGTGTTCAGGAGGGGCTCAGATGCTGGGGCTTGCCTTGGGGGGCATGAAGTTATCTTTTGCTCTGAGGTCTAAGTAGCTCCAAATGGCACTGTAACAGCATAGGCAGCCTCCAGACTGCCAGAGTGAGTCTCATGCATCCACAATCTGGCGGGTTTGGGGGCTAGGCCTCTGGGTACGGAAGACTGTACACCCAACCTAGGGTTAGGGTTAAGGCCTAGGGGCATGGCAGTTCTGATATGCTGCTGATATGCTGTGTTGAGGCGGGCTCCCTCAGGGCTGAGTGGATGACATGCCTCTGGCGTTGTGGCAGAATCTGGCATTATGTCTGGGGCATTTCCAATGGCGGGTGTGTTTAGGTGCTCATACACCTTTCTTTCTGGAGGGCAGGCAGAGTCCTGTGTTGTGACTTTGGAATCCCCAGTCTGGAGGGTTAGGGTTAGGGATAGAGGTTCGGAGAGTGTTAGGGTTAGTTGTTAGGGTTTAGGGTTAGGGTTAGGAGTTAGGGGATAGGGTTAGAGGTAAGGTTTAGGGTTAGGCTTAGGGTTAGGCGTATGTCTTAGGGACAAGGCATGTCAGATCTGCCAACACAGATATGGACTCACCCAAGGGCTGTGTTGAGGGCGGGACTCAGGAGTCTCCTCAGGCCCTGGATTTTTGGACTGGAGGGGTAAAGAAGGTGGGAATCGCCTCTGGGGAGCATGATGGTTTCTACTGCTCCGAGGTTGTTATGTTAGGTTTAGAGGTTAGGGTTAGGTTTTGTGGTTAGGGTTAGTGTTAAGATTAGTGTTAAGGTGGGGCGCCTGTGTGGCTCAGTTGGTTAAAGCCTCTGCCTTCTGCTCTGGTCATGATCTCAGGGTCCTGGGATGGAGCCCCACATCAGGCTCTCTGCTCAGCGGGGAGCTTGCTTCGTCCTCTCTGTGCCTTCTTCTGATCTGTCTCTGTCAAAGAAATGAATAAAATCTTAAAAAAAATAAAAAGATTAGGGTTAGGGTTATGTCTTAGGGACAAGGCATGTTGGATCTGGTAACACTTATATGGGCTCACCCAAGGGCTGAGTTGAAGGCGGGACTCAGGAGGCTCCTTAGGCCCTGGGTTTTTTTCCTAGAAGGTAAAGATGGTGGGAATGGCCTCAGGGGAGCATGCTGGTTTCTAGGTCTCTGAGAGTGTTAGATAGCACTAAATGAAATGGTTTATTTCATTTATTCTCCTGGCTGAGAGGCTGAGTCCTGCCATCAGTCTGATGATCCTATCCACTGGGATGGAATTGGGTATCAGGCCTCTGGGGTCCAGAGCCTGACCACCTGAGCTAGGGTATTAGGGTTTGGTCCTGGGAGCATGGCAGGCCTGAGGTGCCAGTGCGGACTCAGGCTCTCCGGAGGGCTGAGTTGAGGGTATTGCTCTGGTGGCCCATCAGGCACTGGGCGGTGGTGTGTGGGTCCTCGGAAGGTGTGGGTGTCTTTAGGGGGCATGGAGGTTTCTCCGGCCAGGAGCGTACTGCACAGGGCCATGTGGGCCATTTTCCTTGTGGGTGGCAGCCGGAGTCCAGCATTGCAAATACAGGGTCCCCAGTCTGGACGGCTAGGGAGCCAGGCCTCTGTGGATCGAAGCATAAACACCCATCCTAGCATTATGGTTAAGTCTTTGGGGCATGGTAACCCCGATCTGCCGGTGCTGTGGTGACCCATCCTGATGCCTGAGTTGAGGCTATGTCTGCAGGACATTGAGACTCTGGTTCCCGGTCCTTGGGAGGGTCCAGAAGTGCTTTGGCCTCAGGGAGACTTGCAGGCTTCTCCTGCTCTGTGGCTTCAGCCCATTTCTAAACGGCACGGTTCATGCTGGGATCATGTGCAATTATGGGGTGCAACTCAGGGGTCCCCTATCTGGGGTTTTGAGGACCAGTTGTGGGAGGATGATGCCTGAGCACGAACCTGGGCTAGGGTTAGTATTAGGATTAGGGTTAAGGCTATGTCTTAGGGACAAGGCATGTCGGATATGCAAGCACAGATATCAGCTCACCCAAGGGCTGAGTTGAGGGCGGGACTCAGGAGGCTCCTCGGGCACTGGGGTTTTGGGCTGTACGGGCAAAGATGTTGGAAATCGCCTCAGGGGAGCATACCAGTTTCTACAATTCTCAGGGCATTAGATAGCACGAAATGAAAGGTCACCTTCTGGCTGAGAGGGTGAGTCCTGCTGTGAGGGTTAGGTTGTAGGGGCATTGCAGCCCCAATCTGCTGGCGCTGTGGTGGCCCATCCCAATGCTTGAGTTCAGAGCGTGTGTCTGCAGGACCATGAGACTCCTGGTTCTTGGTCCTTGGGGGCGCTGGAAGTGGGGTGGCCTCAGGGAGACATTCAAATTTATCCCGCTCTGTGGGTTCAGCACAATTCTAAACAGCATGGTTTCCTCCTGGTGTCAGGTTCAATGATGGGGTATCGCTCACGGGTCCCCCATCTGGGGCCTTGGGGACCAGGAGTCAGAGTATGGATGCCTGAACACACAACCTGGGCTAGGTTTAGTATTATGGTTAGTGTTAGGCTTAGGGACAGGGCATGTCGGATCTGCTAGCACAGATACGGGCTCACCCAAGGGCTGAGTTGAGGGCAGGACTCAGGAGGCTCCTCAGGCCCTGGGTTCTTGGCCTGGAGGAGCAAAGCTGGTGGGAATGGCCTCAAGGGAGAATGGCTGGTTGCTACTGCTCTGAGGGTGTGAGAGAACACCAAATGAAAAGGTCTCCTCCTGGCTGAGAACTGAGTCCTGCCGACAGTCTGATGCTCAACCCATGGGAGGAATTGGGTGTCAGGCCTCTGGGTCCAATGCCTGAACACCCACCCTAGTGTTAGGGTTTCGTCCTGGGAGAATGGCAGGCCTGCCAGTGCAGCTCAGGTTCTCCGGAGGGCTGAGTTGAGGGCATTGCTCTGGTGGCCTGTCAGGCTCTGGGTTTGTGGTGTGGCATTTCTTGGAAGGCGTGGCTGGCTTTAGGGGGCATGGAGGTTTCTGTGGCCAGGAGCATACTGCACAGGATCATATGGTCCAGTTTCATCGTGGGTGGCAGCCAGAGTCCTGCATTGGGAATACAGGGTCCCCAGTCTGGAGGGCTAGGGGTCCAGTCCTCAGGGGACAGAAGCCTGACACCCAACCTAGGGTTAGGGTAGGGTTGTAAGGGCATGGCAGCCCCGATCTGATGGCGCTGTGGTGATGCTTCCCAATGCCTGAGTTGAGGGTGTGAGTCTGTAGCACTGTGAGAGTCCTGGTTCCTGGTCCTTGGGTGTGCCAGAAGTGGCAGTGGCCTCTGGGAGGCATGCAGGTTTCTCCCGCTCTGCGGGTTCAACACATTTCTAAAGGGCAGGGTTTCCTCCTGGGATCAGGCGCAATTATGGGGTGAAGCTCAGGGGTCCCCCATCTGGCCGTTTGGGGGACCAGGCTATGGAGGAGGGATGCCTGAACACACAACCTGGGCTCGAGTTAGTATTAAGGTTAGGCTTAGCGTTAAGGTTATGTCTTAGGGAGAAGGCATGTGGGATCTGCCAGCACAGATATTGGCTCACTGAAGGGCTGAGTTGAGGGCAGGGCTCCGGAGGCTTCTCAGGCCCTGGGTTTTTGGCCTGGAGGTGCAAAGATGGCGGGAATGGCCTCAGGGCAGCTTGGCCGGTTCCTAGGGCTCTGAGGGTGTTGGAGAGCACCAAATGGAATCTCCTGCTGGTTGAGAAGCTGAGTCATGCCATCAGTTTGATGCTCCCACCCATGGGTGGAATTGGGTGTCAGGGTTCTAGAACCTGAACACCCAACCTAGGCTTAGGGTTTGGTCCTGGGAGAATGGCAGGCCTGATGTGCCAGCACGGACTCAGGCTCTCTGGAGGGCTGGGCTGAGGGCATTGTTCTGGCGGCCTGTAAGGCTAAGGAATTGTGGTGTGGGGGTGCTCAGAAGATGTGGTTGGCTTTAGGGGTCATGGAGGTTTCTCCGGCAAGGAGCGTTCTGCAAAGGTCCATGTGGTCAAGTTTCATCATGGGTGGCAGCCAGAGTCCTACGTTGGGAATATGGGGTCCCCAGTCTGGAGGGCTAGGGAGCCAGTCCTCTGGGGACTGAAGCCTGAACACCCAACCGCGGGTTAGGTTTAGGTCACAGGGGCATGGCGGCCCGGATCTGCCAGCACAGTGATGACCAATCCCGATGCCTGAGTTGAGGACGTGAGTCTGCAGGACCGTGAGACTCCTCATTCCTGCTCCTCAGGGGCGCCGGTATTGGGGGTAGCGTCAGGGAGGCATTCTGGTTTCTTCTGCTCTGTAGGTTCAGCACATTCCTTTTTTTTTTTCCACTTTCAATATCTATCTATCTATCTATATTATTTGTTTTCAGCGTAACAGTATTCCTTATTTTTGCACCACACCCAGTGCTCCATGCAACACGTGCCCTCCCTAATACCCATCACCTTGTTCTCCCAACCTCCCACTCCCCACCCATTCAAGACCCTCAGGTTCTTTGTCAGAGTCCGTAGTCTCTCATGGTTCACCTCCCCTTCCCATTTCCCACACCTTCCTTCTCCTCTCCATCTCCCCATGTCCTCCTTGTTCTTTGTTATGCTCCACAAATAAGTGAAACCATATGAGAATTGACTCTCTCTGCTTGACTTATTTCACTCAGCATAATCTCTTCCACTCCCGTCCATATTGCTACAAAAGTTGGTATTCATCCTTTCTGATGGAGGCATAATACTCCATCTTGTATATGGACCACATCTTCCTTATCCATTCGTCCATTGAAGGGCATCTTGGTTCTTTCCACAGTTTGGCGACCGAGGCCTTTGCTGCTATAAACATTGGGGTACAGATGGCCCTTCTTTTCACTCCATCTGTATCTTTGGGGTAAATACCCAGCAATGCAATTGCAGGGTCATAGGGAAGCTCTCTTTTTAATTTCTGGAGGAATCTCCACACTGTTCTCCAAAGTGGCTGCACCAACTTGCATTCCCACCAACAGTGTAAGAGGGTTCCCCTTTCTCCACATCCTCTCCAACACACGTTGTTTCCTGTCTTGCTAATTGTGGCCTTTCTAACTGGTGTCAGGTGGTATCTCAATGTCGTTTTCATTTGAATCTCCCTGATGGCTAGTGATGATGAACATTTTGTCATGTGTCTGATAGCCATTTGTATGTCTTCGTTGGAGGAGTGTCTGCTCATATCTTCTGCCCATTTTTGGATATGATTATCTGTTTTGTGTGTGTTGAGTTTGAGAAGTTCTTTCTAGATCCTGGATATCAACCTTTTGTCTGAACTGTCATTTACAAATATCTTCTCCCATTCCGTGGGTTGCCTTTTGATTGGTGGACTGTTCCCTTTGCTGTGCAGAAGCTTTTGATCTTGATGAAGTGCCAAAAGTTCATTTTCGCTTTTGTTTCCTTGGCCTTTGGAGACATATCTTGAAAGAAGTTGCTGTGGCTGCTGTCGAAGAGGTTACTGCCTATGTACTCCTCTAGGATTCTGAGAGAATCCTGTCTCACGTTGAGCTCCTTTATCGAGTTCGAGTTTATCATTGTGTATGGTGTAAGAGAATGGTCGAGTTTCATTCTTCTACATATCGCTGTCCAGTTTTCCCAGCACCATTGATTGAGGAGAATGTCTTTTGTTACATTGAATATTTTTCCCTGATTTCTCGATGATTATATCACAATAGAGTTGAGGGTCCGTATCTAATCGGGATCGATGTGGGCAGAGCGCTCATGAAAATTGGCTGGCGTTGGACAACCATGGTGACCGCCTTGTTCCGCGTGGCCCAGGACCCTTTCTCGCTCGGGGGATGTCGCAGCCACCCGAAAACGCGCCGAGACGACGGGGCCCGGCCGGGGGCCTCAGTGCCGGGGAGCTTGCTCCGAGCAGAGTTGATGGAGGGGCTGTGGTCGGGAATTGGTCTCCGCATTGGAGGGAGGCCGGGGCGCCCGGGAAGGGCTTGGCCTCTCTGGGGGAACAAATTGATCTGTCGCTCCACAGCTGTGTCGCAGCCATGAAAGGGGCCGATGGTGCCAGGACGGTCGGGGACTCGTGGCGCGGGACTCAGGGTTCCCCATGGGGAGGACCGGAGGCTCAGGCCCCTGGCAGCGGAAGGGTGAGGAAGCAGGCCTGGACCGGGCCCGGCTTTCGGGGCTGGCCCGGCCCCAGCTGCAGCGAAGGGAGGGGACCACCAGAGTCTGAGGAGCGGGAGGCGTCGACTTCCCATGCCAGACTCACGGAGCTCCTCCTGGAGGTGCCGGAACGCGACGACACACGATACCGGACAGGGCCCCGGGGGCGCGGCCCTGCGGCCCTGTGATGCCCGAAGTGTGTCCGCCGGGCGTTTTCCGGCCAATTCTCACGAGCGTTCTGCCCAAATCGATCCCGATTTGGGCAGAACGCTCGTGAGAATTGGCCGGCGTTGGGCAGCCCTGGTCAGCACCCAGTTCCGCGTGGAGCAGGGCCCTTTCTCGCTCGGGGCATGTCGGGGCCACCCGGAAAACGAGCCGGGACGATGGGGCGCGGCCGGCGGCCCCGGCGCCGGGGAGTTATCCCCGAGCAGAGTGGATGGAGGCGCTGTGGCCAGGCGTCCGCCTCCGCCGTGGCGGGCGGCCGGGGCGCCTGTGGAGGGGGCTGGCCTCTGTGGGGGAACGGAATGATCTCTCGCGCCCGCCTGGGACGAAGCCGCGAAAGGTGCCGTTGTCGCCGTTACGGTAGGGGGACATGTGGCGCGGGACTCAGGGTTCCCCATGGGGAGAAACCCAGGCTCAGGCCCCTGGCAATGGAAGGCTGAGAAAGCAGGCCCGGCCCCGGCCCGGATTTTGGGGCTAGCCCGGCCCCAGCGGCCAGCGCCAGGGAGGGGACCCTCGGAGGATGAGGAGCGGGAGGCGTCGGCCTCCACGGGGCACGCCTCCCAGAGCTCCTCCTGGAGGTGCCGGACGCGACGACACGCGATCCCGGACAGGGCCCTGGGGGGGCGGCCCTGCGGCCCTGTCGTGCCCGAAGTGTGTTCGCCGGGCGTTTCCCGGCCAATTCTCACGAGCGTTCTGCCCAAATCGGGATCGATTTGTGCAGAACGCTCGTGAGAATTGGCCGGCGTTGGGCAGCCCTGGTCAGCGCCCAGTTCCGCGTGGAGCAGGGCCTTTCTCGCTCGGGTCATTTCGCGGCCACCCAGAAAACGAGCCGCGGCGAGGAGTTTTCCCCGAGCAGAGTGGATGGAGGCGCCGTGGCGTGGGGTCCGCCTCCGGCGTGGCGGGCGGCCGGGGTACCCCTGGAGGGGGCTGGCCTCTGTGGGGGAACGAAGTGATCTCTCACTCCACGGCTGGGACGAAGCCGCGAAAGGTGCCGTTGTCGCCGGGACGGTCGGGGGGACTCGTGGCGCGGGACTCAGGGTTTCCCATGCGGAGGCCCCCAGGCTCAGGCCCCTGGCAACGGAAGGCTGAGCAAGCAGGCCCGGCCCCGGCCCGGCTTTGGGGGCTGGCCCGGCCCCAGGGGCCGGCGCCAGGGAGGGGACCCCCTGAGGGTGAGGAGCGGGAGGCGTCGGCCTCCCCGGAGCCCGCCTCCAGGAGCTCGTCCTGGCGGTGCCGGAACGCGACAACACGCGATCCCGGACAGGGTCCCGTGGGGGCGGCCCTGCGGCCCTGTGGTACCCGAACTGTGTTCGCCGGGCGTTTTCCGGCCAATTCTCACGAGGGTTCTGCCCAAATCGGGATCGATTTGGGCAGAACGCTCGTGAGAATTGGCCGGCGTTGGGCAGCCCTGGTCAGCGCCCAGTGCCGCGTGGAGCAGGGCCCTTTCTCGCTCGGGGCATGTCGCGGCCACCCGGAAAACGAGCCGCGACGAAGGGGCGCGACCGGCAGCCGCGGCGCCGGGGAGTTTTCCCCGAGCAGAGTGCATGGAGGCGCCGTGGCCGGGCGTCCGCCTCCGCCGTGGCGGGCGGCCGGGGGCCCCTGGAGGGGGCTGGCCTCTGTGGGGAAACGGACTGGTCTCTGACTCCGCGGCTAGGACGAAGCCGCAAAAGGTGCCGTTGTCGCCGGGACGGTCGGGGGACTCGTGGCGCGGGACTCAGGGTTCCCCATGGGGAGGCCCCCAGGCTCAGGCCCCTGGCAACGGAAGGCTGAGCAAGCAGGCCCGGGCCCGGGCCCGGCTTTCGGGGCTGGCCCGGCCCCAGCTGCCGGCGCCAGGGAGGGGACCCCCGGAGGCTGAGGAGCGGGAGGCGTCGGCCGACCCGGGGCCCGCATCCCGGAGCTCCTCCCGGCGGTGCCGGAACGCGACGACCCGCGATCCCCGACAGGGCCCCGGGGGGGCCGTCCTGCGGCCCTGTGGTGCCCGAAGTGTGTTCGCCAGGCGTTTTCCAGCCAATTCTCACGAGCGTTCTGCCCAAATCGGGATCGATTTGGGCAGAACGCTCGTGAGAATTGGCCGGCGTTGGGCAGCCCTGGTCAGCTCCCAGTTCGCGTGGAGCAGGGCCCTTTCTCGCTCGGGGCATGTCGCGGCCACCCGGAAAACGAGCCGCGACGATGGGGCGCGGCCGGCAGCCACGGCGCCGGGGAGTTATCCCCAAGCAGAGTGCATGAAGGCGCCGTGGCCGGGCGTACGCCTCCGCCGTAGCGGGCGGCCGGGGCGCCCCTAGAGGGGGCTGGCCTCTGTGGGGAAACGGACTGGTCTCTGACTCCGCGGCTAGGACGAAGCCGCGAAAGGTGCCGTTGTCGCCGGGACGGTCGGAGGACTCGTGGCGCGGGTCTCAGGGTTCCCCATGGGGAGGCCCCCAGGCTCAGGCCCCTGGCAACGGAAGGCTGAGCAAGCAGGCCCGGGCCCGGGCCCGGCTTTCGGGGCTGGCCCGGCCCCAGCTGCCGGCGCCAGGGAGGGGACCCCCGGAGGCTGAGGAGCGGGAGGCGTCGGCCGCCCCGGGGCCCGCCTCCCGGAGCTCCTCCCGGCGGTGCCGGAACGCGACGACCCGCGATCCCGGACAGGGCCCCGGGGGGGCCGCCCTGCGGCCCTGTGGTGCCCGAAGTGTGTTCGCCGGGAGTTTTCCGGCCAATTCTCACGAGCGTTCTGCCCAAATCGGGATCGATTTGGGCAGAACGCTCGTGAGAATTGGCCGGCGTTGGGCAGCCCTGGTCAGCGCCCAGTTCCGCGTGGAGCAGGGCCCTTTCTCGCTCGGGGCATGCCGCGGCCACCCGGAAAATGAGCAGCGACGATGGGGCGCGGCCGGCAGCCGCGGCGCCGGGGAGTTTTCCCCGAGCAGAGTGCATGCAGGCGCCGTGACCGGGCGTCCGCCTCCGCCGTGGCGGGCGGCCGGGGCGCCCCTGGAGGGGGCTGGCCTCTGTGGGGAAACGGACTGGTCTCTGACTCCGCGGCTAGGACGAAGCCGCGAAAGGTGCCGTTGTCGCCGGGACGGTCGGGGGACTCGTGGCGCGGGACTCAGGGTTCCCCATGGGGAGGCCCCCAGGCTCAGGCCCCTGGCAACGGAAGGCTGAGCAAGCAGGCCCGGGCAGGGGCCCGGCTTTCGGGTCTGGCCCGACCCCAGCTGCCGGCGCCAGGGAGGGGACCCCCGGAGGCTGAGGAGCGGGAGGCGTCGGCCGCCCCGGGGCCCGGCTCCCGGAGCTCCTCCCGGCGGTGCCAGAACGCGACGACCAGCGATCCCGGACAGGGCCCCGGGGGGGCCGCCCTGCGGCCCTGTGGTGCCCGAAGTGTGTTCGCCGGGCGTTTTCCGGCCAATTCTCACGAGCGTTCTGCCCAAATCGGGATCGATTTGGGCAGAACGCTCGTGAAAATTGGCCGGCGTTTGGCAGCCCTGGTCAGCGCCCAGTTCTGCGTGGAGCAGGGCCCTTTCTCGCTCGGGGCATGTCGCGGCCACCCGGAAAACGAGCCGCGACGATGGGGCGCGGCCGGCAGCCGCGGCGCCGGGGAGTTTTCCCCGAGCAGAGTGCATGGAGGCGCCGTGGCCGTGCATCCGCCTCCGCCGTGGCGGGCGGCCGGGGCGCCCCTGGAGGGGGCTGGCCTCTGTGGGGAAACGGACTGGTCTCTGACTCCGCGGCTAGGACGAAGCCGCGAAAGGTGCCGTTGTCGCCGGGACGGTCGGGGGACTCGTGGCGCGGGACTCAGGGTTCCCCATGGGGAGGCCCCCAGGCTCAGGCCCCTGGCAACGGAAGGCTGAGCAAGCAGGCCCGGGCCCGGGCCCGGCTTTCGTGGCTGGCCCGGCCCTAGCTGCCGGCGCCAGGGAGGGGACCCCCGGAGGCTGAGGAGCGGGAGGAGTCGGCCTCCCCGGGGCACGCCTCCCGGAGCTCCTCCCGGCGGTGCAGGAACGCGACTACCCGCGATCCCGGACAGGGCCTCGGGGGTGCCGCTCTGCGGCCCTGTGGTGCCCGAAGTGTGTTTGCCGGGCGTTTTCCAGCCAATTCTCACGAGCGTTCTGCCCAAATCGATTTGGGCAGAACGCTCGTGAGAATTGGCCGGCGTTGGGCAGCCCTGGTCAGCGCCCAGTTCCGCGTGGAGCAGGGCCCTTTCTCGCTCGGGGCATGTCGCGGCCATGCTTTCGGGGCTGGCCCGGCCCCAGCTGCCGGCGCCAGGGAGGGGACCCCCGGAGGCTGAGGAGCGGGAGGCGTCGGCCTCCCCGCGGCATGCCTCCCGGAGCTCCTCCTGGCGGTGCCGGAACGCGACGACACGCGATCCCGTACAGGGCCCCGGGGGGGGCCGCCCTGCGGCCCTGTGGTGCCCGAAGTGTGTTCGCCGTGCGTTTTCCGGCCAATTCTCACGAGCGTTCTGCCCAAATCGGGATCGATTTGGGCAGAACGCTCGTGAGAATTGGCCGGCGTTGGGCAGCCCTGGTCAGCGCCCAGTTCCGCTTGGAGCAGGGCCCTTTCTCGCTCGGGGCATGTCGCGGCCACCCGGAAAACGAGCCGCGACGATGGGTCGCGGCCGGCAGCCGCGGCGCCGGGGAGTTTTCCCCGAGCAGAGTGGATGGAGGCGCCGTGGACGGGCATCCGCCTCCGCCGTGGCGGGCGGCCGGGGCGCCCCTGGAGGGGGCTGGCCTCTGTGGGGAAACGGACTGGTCTCTCACTCCGCGGCTAGGACGAAGCCGCGAAAGGTGCCGCTGTCGCCGCGACGGTCAGGGGACTCGTGGCGCGGGACTCAGGGTTCCCCAAGGGGAGGCCCCCAGGCTCAGGTCCCTGGCAACGGAAGGCTGACCAAGCAGGCCCGGGCCCGGGCCCGGCTTTCGGGGCTGGCCCGGCCCCTGCTGCCGGCGCCACGGAGGGGACCCCCGGAGGCTGAGGAGCGGGAGGCGTCGGCCGCCCCGCGGCACGCCTCCCGGAGTTCCTCCTGGCGGTGCCGGAACGCGACGACACGCGGTCCCGGACAGGGCCCCGGGGGGGGCCTCCCTGCGGCCCTGTGGTGCCCGAAGTGTGTTCGCCGGGCGTTTTCCGGCCAATTCTCACGAGCGTTCTGCCCAAATCGGGATCGATTTGGGCAGAACGCTCGTGAAAATTGGCCGGGGTTGGGCAGCCCTGGTCAGCGCCCAGTTCCGCGTGGAGCAGGGCCCTTTCTCGCTCGGGGCATGTCGCGGCCACCCGGAAAACGAGCCGCGACGATGGGGCGCGGCCGGCAGCCGCGGCGCCGGGGAGTTTTCCCCGAGCAGAGTGGATGGAGGCGCCGTGGCCGGGCGTCCGCCTCCGCTGTGGCGGGCGGCCGGGGCGCCCCTGGAGGGGGCTGGCCTCTGTGGGGAAACGGACTGGTCTCTCACTCCGCGGCTAGGACGAAGCCGCGAAAGGTGCCGTTGTCGCCGGGACGGTCGGGGGACTCGTGGCGCGGGACTCAGGGTTCCCCATGGGGAGGCCCCCAGGCTCAGGCCCCTGGCAACGGAAGGCTGAGCAAGCAGGCCCGGGCCCGGGCCCGGCTTTCGGGGCTGGCCCGGCCCCAGCTGCCGGCGCCAGGGAGGGGACCCCCGGCGGCTGAGGAGCGGGAGGCGTTGGCCTCCCCGTGGCACCCCTATCGGAGTTCCTCCTGGTGGTGCCGGAACGCGACGACAAACAATCCCGGACAGGGCCCCGGGGGGGCCGCCCTGCGGCCCTGAGGTGCCCGAAGTGGGTTCGCCGGGCGTTTTCCGGCCAATTCTCACGAGCGTTCTGCCCAAATCGGGATCGATTTGGGCAGAACGCTCGTAAGAAATGGCCGGCGTTGGGCAGCCCTGGTCAGCGCACAGTTCCGCGTGGAGCAGGGCCCTTTCTCGCTCGGGGCATGTCGCGGCCACCCGGAAAACGAGCCGCGACGATGGGGCGCGGCCGGCAGCCGCGGCGCCGGGGAGTTTTCCTCGAGCAGAGTGGATGGAGGCGCCGTGGCCGGGCGTCCGCCTCCGCCGTGGCGGGCGGCCTGGGCGCCCCTGGAGTGGGCTGGCCTCTGTGGGGAAACGGACAGGGCTCTCACTCCGCGGCTAGGACGAAGCCGCGAAAGGTGCCGTTGTCGCCGGGACGGTCGGGGGACTCGTGGCGCGGGACTCAGGGTTCCCCATGGGGAGGCCCCCAGGCTCAGGCCCCTGGCAACGGAAGGCTGAGCAAGCAGGCCCGGGCCCGGGCCCGGCTTTCGGGGCTGGCCCGGCCCCAGCGGCCGGCGCCAGGGAGGGGACCCCCGGAGGCTGAGGAGCGGGAGGCGTCGGCCGCCCCGCGGCACGCCTCCCGGAGCTTCTCCTGGCGGTGCCGGATCGCGACAACACGCGATCCCGGACAGGGCCCCGGGGGGGGCGGCCCTGCGGTCCTGTGGTGCCCGAAGTGTGTTCGCCGGGCGTTTTCCGGCCAATTCTCACGAGCGTTCTGCCCAAATCGGGATCGATTTGGGAAGAACGCTCGTGAGAATTGGCCGGCGTTGGGCAGTCCTGGTCAGCGCCTAGTTCCGCGTGGAGCAGGGCCCTTTCTCGTTCGGGGCATGTCGCGGCCACCCGGAAAACGAGCCGCGACGATGGGGCGCGGCCGGCAGCCGCGGCGCCGGGGAGTTTTCCCCGAGCAGAGTGGATGGAGGCGCCGAGGCCGGGCGTCCGACTCCGCCGTGGCGGGCGGCCGGGGCGCCCCTGGATGGGGCTGCCCTCTGTGGGGAAACGGACTGGTCTCTCAATCCGCGGCTAGGACGAAGCCGCGAAAGGTGCCGTTTTCGCCGGGACGGTCGGGGGACTCGTGGCGCGGGACTCAGGGTTCCCCATGGGGAGGCCCCCAGGCTCAGGCCCCTGGCAACGGAAGGCTGAGCAAGCAGGCCCGGGCCCGGGCCCGGCTTTCGGGGCTGGCCCGGACCCAGCGGCCGGCGCCAGGGAGGGGACCCATCGGAGGCTGAGGAGCGGGAGGCGTCGGCCGCCCCACGGCACGCCTCCCGGAGCTCCTCCTGGCGGTGCAGGAACGCGACGACACGCGATCCCGGACAGGGCCCCGGGGGGGCCGCCCTGCGGGCCTGTGGTGCCCGAAGTGTGTTCGCCGGGCGTTTTCCGGCCAATTCTCACGAGCGTTCTGCCCAAATCGGGATCGATTTGGGCAGAACGCTCGTGAGAATTGGCCGGCGTTGGGCAGCCCTGGTCAGCGCCCAGTTCCGCGTGGAGCAGGGCCCTTTCTCGCTCGGGGCATGTCGCGGCCAACCGGAAAACGAGCCGCGACGATGGGGCGCGGCCGGCAGCCGCGGCGCCGGGGAGTTTTCCCCGAGCAGAGTGGATGGAGGCGCCGTGGCCGGGCGTCCGCCTCCGCCGTGGCGGGCGGCCGGGGCGCCCCTGGAGGGGGCTGGCCTCTGTGGGGAAACGGACAGGTCTCTCACTCCGCGGCTAGGACGAAGCCGCGAAAGGTGCTGTTGTCGCCGGGACGGTCGGGGGACTCGTGGCGCGGGACTCAGGGTTCCCCATGGGGAGGCCCCCAGGCTCAGGGCCCTGGCAACGGAAGGCTGAGCAAGCAGGCCCGGTCCCGGGCCCGGCTTTCGGGGCTGGCCCGGCCCCAGCTGCCGGCGCCAGGGAGGGGACCCCCAGAGGCTGAGGAGCGGGAGGCGTCGGCCTCCCCGTGGCACCCCTATCGGAGCTCCTCCTGGTGGTGCCGGAACGCGACGACACGCGGTCCCGGACAGGGCCCCGGGGGGGGCCGCCCTGCGGCCCTGTGGTGCCCGAAGTGTGTTCGCCGGGCGTTTTCCGGCCAATTCTCACGAGCGTTCTGCCCAAATCGGGATCGATTTGGGCAGAACGCTCGTGAGAATTGGCCGGCGTTGGGCAGCCCTTGTCAGCTCCCAGTTCTGCACGGAGCAGTGCCCTTTCTCGCTCGGGGACTGTCGCGGCCACCCGGAAAACGAGCCGCGACGATGGGGCGCGGCCGGCAGCCGCGGCGCCGGGGAGTTTTCCCCGAGCAGAGTGGATGGAGGCGCCGTGGCCGGGCGTCCGCCTCCGCCGTGGCGGTCGGCCGGGGCGCCCTTGGAGGGGGCTGGCCTCTGTGGGGAAACGGACTGGTCTCTCACTCCGCGGCTAGGACGAAGCCGCGAAAGGTGCCGTTGTCGCCGGGACGGTCGGGGGACTCGTGGCGCGGGACTCAGGGTTCCCCATGGGGAGGACCCCAGGCTCAGGCCCCTGGCAACGGAAGGCTGAGCAAGCAGGCCCGGGCCCGGGCCCGGCTTTCGGGGCTGGCCCGGCCCCAGCTCCCGGCGCCAGGGAGGGGACCCCCGGAGGCTGAGGAGCGGGAGGCGTCGGCCTCCCCGTGGCACGCCTATCGGAGCTCCTCCTGGTGATGCCGGAACGCGACGACACGCGGTCCCGGACAGGGCCCCGGGGGGGGCCGCCCTGCGGCCCTGTGGTGCCCGAAGTGTGTTCGTCGGGTGTTTTCCGGCCAATTCTCACGAGCGTTCTGCCCAAATCGGGATCGATTTGGGCAGAACGCTCGTGAGAATTGCCGGCGTTGGGCAGCCCTGGTCAGCGCCAAGTTCCGCGTGGAGCAGGGCCCTTTCTCGCTCGGGGCATGTCGCGGCCACCCGGAAAACAAGCCGCGACGATGGGTCGCGGCCGGCAGCCGCGGCGCCGGGGAGTTTTCCCCGAGCAGAGTGGATGGAGGCGCCGTGGCCGGGCGTCCGCCTCCGCCGTGGCGGGCGGCCGGGGCGCCTCTGGAGGGGGCTGGCCTCTGTGGGGAAACGGACTGGTCTCTCACTCCGCGACTAGGACGAAGCCGCGAAAGGTGCCGTTGTGGCCGGGACGGTCGGGGGACTCGTGGCGCGGGACTCAGGGTTCCCCATGGGGAGGCCCCCAGGCTCAGGCCCCTGGCAACGGAAGGCTGAACAAGCAGGCCCGGGCCCGGGCCCGGCTTTCGGGGCTGGCCCGGCCCCAGCTGCCGGCGCCAGGGAGGGCACCCCCGGCGGCTGAGGAGCGGGAGGGGTCGGCCTCCCCGGGGCCCGCCTCCCGGAGATCCTCCTGGTGGTGCCAGAATGCGATGACACGCGATCCCGGACAGGGCCCCGGGGGGGTGCCCTGGGGCCCTGTGGTGCCCGAAGTGTGTTCGCCGGGCGTTTTCCGGCCAATTCTCACGAGCATTCTGCCCAAATCGGGATCGATTTGGGCAGAACGCTCGTTTGAATTGGCCTGCGTTGGGCAGCCCTGGTCAACGCCCAGTGCCGCATGGAGCAGGGCCCTTTCTCGCTCGGGGCATGTCGCGGCCACACGGAAAACGAGCCGCGAAAATGGGGCGCGGCCGGCGGCACTGGCGCCGGTGAGTTTTCCCCGAGCAGAGTGGAAGGAGTCGCCGTGGCTGGGCGTCCGCCTCCGCCGTGGTGGGCGGCCGGGGCGCCCGTGGAGGGGGCTGGCCTCTGTGGGGGAACGGAGTGATCTCTCACTCCACGGCTGGGACGAAGCCGCGAAAGGTGCTGTTGTCGCCGGGACGGTCGGGGGGACTCGTGGCACGGGACTCAGGGTTCCCCATGCGGAGGCCCCCAGCTCAGGCCCCTG
The DNA here is from genome assembly GCF_922984935.1 of Meles meles. Classification (NCBI taxonomy): domain Eukaryota; kingdom Metazoa; phylum Chordata; class Mammalia; order Carnivora; family Mustelidae; genus Meles; species Meles meles. Next base: position 128,387 of record NW_025721164.1, on the reverse strand, counting down.
GCAATGGAAGGCTGAGCAAGCAGGCCCGGGCCCGGGCCCAGCTTTCGGGGCTGGCCCGGCCCCCACGGCCGGCGACAGGGAGGGGACCCCCGGAGGCTGAGGAGCGGGAGGCATCGGCCTCCCCGGGGCCTGCCTCCCGGAGCTCCTCCTGGCGGTGCTGGAACGCGACGACACGCGATCCCGGACAGAGCCCCAGGGGGGCGGCCCTGCGGCCCTGTGGTGCCCGAAGTGTGTTCGCCGGGCGTTTTCCGGCCAATTCTCACGAGCATTCTGCCCAAATCGGGATCGATTTGGGCAGAACGCTCGTGAGAATTGGCCGGCGTTGGGCAGCCCTGGTCAGCGCCCAGTGCCGCGTGGAGCAGGGCCCTTTCTCGCTCGGGGCATGGCGCGGCCACCCGGAAAACGTGCCGCGACGATGGGGCGCGGCCGGCGGCCCCGGCGCCGGGGAGTTTTCCCCGAGCAGAGTTGATGTAGGCGCCATGGCCGGGCGTCCGCCTCCGCCGTGGCGGGTTGCCGGGGCGCCCGTGGAGGGGGCTGGAATCTGTGGGGGAATGGATTGATCTCTCAATCCACGGCTGGGACGAAGCCGCGAAAGGTGCCGTTGTCGCCGGGTCTGTCGGGGGGAATCGTGGCGCGGGACTCAGGTTTCCCCATGCGGAGGCCCCCAGGCTCAGGCCCCTGGCAACGGAAGGCTGAGCAAGCAGGCCCGGGACCGGGCCCGGCTTTCGGGGATGGCTCGGCCCCAGCGGCCGGCGCCAGGGAGGGGACCCCCGGAGGCTGAGGTGCGGGAGCCGTCGGCCTCCCCGGGGCCCGCCTCCCGGAGATCCTCCTGGCGGTGCCAGAACGCGACGACACGCGATCCCGGACAGGGCCCCGGGGGGGCGGCCCTGCGGCCCTGTGGTGCCCGAAGTGTGTTCGCCGGGCGTTTTCCGGCCAATTCTCACGAGCGTCTGCCCAAATCGGGATCGATTTGGGCAGAACGCTCGTGAGAATTGGCCGGCGTTGGGCAGCCCTGGTCAGCGCCCAGTTACGCGTGGAACAGGGCCCTTTCTCGCTCGGGGCATGGCGCGGCCACCCGGAAAACGAGCCCCGACGATGGGGCGCGGCCGGCGGCCCCGGCGCCGGGGAGTTTTCCCCGAGCAGAGTGAATGGAGGCGCCGTGGCCGGGCGTCCGCCTCCGCCGTGGCGGGCGGCCGGGGCGCCCGTTGAGGGGGCTGGCCTCTGTGGGGGAACGGAGTGATCTCTCACTCCACGGCTGGGACGAAGCCTCGAACGGTGCCGTTGTCGCCGGGACGGTCGGGGGGACTCGTGGCGCGGGACTCAGGGTTCCCCATGCGGAGGCCCCCAGGCTCAGGCCCCTGGCAACGGAAGGCTTAGCAAGCAGGCCCGGGCCCGGGCCCGGCTTTCGGGGCTGGCCCGGCCCCTGCGGCCGGCGCCAGGGAGGGGACCCCCGGAGGCCGAGGAGCGGGAGGCGTCGGCCTCCCCGGGACCCGCCTCCCTGAGCTCCTCCTGGCGGTGCCGGAACCAGACCACACGCGATCCCGGACAAGGCCCCGGTGGGGCGGCCCTTCGGCCCTGTGGTGCCCGACGTGTGTTCGCCGGGCGTTTTCCGGCCAATTCTCACGAGCGTTCTGCCCAAATCGGGATCGATTTGGGCAGAACGCTCGTGAGAATTGGCCGGTGTTGGGCAGCCCTGGTCAGCGCCCAGTGCCGCGTGGTGCAGGGGCCTTTCTCGCTCGGGGCATGGCGCGGCCACCCGGGAAACGAGCCGCGATGATGGGGCGCGGCCGTCGGCCCCGGCGCCGGGGAGTTTTCCCCGAGCAGAGTGGATGGAGGCGCCGTGGCCGGGCGTCCGCCTACGCCGTGGCGGGCGGCCGGGGCGCCCGTGGAGGGGGCTGGCCTCTGTGGGGGAACGGAGTGATCTCTCTCTCCACGGCTGGGACGAAGCCGCGAAAGGTGCCGTTGTCACCGGGACGGTAGGGGGGACTCGTGGCGCGGGACTCAGGTTTCCCCATGTGGAGGCCCCCAGGCTCAGGCCCCTGGAAACGGAAGGCTGAGCAAGCAGGCCCGGGCCCGGGCCCGGCTTTCGGGGCGGGCCTGGCCCCAGCGGTCTAGCGCCAGGGAGGGGACCCCCGAAGGCTGAGGAGCGGGACGCGTCGGCCTCCCCGCGGCCCGCCTCCCGGAGCTCCTCCTGGCGGTGCCTGAACGCGACGACACGCGATCCCGGACAGGGCCCCGGAGGGGCGGCCCTGCGGCCCTGTGGTGCCCGAAGTGTGTTCGCCGGGCGTTTTCCGGCCAATTCTCACGAGCGTTCTGCCCAAATCGGGATCGATTTGGGCAGAATGCTCGTGAGAATTGCCCGGCGTTGGGCAGCCCTGGTCAGCGCCCAGTTCCGCGTGGAGCAGGGCCCTTTCTCTATCGGGGCATGGCGCGGCCACCCGGAAAAAGAGCCGCGACGATGGGGTGCGGCCGGCGGCCCCGGCGCCGGGGAGTTTTCCCCGAGCAGAGTGGATGGAGGCGCCGTGGCCGGGCGTCCGCCTCCGCCGTGGCGGGCGGCCGGGGAGCCCGTGGAGGGGGCTGGCCAGTGTGGGGGAACGGAGTGATCTCTCACTCCACGGCTGGGACGAAGCCGCGAACGGTGCCGTTGTCGCCAGGACGGTCAGGGGGACTCGTGGCGCGGGACTCAGGGTTCCCCATGGGGAGGCCCCCAGGCTCAGGCCCCTGGCAACGGAAGCCTGAGCAAGCAGGCCCGGGCCCGGGCCCGGCTTTCAGGGCTGGCCCGGCCCCAGCGGCCGGCGCCAGGGAGGGGACCCCCGGAGGCTGAGGAGCGGGAAGCATCGGCCTCCACGGGGCCCGCCTCCTGGAGATCCTCCTGGCGGTGCCAGAACGCGACGACACGCGATCTCGGACAGGGCCCCGGGGGGGCGTTCCTGCGGCCCTGTGGAGCCCGAAGTGTGTTCGCCGTGCGTTTTCCGGCCAATTCTCACGAGCGTTCTGCCCTAATCGGGATCGATTTGGGCAGAAAGCTCGTGAGAATTGGCCGGCGTTGGGCAGCCCTGGTCAGCGCCCAGTGCCGCGTGGAGCAGGGCGCTTTCTCGCTCGGGGCATGGCGCGGCCACGTGGAAAACGAGCCGCGACGATGGGGCGCGGCCGGCGGCCCCGGCGCCGGGGAGTTTTCCCCGAGCAGCGTGGATGGAGGCGCCGTGGCCGGGCGTCCGCCTCCGCCGTGGCGGGTGGTCGGGGCGCCCCTGGAGGGGGCTGGCCTCTGTGGGGAAACGGACTGGTCTCTCACTCCGCGGCTAGGACGAAGCCGCGAAAGGTGCCGTTGTCGCCGGACGGTCGGGGGACTCGTGGCTCGGGACTCAGGGTTCCCCATGGGGAGGCCCCCAGGCTCAGGCCCCTGGCAACGGAAGGCTGAGCAAGCAGGCCCGGGGCCGGGCCCGGGTTTCGGGGCTGGCCCGGCCCCAGCTGCCGGCGCCAGGGTGGGGACCCCCGGAGGCTGAGGAGCGGGAGGCGTCGGCCGCCCCGCGGCACGCCTCCCGGAGCTCCTCCTGGCGGTGCCGGAACGCGACGACACGCAATCCCGGACAGGGCCCCGGGGGGGGCCGCCCTGCGGCCCAGTGGTGCCCGAAGTGGGTTCGTCGGGCGTTTTCCGGCCAATTCTCACGAGCGTTCTGCCCAAATCGGGATCGATTTGGGCAGAACGCTCGTGAGAAATGGCCGGCGTTGGGCAGCCCTGGTCAGCGCCCAGTTCCGCGTGGAGCAGGGCCCTTTCTCGCTCGGGGCATGTCGCGGCCAACCGGAAAACGAGCCGCGACGATGGGGCGCGGCCGGCAGCCGCGGCGCCGGGGAGTTTTCCCCGAGCAGAGTGGATGGAGGCGCCGTGGCCGGGCGTCCGACTCCGCCGTGGCGGGCGGCCGGGGCGCCCCTGGAGGGGGCTGCCCTCTGTGGGGAAACGGACTGGTCTCTCAATCCGCGGCTCGGACGAAGCCGCGAAATGTGCCGTTTTCGCCGGGACGGTCGGGGGACTCGTGGCGCGGGACTCAGGGTACCCCATGGGGAGGCCCCCAGGGTCAGGGCCCTGGCAACGGAAGGCTGAGCAAGCAGGACCGGGGCCGGGCTCAGCTTTGGGGGCTGGACCGGCCCCAGGTTCCGGCGCCAGGGAGGGGACCCCCGGAGGCTGAGGAGCGGGAGGCGTCGGCCGCCCCGCGGCACGCCTCCCGGAGCTCCTCCTGGCGGTGCCGGAACGCGACGACACGCGATCCCGGACAGGGCCCGGGGGGGGCCGCCCTGCGGCCCTGTGATGCCCGAAGTGTGTTCGCTGGGCCTTTTCCAGCCAATTCTCACGAGCGTACTGCCCAAATTGGGATCGATTTGGGCAAAACGCTCGTGAGAATTGGCCGGCGTTGGGCAGCCCTGGTCAGCGCCCAGTTCCGCGTGGAGCAGGGCCCTTTCTCGCTCGGGGCATGTCGCGGCCACCCGGAAAACGAGCCGCGACGATGGGGCGCGGCCGGCAGCCGCGGCGCCGGGGAGTTTTCCCCGAGCAGAGTGGATGGAGGCGCCGTGGCCGGGCGTCCGCCTCCGCCGTGGCGGGCGGCCGGGGCGCCCCTGGAGGGGGCTGGCCTCTGTGGGGAAACGGACTGGTCTCTCACTCCGCGGCTAGGACGAAGCCGCGAAAGGTGCCGTTGTCGCCGGGACGGTCGGGGGACTCGTGGCGCGGGACTCAGGGTTCCCCATGGGGAGGCCCCCAGGCTCAGGCCCCTGGCAACGGAAAGCTGAGCAAGCAGGCCCGGGGTCGGGCCCGGCTTTCGGGGCTGGCCCGGCCCCAGCTGCCAGCGCCAGGGAGGGGTCCCCCGGAGGCTGAGGAGCGGGAGGCGTCGGCCGCCCCGCGGCACGCCTCCCGGAGCTCCTCCTGGCGGTGCCGGAACGCGACGACACGCGATCCCGGACAGGGCCCCGGGGGGGGCCGCCCTGCGGCCCTGTGGTGCCCGAAGTGTGTTCGCCGGGCGTTTTCCGGCCAATTCTCACGAGCGTTCTGCCCAAATCGGGATCGATTTGGGCAGAACGCTCGTGAGAATTGGCCGGCGTTGGGCAGCCCTGGTCAGCGCCCAGTTCCGCGTGGAGCAGGGCCCTTTCTCGCTCGGGGCATGTCGCGGCCACCCGGAAAGCGAGCCGTGACGATGGGGCGCGGCCGGCAGCCGCGGCGCCGGGGAGATTTCCCCGAGCAGAGTGGATGGAGGCGCCGTGGCCGGGCGTCCGCCTCCGCCGTGGCTGGCGGCCGGGGCGCCCCTGGAGGGGCTGGCCTCTGTGGGGAAACGGACAGGTCTCTCACTCCGCGACTAGGACGAAGCCGCGAAAGGTGCCGTTGTCGCCGGGACGGTCGGGGGACTCGTGGCGCGGGACTCAGGGTTCCCCATGGGGAGGCCCCAGGCTCAGGCCCCTGGCAACGGAAGGCTGAGCAAGCAGGACCGGGCCCGTGCCCGGCTTTCGGGGCTGGCCCGGCCCCAGCTGCCGGCGCCAGGGAGGGGACCCCCGGAGGCTGAGGAGCGGGAGGCGTCGGCCGCCCCGCGGCACGCCTCCCGGAGCTCCTCCTGGCGGTGCCGGAACGCGACGACACGCGATCCCGGACAGGGCCCCGGGGGGGGCCGCCCTGCGGCCCTGTGATGCCCGAAGTCTGTTCGCCGGGCCTTTTCCAGCCAATTCTCACGAGCGTTCTGCCCAAATCGGGATCGATTTGGGCAGAACGCTCGTGAGAATTGGCCGGCGTTGGGAAGCCCTGGTCAGCGCCTAGTTCCGCGTGGAGCAGGGCCCTTTCTCGCTCGGGGCATGTCGCGGCCACCCGGAAAACGAGCCGCGACGATGGGGCGCGGCCGGCAGCCGCGGCGCCGGGGAGTTTTCCCCGAGCAGAGTGGATGGAGGCGCCGTGGCCGGGCGTCCGCCTCCGCCGTGGCGGGCGGCTGGGGCGCCCCTGGAGGGGGCTGGCCTCTGTGGGGAAATGGACTGGTCTCTCACTCCGCGGCTAGGTGAAGCCGCGAAAGGTGCCGTTGTCGCCGGGACGGTCGGGGGACTCGTGGCGCGGGACTCAGGTTTCCCCATGGGGAGGCCCCCAGGCTCAGGCCCCTGGCAACGGAAGGCTGAGCAAGCAGGCCCGGGGTCGGGCCCGGCTTTCGGGGCTGGCCCGGCACCAGCTGCCAGCGCCAGGGAGGGGTCCCCCGGAGGCTGAGGAGCGGGAGGCGTCGGCCGCCCCGCGGCACGCCTCCCGGAGCTCCTCCTGGCGATGCCGGAACGCGACGACACGCGATCCCGGACAGGGCCCCGGGGGGGGCCGCCCTGCGGCCCTGTGGTGCCCGAAGTGTGTTCGCCGGGCGTTTTCCGGCCAATTCTCACGAGCGTTCTGTCCAAATCGGGATCGATTTGGGCAGAACGCTCGTGAGAACTGGCCGGCGTTGGGCAGCCCTGGTCAGCGCCCAGTTCCGCGTGGAGCAGGGCCCTTTCTCGCTCGGGGCATGTCGCGGCCACCCGGAAAACGAGCCGCGACGATGGGGCGCGGCCGGCAGCCGCGGCGCCGGGGAGTTTTCCCCGAGCAGAGTGGATGGAGGCGCCGTGGCCGGGCGTCCGCCTCCGCCGTGGCGGGCGGCCGGGGCGCCCCTGGAGGGGGCTGGCCTCTGTGGGGAAACGGACTGGTCTCTCACTCCGCGGCTAGGACGAAGCCGCGAAAGGTGCCGTTGTCGCCGGGACGGTCGGGGGACTCGTGGCGCGGGACTCAGGGTTCCCCATGGGGAGGCCCCCAGGCTCAGGCCCCTGGCAACGGAAGGCTGAGCAAGCAGGCCCGGGGTCGGGCCCGGCTTTCGGGGCTGGCCCGGCCCCAGCTGCCAGCGCCAGGGAGGGGTCCCCCGGAGGCTGAGGAGCGGGAGGCGTCGGCCGCCCCGCGGCACGCCTCCCGGAGCTCCTCCTGGCGGTGCCGGAACGCGACGACACGCGATCCCGGACATGGCCCCGGGGGGGGCCGCCCTGCGGCCCTGTGGTGCCCGAAGTGTGTTCGCCGGGCGTTTTCCGGCCAATTCTCACGAGCGTTCTGCCCAAATCGGGATCGATTTGGGCAGAACGCTCGTGAGAATTGGCCGGCGTTGGGCAGCCCTGGTCAGCGCCCAGTTCCGCGTGGAGCAGGGCCCTTTCTCGCTCGGGGCATGTCGCGGCCACCCGGAAAGCGAGCCGCGACGATGGGGCGCGGCCGGCAGCCGCGGCGCCGGGGAGATTTCCCCGAGCAGAGTGGATGGAGGCGCCGTGGCCGGGCGTCCGCCTCCGCCGTGGCTGGCGGCCGGGGCGCCCTGGAGGGGCTGGCCTCTGTGGGGAAACGGACAGGTCTCTCACTCCGCGACTAGGACGAAGCCGCGAAAGGTGCCGTTGTCGCCGGGACGGTCGGGGGACTCGTGGCGCGGGACTCAGGGTTCCCCATGGGGAGGCCCCCAGGCTCAGGCCCCTGGCAACGGAAGGCTGAGCAAGCAGGCCCGGGCCCGTGCCCGGCTTTCGGGGCTGGCCCGGCCCCAGCTGCCGGCGCCAGGGAGGGGACCCCCGGAGGCTGAGGAGCGGGAGGCGTCGGCCGCCCCGCGGCACGCCTCCCGGAGCTCCTCCTGGCGGTGCCGGAACGCGACGACACGCGATCCCGGACAGGGCCCCGGGGGGGGCCGCCCTGCGGCCCTGTGATGCCCGAAGTGTGTTCGCCGGGCCTTTTCCAGCCAATTCTCACGAGCGTTCTGCCCAAATCGGGATCGATTTGGGCAGAACGCTCGTGAGAATTGGCCGGCGTTGGGAAGCCCTGGTCAGCGCCTAGTTCCGCGTGGAGCAGGGCCCTTTCTCGCTCGGGGCATGTCGCGGCCACCCGGAAAACGAGCCGCGACGATGGGGCGCGGCCGGCAGCCGCGGCGCCGGGGAGTTTTCCCCGAGCAGAGTGGATGGAGGCGCCGTGGCCGGGCGTCCGCCTCCGCCGTGGCGGGCGGCCGGGGCGCCCCTGGAGGGGGCTGGCCTCTGTGGGGAAACGGACTGGTCTCTCACTCCGCGGCTAGGTGAAGCCGCGAAAGGTGCCGTTGTCGCCGGGACGGTCGGGGGACTCGTGGCGCGGGACTCAGGTTTCCCCATGGGGAGGCCCCCAGGCTCAGGCCCCTGGCAACGGAAGGCTGAGCAAGCAGGCCCGGGGTCGGGCCCGGCTTTCGGGGCTGGCCAGGCACCAGCTGCCAGCGCCAGGGAGGGGTCCCCCGGAGGCTGAGGAGCGGGAGGCGTCGGCTGCCCCGCGGCACGCCTCCCGGAGCTCCTCCTGGCGATGCCGGAACGCGACGACACGCGATCCCGGACAGGGCCCCGGGGGGGGCCGCCCTGCGGCCCTGTGGTGCCCGAAGTGTGTTCGCCGGGCGTCTTCCGGCCAATTCTCACGAGCGTTCTGTCCAAATCGGGATCGATTTGGGCAGAACGCTCGTGAGAATTGGCCGGCGTTGGGCAGCCCTGGTCAGCGCCCAGTTCCGCATGGAGCAGGGCCCTTTCTCGCTCGGGGCATGTCGCGGCCACCCAGAAAGCGAGCCGCGACGATGGGGCGCGGCCGGCAGCCGCGGCGCCGGGGAGATTTCCCCGAGCAGAGTGGATGGAGGCGCCGTGGCCGGGCGTCGGCCTCCGCCGTGGCGGGCGGCCGGGGCGCCCGTGGAGGGGGCTGGCCTCTGTGGGGAAACGGACTGGTCTCTCACTCCGCGGCTAGGACGAAGCCGCGAAAGGTGCCGTTGTCGCCGGGACGGTCGGGGGACTCGTGGCGCGGGACTCAGGGTTCCCCATGGGGAGGCCCCCAGGCTCAGGCCCCTGGCAACGGAAGGCTGAGCAAGAAGACCCGGGGCCGGGCCCGGCTTTCGTGGCTGGCCCGGCCCCACCTGCCAGCGCCAGGGAGGGGACCCCCGGAGGCTGAGGAGCGGGAGGCGTCGGCCGCCCCGTGGCACACCTACCGGAGCACCTCCTGGCGGTGCCGGAACGCGACGACACGCGATCCCGGACAGGGCCCCGGGAGGGCGGCCCTGCGGCCCTGTGGTGCCCGAAGTGTGTTCGCCGGGCGTTTTCCGGCCAATTCTCACGAGCGTTCTGCCCAAATCGGGATCGATTTGGGCAGAACGCTCGTGAGAATTGGCCGGCGTTGGGCAGCCCTGGTCAGCGCCCAGTTCCGCGTGGAGCAGGGCCCTTTCTCGCTCGGGGCATGTCGCGGCCACCCGGAAAACGAGCCGCGACGATGGGGCGCGGCCGGCAGCCGCGGCGCCGGGGAGTTTTCCCCGAGCAGAGTGGATGGAGGCGCCGTGGCCGGGCGCCCGCCTCCGCCGTGGCAGGCGGCCGGGGCGCCCCTGGAGGGGGCTGGCCTCTGTGGGGAAACGGACTGGTCTCTCACTCCGCGGCTAGGACGAAGCCGCGAAAGGTGCCGTTGTCGCCGGGACGGTCGGGGGACTCGTGGCGCGGGACTCAGGGTTCCCCATGGGGAGGCACCCAGGCTCAGGCCCCTGGCAACGGAAGGCTGAGCAAGCAGGCCCGGGCCCGGGCCCGGCTTTCGGGGCTGGCCCGGCCCCAGCTGCCGGCGCCAGGGAGGGGACCCCCGGAGGCTGAGGAGCGGGAGGCGTCGACCTCCCCGTGGCACGCCTCCCGGAGCTCCTCCTGGCGGTGCCGGAACGCGACGACACGCGGTCCCGGACAGGGCCCCGGGGGGGGCCGCCCTGCGGCCCTGTGGTGCCCGAAGTGTGTTCGCCGGGCGTTTTCCGGCCAATTCTCACGAGCGTTCTGCCCAAATCGGGATCGATTTGGGCAGATCGTTCGTGAGAATTGGCCGGCGTTGGGCAGCCCTGGTCAGCGCCCAGTTCCCCGTGGAGCAGGGCCCTTTCTCGCTCGGGGCATCTCGCGGCCACCCGGAAAACGAGCCGCGACGATGGGGCGCGGCCGGCAGCCGCGGCGCCGGGGTGTTTTACCCGAGCAGAGTGGATGGTGGCGCCGTGGCCGGGCGTCCGCCTCCGCCGTGGCGGGCGGCCGGGGCGCCCCTGGAGGGGGCTTGCCTCTGTGGGGAAACGGACTGGCCTCTCACTCCGCGGCTAGGACGAAGCCGCGAAAGGTGCCGTTGTCGCCGGGACGGTCGGGGGACTCATGGCGCGGGACTCAGGGTTCCCCATGGGGAGAACCCAAGGCTCAGGACCCTGGCAATGGAAGGCTGAGCAAGCAGGCCAGGGCCAGGGCCCGGCTTTTGGGGCTGGCCCGGCCCCAGCTGCCGGCACCAGGGAGGGGACCCCCGGAGGCTGAGGAGCGGGAGGCGTCGCCCTCCCCGCGGCACGCCTCCCGGAGCTCCTCCTGGCGGTGCCGGAACGGGCCGACACCGATCCCGGACAGGGCCCCGGGGGGGGGCCGCCCTGCGGCCCTGTGGTGCCCGAAGTGTGTTCGCCGGACTTTTTCCGGCCAATTCTCACGAGCGTTCTGCCCAAATCGGGATCGATTTGGGCAGAACGCTCGTGAGAATTGGCCGGCGTTGGGCAGCCCTGGTCAGCGCCCAGTTCCGCGTGGAGCAGGTCCCTTTCTCGCTCGGGGCATGTCGCGGCCACCCGGAAAACGAGCCGCTACGATGGGGCGCGGCCGGCAGCCGCGGCGCCGGGGAGTTTTCCCCGAGCAGAGGGGATGGAGGCGCCGTGGCCGGGCATCCGCCTCCGCCGTGGCGGGCGGCCGGGGCGCCCCGGAAGGGGGCTGGCCTCTGTGGGGATACGGACTGGTCTCTCACTCCGCGGCTAGGACGAAGCCGCGAAAGGTGCCGTTGTCGCCTGGACGGTCGGGGGACTCGTGGCGCGGGACTCAGGGTTCCCCATAGGGAGGCCCCCAGGCTCAGGCCCCTGGCAACGGAAGGCTGAGCAAGCAGGCCCGGGGCCGGGCCCGGCTTTCGGGGCTGGCCCGGCCCCACCTGCCAGCGCTAGGGAGGGGACCCCCGGAGGCTGAGGAGCGGGAGGCGTCGGCCGCCCCGTGGCACACCTCCCGGAGCTCCTCCTGGCGGTGCCGGAACGCGACGACACGCGATCCCGGACAGGGCCCCGGGGGGGGGCCGCCCTGCGGCCCTGTGGTGCCCGAAGTGTGTTCGCCGGGCGTTTTCCGGCCAATTCTCACGAGCGTTCTGCCCAAATCGGGATCGATTTGGGCAGAACGCTCGTGAGAATTGGCCGGCGTTGGGCAGCCCTGGTCAGCGCCCAGTTCCGCGTGGAGCAGGGCCCTTTCTCGCTCGGGGCATGTCGCGGCCACCCGGAAAGCGAGCCGTGACGATGGGGCGCGGCCGGCAGCCGCGGCGCCGGGGAGATTTCCCCGAGCAGAGTGGATGGAGGCGCCGTGGCCGGGCGTCCGCCTCCGCCGTGGCTGGCGGCCGGGGCGCCCCTGGAGGGGCTGGCCTCTGTGGGGAAACGGACAGGTCTCTCACTCCGCGACTAGGACGAAGCCGCGAAAGGTGCCGTTGTCGCCGGGACGGTCGGGGGACTCGTGGCGCGGGACTCAGGGTTCCCCATGGGGAGGCCCCAGGCTCAGGCCCCTGGCAACGGAAGGCTGAGCAAGCAGGACCGGGCCCGTGCCCGGCTTTCGGGGCTGGCCCGGCCCCAGCTGCCGGCGCCAGGGAGGGGACCCCCGGAGGCTGAGGAGCGGGAGGCGTCGGCCGCCCCGCGGCACGCCTCCCGGAGCTCCTCCTGGCGGTGCCGGAACGCGACGACACGCGATCCCGGACAGGGCCCCGGGGGGGGCCGCCCTGCGGCCCTGTGATGCCCGAAGTCTGTTCGCCGGGCCTTTTCCAGCCAATTCTCACGAGCGTTCTGCCCAAATCGGGATCGATTTGGGCAGAACGCTCGTGAGAATTGGCCGGCGTTGGGAAGCCCTGGTCAGCGCCTAGTTCCGCGTGGAACAGGGCCCTTTCTCGCTCGGGGCATGTCGCGGCCACCCGGAAAACGAGCCGCGACGATGGGGCGCGGCCGGCAGCCGCGGCGCCGGGGAGTTTTCCCCGAGCAGAGTGGATGGAGGCGCCGTGGCCGGGCGTCCGCCTCCGCCGTGGCGGGCGGCTGGGGCGCCCCTGGAGGGGGCTGGCCTCTGTGGGGAAATGGACTGGTCTCTCACTCCGCGGCTAGGTGAAGCCGCGAAAGGTGCCGTTGTCGCCGGGACGGTCGGGGGACTCGTGGCGCGGGACTCAGGTTTCCCCATGGGGAGGCCCCCAGGCTCAGGCCCCTGGCAACGGAAGGCTGAGCAAGCAGGCCCGGGGTCGGGCCCGGCTTTCGGGGCTGGCCCGGCACCAGCTGCCAGCGCCAGGGAGGGGTCCCCCGGAGGCTGAGGAGCGGGAGGCGTCGGCCGCCCCGCGGCACGCCTCCCGGAGCTCCTCCTGGCGATGCCGGAACGCGACGACACGCGATCCCGGACAGGGCCCCGGGGGGGGCCGCCCTGCGGCCCTGTGGTGCCCGAAGTGTGTTCGCCGGGCGTTTTCCGGCCAATTCTCACGAGCGTTCTGTCCAAATCGGGATCGATTTGGGCAGAACGCTCGTGAGAACTGGCCGGCGTTGGGCAGCCCTGGTCAGCGCCCAGTTCCGCGTGGAGCAGGGCCCTTTCTCGCTCGGGGCATGTCGCGGCCACCCGGAAAACGAGCCGCGACGATGGGGCGCGGCCGGCAGCCGCGGCGCCGGGGAGTTTTCCCCGAGCAGAGTGGATGGAGGCGCCGTGGCCGGGCGTCCGCCTCCGCCGTGGCGGGCGGCCGGGGCGCCCCTGGAGGGGGCTGGCCTCTGTGGGGAAACGGACTGGTCTCTCACTCCGCGGCTAGGACGAAGCCGCGAAAGGTGCCGTTGTCGCCGGGACGGTCGGGGGACTCGTGGCGCGGGACTCAGGGTTCCCCATGGGGAGGCCCCCAGGCTCAGGCCCCTGGCAACGGAAGGCTGAGCAAGCAGGCCCGGGGTCGGGCCCGGCTTTCGGGGCTGGCCCGGCCCCAGCTGCCAGCGCCAGGGAGGGGTCCCCCGGAGGCTGAGGAGCGGGAGGCGTCGGCCGCCCCGCGGCACGCCTCCCGGAGCTCCTCCTGGCGGTGCCGGAACGCGACGACACGCGATCCCGGACAGGGCCCCGGGGGGGGGCCGCCCTGCGGCCCTGTGGTGCCCGAAGTGTGTTCGCCGGGCGTTTTCCGGCCAATTCTCACGAGCGTTCTGCCCAAATCGGGATCGATTTGGGCAGAACGCTCGTTAGAATTGGCCGGCGTTGGGCAGCCCTGGTCAGCGCCCAGTTCCGCGTGGAGCAGGGCCCTTTCTCGCTCGGGGCATGTCGCGGCCACCCGGAAAGCGAGCCGCGACGATGGGGCGCGGCCGGCAGCCGCGGCGCCGGGGAGATTTCCCCGAGCAGAGTGGATGGAGGCGCCGTGGCCGGGCGTCCGCCTCCGCCGTGGCTGGCGGCCGGGGCGCCCCTGGAGGGGCTGGCCTCTGTGGGGAAACGGACAGGTCTCTCACTCCGCGACTAGGACGAAGCCGCGAAAGGTGCCGTTGTCGCCGGGACGGTCGGGGGACTCGTGGCGCGGGACTCAGGGTTCCCCATGGGGAGGCCCCCAGGCTCAGGCCCCTGGCAACGGAAGGCTGAGCAAGCAGGCCCGGGCCCGTGCCCGGCTTTCGGGGCTGGCCCGGCCCCAGCTGCCGGCGCCAGGGAGGGGACCCCCGGAGGCTGAGGAGCGGGAGGCGTCGGCCGCCCCGCGGCACGCCTCCCGGAGCTCCTCCTGGCGGTGCCGGAACGCGACGACACGCGATCCCGGACAGGGCCCCGGGGGGGGCCGCCCTGCGGCCCTGTGATGCCCGAAGTGTGTTCGCCGGGCCTTTTCCAGCCAATTCTCACGAGCGTTCTGCCCAAATCGGGATCGATTTGGGCAGAACGCTCGTGAGAATTGGCCGGCGTTGGGAAGCCCTGGTCAGCGCCTAGTTCCGCGTGGAGCAGGGCCCTTTCTCGCTCGGGGCATGTCGCGGCCACCCGGAAAACGAGCCGCGACGATGGGGCGCGGCCGGCAGCCGCGGCGCCGGGGAGTTTTCCCCGAGCAGAGTGGATGGAGGCGCCGTGGCCGGGCGTCCGCCTCCGCCGTGGCGGGCGGCCGGGGCGCCCCTGGAGGGGGCTGGCCTCTGTGGGGAAACGGACTGGTCTCTCACTCCGCGGCTAGGTGAAGCCGCGAAAGGTGCCGTTGTCGCCGGGACGGTCGGGGGACTCGTGGCGCGGGACTCAGGTTTCCCCATGGGGAGGCCCCCAGGCTCAGGCCCCTGGCAACGGAAGGCTGAGCAAGCAGGCCCGGGGTCGGGCCCGGCTTTCGGGGCTGGCCAGGCACCAGCTGCCAGCGCCAGGGAGGGGTCCCCCGGAGGCTGAGGAGCGGGAGGCGTCGGCTGCCCCGCGGCACGCCTCCCGGAGCTCCTCCTGGCGATGCCGGAACGCGACGACACGCGATCCCGGACAGGGCCCCGGGGGGGGCCGCCCTGCGGCCCTGTGGTGCCCGAAGTGTGTTCGCCGGGCGTCTTCCGGCCAATTCTCACGAGCGTTCTGTCCAAATCGGGATCGATTTGGGCAGAACGCTCGTGAGAATTGGCCGGCGTTGGGCAGCCCTGGTCAGCGCCCAGTTCCGCGTGGAGCAGGGCCCTTTCTCGCTCGGGGCATGTCGCGGCCACCCAGAAAGCGAGCCGCGACGATGGGGCGCGGCCGGCAGCCGCGGCGCCGGGGAGATTTCCCCGAGCAGAGTGGATGGAGGCGCCGTGGCCGGGCGTCGGCCTCCGCCGTGGCGGGCGGCCGGGGCGCCCGTGGAGGGGGCTGGCCTCTGTGGGGAAACGGACTGGTCTCTCACTCCGCGGCTAGGACGAAGCCGCGAAAGGTGCCGTTGTCGCCGGGACGGTCGGGGGACTCGTGGCGCGGGACTCAGGGTTCCCCATGGGGAGGCCCCCAGGCTCAGGCCCCTGGCAACGGAAGGCTGAGCAAGAAGGCCCGGGGCCGGGCCCGGCTTTCGTGGCTGGCCCGGCCCCACCTGCCAGCGCCAGGGAGGGGACCCCCGGAGGCTGAGGAGCGGGAGGCGTCGGCCGCCCCGTGGCACACCTACCGGAGCACCTCCTGGCGGTGCCGGAACGCGACGACACGCGATCCCGGACAGGGCCCCGGGAGGGCGGCCCTGCGGCCCTGTGGTGCCCGAAGTGTGTTCGCCGGGCGTTTTCCGGCCAATTCTCACGAGCGTTCTGCCCAAATCGGGATCGATTTGGGCAGAACGCTCGTGAGAATTGGCCGGCGTTGGGCAGCCCTGGTCAGCGCCCAGTTCCGCGTGGAGCAGGGCCCTTTCTCGCTCGGGGCATGTCGCGGCCACCCGGAAAACGAGCCGCGACGATGGGGCGCGGCCGGCAGCCGCGGCGCCGGGGAGTTTTCCCCGAGCAGAGTGGATGGAGGCGCCGTGGCCGGGCGCCCGCCTCCGCCGTGGCAGGCGGCCGGGGCGCCCCTGGAGGGGGCTGGCCTCTGTGGGGAAACGGACTGGTCTCTCACTCCGCGGCTAGGACGAAGCCGCGAAAGGTGCCGTTGTCGCCGGGACGGTCGGGGGACTCGTGGCGCGGGACTCAGGGTTCCCCATGGGGAGGCACCCAGGCTCAGGCCCCTGGCAACGGAAGGCTGAGCAAGCAGGCCCGGGCCCGGGCCCGGCTTTCGGGGCTGGCCCGGCCCCAGCTGCCGGCGCCAGGGAGGGGACCCCCGGAGGCTGAGGAGCGGGAGGCGTCGACCTCCCCGTGGCACGCCTCCCGGAGCTCCTCCTGGCGGTGCCGGAACGCGACGACACGCGGTCCCGGACAGGGCCCCGGGGGGGGCCGCCCTGCGGCCCTGTGGTGCCCGAAGTGTGTTCGCCGGGCGTTTTCCGGCCAATTCTCACGAGCGTTCTGCCCAAATCGGGATCGATTTGGGCAGATCGTTCGTGAGAATTGGCCGGCGTTGGGCAGCCCTGGTCAGCGCCCAGTTCCCCGTGGAGCAGGGCCCTTTCTCGCTCGGGGCATCTCGCGGCCACCCGGAAAACGAGCCGCGACGATGGGGCGCGGCCGGCAGCCGCGGCGCCGGGGTGTTTTACCCGAGCAGAGTGGATGGTGGCGCCGTGGCCGGGCGTCCGCCTCCGCCGTGGCAGGCGGCCGGGGCGCCCCTGGAGGGGGCTGGCCTCTGTGGGGAAACGGACTGGTCTCTCACTCCGCGGATAGGAAGAAGCCGCGAAAGGTGCCGTTGTGGCCGGTACGGTCGGGGGACTCGTGGCGCGGGACTCAGGTTTCCCCATGGGGAGGCCCCAAGGCTCAGGCCCCTGGCAACGGAAGGCTGAGCAAGCAGGCCCGGGCCCGGGCCCGGCTTTCGGGGCTGGCCCGGCCCCAGCTGCCGGTGCCAGGGAGGGGACCCCCGGAGGCTGAGGAGCGGTAGGCGTCAGCCGCCCTGCGGCACGCCTCCCGGAGCTCCTCCTGGCGGTGCCGGAACGCGACGACAAGCGGTCCGGACAGGGCCCCGGGGGGGGCCGCCCTGCGGCCCTGTGGTGCCCGAAGTGTGTTCGCCGGGCCTTTTCCGGCCAATTCTCACGAGCGCTCGTGAGAATTGGCCGGCGTTGGGCAGCCCTGGTCAGCGCCCAGTTCCGCGTGGAGCAGGGCCCTTTCTCGCTTGGGGCATGTCGCGGCCACCTGGAAAACGAGCCGCGACGAAGGGGCGCGGCCGGCAGCCGCGGCGCCGGGGAGATTTCCCCGAGCAGATTGCATGGAGGCGCCGTGGCCGGGCGTCCGCCTCCGCCGTGGCGGGCGGCCGGGGCGCCCCTGGAGGGGGCTGGCCTCTGTGGGGAAACGGACTGGTCTCTCACTCCGCGGCTAGGACGAAGCCGCGAAAGGTGCCGTTGTCGCCGGGACGGTCGGGGGACTCGTGGCGCGGGACTCAGGGTTCCCCATGGGGAGGCCCCAAGGCTCAGGCCCCTGGCAACGGAAGGCTAAGCAAGCAGGCCCGGGCCCGGGCCCGGCTTTCGGGGCTGGCCCGGCCCCAGCTGCCGGCGCCAGGGAGGGGACCCCCGGAGGCTGAGGAGCGGGAGGCGTCGGCCACCCCGCGGCACGCCTCCCGGAGCTCCTCCTGGCGGTGCCGGAACGCGACGACACGCGATCCCTGACAGGGCCCCGGGGGGGGGGCCGCCCTGCGGCCCTGTGGTGCCCGAAGTGTGTTCGCCGGGCCTTTTCCGGCCAATTCTCACGAGCGTTCTGCCTAAATCGATCCCGATTTGGCCAGAACGCTCGTGTGAATTGGCCGGCGTTGGCTAGCCCTGGTCAGCGCCCAGTTCCGCGTGGAGCAGGGCCCTTTCTCGCTCGGAGCATGTCGCGGCCACCCGGAAAACGAGCCGCGACGATGGGGCGCGGCCGGCAGCCGCGGCGCCGGGGAGTTCTCCCCGAGCAGAGTGGATGGAGGCGCCGTGGCCGGGCGCCCGCCTCCGCCGTGGCAGGCGGCCGGGGCGCCCCTGGAGGGGGCTGGCCTCTGTGGGGAAACGGACTGGTCTCTCACTCCGCGGCTAGGACGAGGCCGCGAAAGGTGCCGTTGTCGCCGGGACGGTCGGGGGACTCGTGGCGCGGGACTCAGGGTTCCCCATGGGGAGGCCCCCAGGCTCAGGCCCCTGGCAACGGAAGGCTGAGCAAGCAGGCCCGGGGTCGGGCCCGGCTTTCGGGGCTGGCCCGGCCCCAGCTGCCAGCGCCAGGGAGGGGTCCCCCGGAGGCTGAGGAGCGGGAGGCGTCGGCCGCCCCGCGGCACGCCTCCCGGAGCTCCTCCTGGCGGTGCCGGAACGCGACGACACGCGATCCCGGACAGGGCCCCGGGGGGGGCCGCCCTGCGGCCCTGTGGTGCCCGAAGTGTGTTCGCCGGGCGTTTTCCGGCCAATTCTCACGAGCGTTCTGCCCAAATCGGGATCGATTTGGGCAGAACGCTCGTGAGAATTGGCCGGCGTTGGGCAGCCCTGGTCAGCGCCCAGTTCCGCGTGGAGCAGGGCCCTTTCTCGCTCGGGGCATGTCGCGGCCACCCGGAAAAAGAGCCGCGACGCCGGGGAGATTTCCCCGAGCAGTGTGGATGGAGGCGCCGTGGCCGGGCATCCGCCTCCGCCGTGGCGGGCAGCCGGGGCGCCCCTGGAGGGGGCTGGCCTCTGTGGGGAAACGGACTGGTCTCTCACTCCGCGGCTAGGAGGAAGCCGCGAAAGGTGCCATTGTCGCCGGGACGGTCGGGGGACTCGTGGCGCGGGACTCAGGGTTCCCCATGGGGAGGCCCCCAGGCTCAGGCCCCTGGCAACGGAAGGCTGAGCAAGCAGGCCCGGGCCCGGGCCCGGCTTTCGGGGCTGGCCCGGCCCCAGCTGCCGGCGCCAGGGAGGGGACCCCCGGAGGCTGAGGAGCGGGAGGCGTCGGCCTCCCCGCGGCACGCTTCCCGGAGCTCCTCCTGGCGGTGCCGGAACGCGACGACACGCGATCCCAGACAGGGCCCCGGGGGGGGCGGCCCTGCGGCCCTGTGGTGCCCGAAGTGTGTTCGCCGGGCGTTTTCCGGCCAATTCTCACGAGCGTTCTGCCCAAATCCGGATCGATTTGGGCAGAACGCTCGTGAGAATTGGCCGGCGTTGGGCAGCCCTGGTCAGCGCCCAGTTCCGCGTGGAGCAGGGCCCTTTCTCGCTCAGGGCATGACGCGGCCACCCGCAAAACGAGCCACGACGATGGGGCGCGGCCGGAAGCCGCGGCACCGGGGAGTTTTCCCCGAGCAGAGTGGATGGAGGCGCCGTGGCCGGGCGTCCGCCTCCGCCGTGGCGGGCGGCCGGGGCGCCCCTGGAGGGGGCTGGCCTCTGTGGGGAAACGGACTGGTCTCTCACTCCGCGGCTAGGACGAAGCCGCGAAAGGTGCCGTTGTCGCCGGGACGGTCGGGGGACTCGTGGCGCGGGACTCAGGGTTCCCCATGGGGAGGCCCCCAGGCTCAGGCCCCTGGCAACGGAAGGCTGAGCAAGCAGGCCCGGGCCCGGGCCCGGCTTTCGGGGCTGGCCCGGCCTCAGCTGCCGGCGCCAGGGAGGGGAACCCCGGAGGCTGA
Organism: Meles meles; assembly: GCF_922984935.1. Classification (NCBI taxonomy): domain Eukaryota; kingdom Metazoa; phylum Chordata; class Mammalia; order Carnivora; family Mustelidae; genus Meles; species Meles meles. The sequence continues at coordinate 109,292 of NW_025721164.1, read as the reverse complement.
GGAGCGGGAGGCTTCGGCCTCCCCGCGGCACGGCTCCCGGAGCTCCTCCTGGCGGTGCCGGAACGCGACGACACGCGTTCCCGGACAGGGTCCCGGGGGGGGCCGCCATACGGCCCTGTGGTGCCCGAAGTGTGTTCGCCGGGAGTTTTCCGGCCAATTCTCACGAGCGTTCTGCCCAAATCGGGATCGATTTGGGCAGAACGCTCGTGAGAATTGGCCGGCGTTGGGCAGCCCTGGTCAGCGCCCAGTTCCGCGTGGAGCAGGGCCCTTTCTCGCTCGGGGCATGTCGCGGCCACCCGGAAAGCGAGCCGCGACGATGGGGCGCGGCCGGCAGCCGCGGCGCCGGGGAGATTTCCCCGAGCAGAGTGGATGGAGGCGCCGTGGCCGGGCGTCCGCCTCCGCCGTGGCGGGCGGCCGGGGCGCCCCTGGAGGGGGCTGGCCTCTGTGGGGAAACGGACTGGTCTCTCACTCCGTGACTAGGACGAAGCCGCGAAAGGTGCCGTTGTCGCCGGGACGGTCGGGGGACTCGTGGCGCGGGACTCAGGGTTCCCCATGGGGAGGCCCCCAGGCTCAGGCCCCTGGCAACGGAAGGCTGAGCAAGCAGGCCCGGGCCCGGTCCCGGCTTTCGGGGCTGGCCCGGCCCCAGCTGCCGGCGCCAGGGAGGGGACCCCCGGAGGCTGAGGAGCGGGAGGCGTCGGCCTCCCCGTGGCACGCCTCCCGGTGCTCCTCCTGGCGGTGCCGGAACGCGACGACACGCGATCCCGGACAGGGCCCCGGGGGGGGGCCGCCCTGCGGCCCTGTGTTGCCCAAAGTGTGTTCGCCGGGCGTTTTCCGGCCAATTCTCACGAGCGTTCTGCCAAATCGGGATCGATTTGGGCAGAACGCTCGTGAGAATTGGCCGGCGTTGGGCAGCCCTGGTCAGCGCCCAGTTCCGCGTGGAGCAGGGCCCTTTCTCGCTCGGGGCATGTCGCGGCCACCCGGAAAACGAGCCACGACGATGGAACCAGATGGGCCTTCATATTTATACTGACCTATATACTTACTGGAGTCCATTATGGAAAGATTTCCATCTGGGTGTGAGGCTGAGTCCTGTGGTATTGCTCAGGCATCCCCAAATCCTAGGGCTTTGGAGCCCACCCTTAGGGGACGGAGACATGAGAACCCAAGCTAGGGATAGAGTTAGGGCCGAAGGACATTGCAGGCCCAAACAGCTGACAGTGTGTGTGGTTCCTAGAGGCTGGAATTAAGGATGAGTGTTCTGTTTCTGGTCAGGCACAGGGTTTGTGACCTAGAGGCCACTGAAATTGGGGGTTTGCTGGTATAGGCTCAGATGGGCAGGCATTTTAATCCTGCTTTGAATACTTTCTAGAGGTCTACATGGCACGCTTTCCTCCTGTCTGTTAGGATGAGTCCTGTGGTATGGCTAAGGTGACCCCAGTCCGTGGGGTAGGGAGCCAGACCCCTAGGAATTGAATGCTCAGAACACAAACTAAGCTTCAGTTAGGGGTTAGGAGCATGGCAGGCCCAATCTGATGGTGGTGTGGCAAGCTATCCAGAGGGCTGAGTACAGAGGGATGGATAGAGTAAGTGTCAGGTTCAGGTTTGTGTCCAGCTGCTGACTCTGGGTGAACTCAGTGGTGCGTGGCAGATTTCTCCTGCTCAGAATCCTTTGCAGAGTCCCAAATGGTATGGTTTCCTTCTGGGTGGCAGGCAGAGATCTCAAATCTTGCTCAGGGGTCCCCATCCGTGGGACTTGGGTGCCAGTCCTCTGGGGACAGAGCATGAAACCCCAACCTAGGGTTGGGGCTAGGTCCCAGCAACATGACAGGCCTGATTTGCTGGTGCTGTGCAGAGCTCTCACGGGGACTGAGTAGAGAACATGGGTCAGTCTGAGTCAGGCTCCGGGTTGGTGGCCATGGGGGGAAAGGCAGATTTCTCCTGCTCTCAGTCCTTGGCAGAGTTCCAATTCTACTGTTTCCTTCTGGGTTGAAGACAGAGTCCTCTGGCATTTCTCAGGGGTCCCACATATGTGGGGCTTTGGTACCTGTATTCTTGGGACACAAGACAGAAAATGTACCTAAGTTTTGGTTAGGGCTGAGGGTCATGTCAGTCTCAATAGGCCACCCTGAGAGGAGTGACCTGGGGAGCAGAGTTGAGGACGTGGGTCAGTGTGAGTGTTAAGATCCAGGTGTGAACGGGGGGTGCTGAAAGTGGGATAGCCTCAGGGGGCCAAGAAATATTCTGGTATAGTTCAGGTGTAACCCATCAGCGGAGCTTTGGTGTCAATCATCAGAGGACAGAAGACTGAAAACACAACCTAGGGCTTGGAAAAGAGCACAGGGGCATGGCTGGCCTGATCTGCTGGTGCCGAGGCTAGATGTCTGGGGTACTGAGTTGAGGGCCATGGTCAGGTGGTGCATTACGATCTGGGTTTGTGCCTGGGGGGTGGCCGAAGGTGGAGGTGGCTTCAGGGAGCATGAAGATTTCTCCCATTCCGATGGTTCTGTGCAGCTCCAAACAGAACGGTTTCCTCCCGGGTGGCAGACAGAGCACTGGGTTGTGGCTCAGGGGTCCAAATATGGAGGAATTGGGGGACCAGCCTCTGGGGATGAAGACTGAAAATGCAACCTAGGCTTAAGGTTAGGGTCAGGGGCATGGCAGGCCCAATTTGCTGGCACTGAGAAGGGATCCCAGGGGGATGAATTGAGGGCAGAGGTCCGGTGGCATGAGAGGGTCCAGGTTTGTGGTCAGGGGACCGCTGAAGGAGGGGGTTGTGCTCAGGGAGGCATGCAGTTTCTCCCACTCTGAGTGTTCTACTCAGTTTCAAATGGCACGGTTTCCTCCTGGGTGGTAGGCAGGCTGAGTGCCAGCCTCCACATTTGTGGCCCAATAGTGCGCAGAGGGTGGGGGATAGCCTCGGGTGAACCGTGCAGGTTTCTCCCGCTCTGAGGATTCGACACAGCTCCAAACAGCATGGTTTCCTCCTGCATGGTGGACAGAGTCCTGAGGTGTCACTCAGGATTCTTTAATCTTGGGGTCTTGGGGTCAGGACTCTTGGGGATGATACCTGAAAACCAAAATTAGGGATAGGGTTAAGGCCTAGGGCCATGGTAGACCTGATATGCCAGTGCAGAGGCAGGTGCCCTGGTGCGCTGAGTTGAGCTCGGGTGTCAGACGGGGCCTTAGCCTCTAGGTGTGTGTCCAGACGTTCGCATAACCTGGGGGTGACTTCAGGGGTGCATGGAAGTTTCTCCAGCTCTGAGGGTTCAGCGCAGCTCCAAACAGCACAGCGGTGCCCTGCGTGGCAGGCAGATTCCCAGCATGAGTATCAGGCATCCTCAATCCTTGTGACGCAGTATGTGGTCTATTCTGGAGAAGGTTCCATGTGCACTTGAGAAGAATGAGTATTCTGTTGTTTTAGGGTGGAATGTTCTGTATATGTCTATGAGGTCCATCTGGTCCAATGTTTCATTCAATGCTCTTATTTCTTTTTTAATTTTCTGCTTCGATGATCTGTCTATTTCTGAGAGAGGCGTATGAAGATCTCCTACTATTATTGTATTCATATCAATATGACTCTTTATCTTGATTAATAGTTTTCTTATGGAATTGGGTGCTCCCATATTGGGGGCATAGATATTCACAATTGTTAGATCATCTTGGCGGATAGTCCCTTTAAGAATTATGGAGTGTCCTTCTGTATCTCTGACTACAGTCTTTAGTTTAAAATCTAATTTATCTGATATGAAAATCGCTACCCCGGCCTTCTTTTGAGGCCCATTGGCATGAAAGATGCTTCTCCATCCGTTCACTTTCAGTCTGGGTGTATCCTTAGGTTCAAAATGGGTCTCTTGTAGACAACATATGGATGGGTCCTGTCGTTTTATCCAATCTGCAACCCTGTGTCGTTTTATGGGCGCATTTAGGCCATTCACATTGAGAGTGGTTATTGAGAGATAGGTTTTGATTCATGTCATGTTGCCTTTGAAGTCTTTCTGTCTGTAGATTGTTTCTATATTTCTGTTCAATGATATTCTTGGGATTTTTTCTCTTTTATAGGACCCCCCCCTTAATATTTCCTGCAGTGTCGGCTTGCTGGTTGCATAGTCTTTTAAGCCTTGCTGGTCTTGGAAACTCTTTATCTCTCCATCCATTTTAAATGTCAGTCTTGCCGGATAGAGTATTCTTGGTTGCATGTTCTTCTCATTTAGTACTCTGAATATATTTTGCCAGCCCTTCCTGGCTTGCCAGGTCTCTGTGAAAAGGTCTGACGTTATTCTAATGGGCTTGGATGCCCACTCTCACCACTCTTGTTCAACATAGTATTAGAAGTCCTAGCAACGGCAATCAGACAACAAAGAGAAATAAAAGGTATCCAAATTGGCAAGGAAGAAGTCAAACTCTCTCTCTTCGCAGATGACATGATTTTTTATATGGAAAACCCCAAAGACTCCACCCCCAAACTACTAGACTCATACAGCAATTCAGTAACGTGGCAGGATACAAAGTCAATGTACAGAAATCAGTGGCTTTCTTATACACTAACAGTGAAAATACAGAAAGGGAAATTAGAGAATCGATTCCATTTACTAGAGCACCAAGAACCATAAGATACCTGGGAATAAACCTAACCAAAGAGGTAAAGGATCTGTACTCGAGGAACTACAGAACACTCATGAAAGAAATTGAAGAAGACCCAAAAAGATGGAAGACAATTCCATGCTCTTGGATTGGAAGAATAAACATTGTTAAAATGTTTATACTGCCTAGAGCAATCTATGCTTTTAATGCCATTCCGATCAAAATTCCACAGGTAGTTTTCAAAGAGCTGGAGCCAATAATCCTAAAATTTGTATGGAATCAGAAGAGACCCCGAATTGCTAAGGCAATGTTGAAAAACAAAAACAAAACTGGCGGCATCACGTTACCCGATTTTAAGCTTTACTACAAAGCTGCGATCACCAAGACAGCGTGGCCCTGGCATAAAAACAGACACATAGACCAGTGGAACAGAGTGGAGAGCCCAGATATGGACCCTCAACTCCACGGTGAAATAATGTTCGACAAAACAGGAAAAAATATTCAATGGAAAAAAAGACAGTCTCTTCAATCAATGGTGCTGGGAAAACTGGACAGCTATATGTAGAATAATGAAACTCAACCATTCTCTTACACTCGAAATGGATAAAAGACCTCATCATGAGACAGGAATCCATCAGAATCCTAGAGGAGAACATAGGCAGTAACCTCTTCGATATCAGCCACAGCAACTTCTTTCAAGATATGTCTCCAAAGGCCAAGGAAACAAAAGCGAAAATAAACTTTTGGCACTTCATCAAGATCAAAAGCTTCTGCACAGCAAAGGAAACAGTCCACCAAACAAAAAGGCAACCCACGGAATGGGAGAAGATATTTGCAAATGACAGTACAGACAAAAGGTTGATATCCAGGATCTATAAAGAACTTCTCAAACTCAACACACACAAAACAGAGAATCATATCCAAAAATGGGCAGAAGATATGAACAGACACTTCTCCAACGAAGACATACAAATGGCTATCAGACACATGAAAAAATGTTCATCATCACTAGCCATCAGGGAGATTCAAATGAAAACCACATTGAGATACCACCTGACACCAGTTAGAATGGCCAAAATGAGCAAGACAGGAAACAACGTGTGTTGGAGAGGATGTGGAGAAAGGGGAACCCTCTTACACTGTTGGTGGGAATGCAAGTTGGTGCAGCCACTTTGGAGAACAGTGTGGAGATTCCTCCAGAAATTAAGAATAGAGCTTCCCTATGACCCTGCAATTGCACTGCTGGGTATTTACCCCAAAGATACAGATGTAGTGAAAAGAAGAGCCATCTGTACCCCAATGCTTATTGTAGCAATGGCTATGCTCACCAAACTGTGGAAAGAACCAAGATGCCCTTCAACGGATGAATGGATAAGGAAGATGTGGTCCATATACGCAATGGAGTATTATGCCTCCATCAGAAAGGATGAATACCCAACTTTTGTAGCAACATGGACGGGACTGGAAGAAATTATGCTGAGCGAAATAAGTCAAGCAGAGAGAGAGTCATGTATCATATGGTCTCCCTTATTTGTGGAGCATAGCAAATAACACGGAGGACATAGGGAGATGGAGAGGAGAGGGAGTTGAGAGAAACTGGAAGGGGAGATGAACCATGAGAGACTATGGACTCTGAAAAACAACCAGAGGGTTTTGGAGGGGCAGGGTGGGGTGGGAGTTTGAGGAATCAGGTGGTGGTTAATAGGGAGGGCACGTACTGCATGGAGCACTGGGTGTGATGCCAAAACAATGAACACTGTTATGCTGTAAATAAACAAATAAAAAAAAAAAATGAGTCTATGGAAGGCCCGGCAGTGCCAGTTCACTCCACTGGAGGGAGTGGTGAGCCGTGGTGTGAGATACCCTGGAAGGCATGGCGATGCTGCTTGCCACCACTGGAGGCAGCGGCGAGCTGCCATGGGAAACACACCTGAAGAGGAGTCAGTGCAGCTTGCTGGCTCTGAAGGCAGGGCGGAGGTGCCCGGTGAGAGACCCTGAAACGTGAGGCACTACAGCTTATTTTTACAGGATGGAGTGGTGAGCTGTATAGTCTCTGTTTCTCCAGGCTCAAGGGTGGTGGTAAGAATTGATGGAGCCTGTCCCCCACTCAGCATTGTGCCCTCTTTCCCCAGGTTTGCTGGTAATGTGCTGTCAGGATGGTTCAGGAGGGTCCTCCCAGTTGGGCTCTGGAGCCAGGGGAACCAAACCCGACTCATGGTGCATTTGGAACCGAGGAGCTGAGTGTTTGTTTGGAAAAGTATGTTTGTTTCTCCAAAAAGGACAAGGGCATTGACCAGCTTGAGAGGGAAGTGAATGACCAGTTAAGAAACAAGCCTGTGTCTCTCCTTCTCCCAGGAATCAGAGCAGATGTGCAGGCTTTAGGTGGGAGACGCCTGCTTATCTGCACCTGACAACCCTTCTTCACTCTGGCTCCATGAGACCTGAAGTTTGGAAGTCAGCGTCTGAGTCAGTCATGCAGCTTGTCCCAGGACGTCAGTGTTCAGAGAAAACAGCAGGCCTGTGGGTGGCAATGTCACATCCATGCCAGGATGGCAGGTAAAAATTCCCTTTCACCCCAAATTTCCTGGGCTTTTCTCTTGTCTCCAGTGGAGCTCACAAATGGCACCCTGAACCAGCTGTAAGCAATCTCGTGTGGGTGCCAGAGCTCCTGAGTTTCTCTGCAGGGAGCACCTGGCAGGGATCTCATTTTCTGTTTATTTCTGGCTTACAAAGGTATTTGGAACATCTCTTTCCTAGGAAATCCCTTGGATTCGAAAGGGAAGGTGAGATTGACTTGGTGTGCCTTTTGAACATAGAAAGTATTCCTTCACCGAACAGTGTTTACTCCACTGGGCCTAGACTCTGGTGGAACGGCTGGCATCTAGAGTGAGGTGGCTGTTTGTGGTCAGATAGAGACTTGGATGATGGCTTCTTCTTTGTCCAAGGTGATGTATCCTAATGGATTCGTCTTTGAATCCAAAGAGTTCCAATGAGGGCAGAGGGAAAATTCAAAATGATTCCAAGGAGTCTTGGACAATTTAAAAGGGATGCTTGTCTTCCTAGGTTCACTCAAACGGCTATATATGGTTGGACATGCTGTATTTTCTCTGCAGTTTCATGGGTAGTGAAGTCAGAAGGAGAGTCTTTGGGAATTTCCCTGGATAAAGGCACTCTGTTGGCTTCAAGGGACTTGGTGTCAGGAACCCTGGGCTGAATTTCTGTGGCTGCTTTCCTGATGCTCAGTGAGTCAGGGTTTCCCACAGGTTTTATATTTCCTCCTTAGGAAATTGCTGGCAGGGAATGTTCTGTTTAAAGTGGAACCCTCGGGGGCACCTGTGTGGCTCAGTGGGTTAAGCCACTGCCTTCGGCTCAGGTCATGGTCTCAGGGTCCTGAGATCGAGCCCCGCATTGGGCTCTCTGCTCAGCGGGGAGTCTGCTTCGTCCTCTCTCTCTGCCTGCCTCTCTGCCTACTTGTGACCTCTGTCAAATAAATAAATAAAATCTAAAAAAAAAAAAAAAACAAAACCCAAAACCGGGACCCTCCTACATTGTTGGTGGGCCTGCGTGTTGTTGCAGCCACTCTTGGAAAGAATACAGTCTGTCCTCCAAAAGCTAAGAACTGAACAACAGTAGGATCCAGCAATTGTCCTCCTAGTTATTTCCCTAAAGGGCACAAAAATGCACATTCAGTGGGGTATAAGCACCGTGATATTTACAGCAGCATTTTCAACCATTGTAAAACAATGGAGGGAGACCAAATGTCCATTCACTGATGAGTGATATATATATATATATATATATATATATATATATATATATCACTCGTATATATCATATGTGTGTGTGTGTGTGTGTATGTGTATTCATTCTCCCACATCTTCTTAATGGAATAGGATCCAGGTTCAAAAAGGATGAAATCTTACCATCTGCAAGGATGTGGATGGATCTACAGTGGATTTAGCTAAGTAAAATCAGTAAGAAAAGACCAATAGCCTATATCTTGACCTCTATGGAATTTCAGAAAGAAAACAGATGAACATAGTGAGGGGAGAAAGGCCAATGAGGAAACAGACTCTAACCTAGAGCAAAATCGAGGGTTGCTAGGGGGCAGGGGTGTGGGGCGAAGGGTTAAGTGGGTGACAGCTATTAGGGAGAGTACTTGTTGTGATGAGCTCTGGGTGTTCTATGCAGGTGAGCAGCCTCCCGGAGCTCCTCCTGGCGATGCCGGAACGCGACGACACGCGATCCCGGACAGGGCCCCGGGGGGGGCCGCCCTGCGGCCCTGTGGTGCCCGAAGTGTGTTCGCCGGGCGTTTTCCGGCCAATTCTCACGAGCGTTCTGCCCAAATCGGGATCGATTTGGGCAGAACGCTCGTGAGAATTGGCCGGCGTTGGGCAGCCCTGGTCAGCGCCCAGTTCCGCGTGGAGCAGGGCCCTTTCTCGCTCGGGGCATGTCGCGGCCACCCGGAAAACGAGCCGTGACGATGGGGCGCGTCCGGCAGCCGCGGCCCCGGGGAGTTTTCCCCGAGCAGAGTGGATGGAGGCGCCGTGGCCGGGCGTCCGCCTCCGCCGTGGCGGGCGGCCGGGGCGCCCCTGGAGGGGGCTGGCCTCTGTGGGGAAACGGTCTGGTCTCTCACTCCGCGGCTAGGACGAAGCCGCAAAAGGTGCCGTTGTGGCCGGGACGGTCGGGGGACTCGTGGCGCGGGACTCAGGGTTCCCCATGAGGAGGCCCCCAGGCTCAGGCCCCTGGCAACGGAAGGCTGAGCAAGCAGGCCCGGGCCCGGTCCCGGCTTTCGGGGCTGGCCCGGCCCCAGCTGCCGGCGCCAGGGAGGGGACCCCCGGAGGCTGAGGAGCGGGAGGCGTCGGCCTCCCCGCGGCACGCCTCCCGGTGCTCCTCCTGGCGGTGCCGGAACGCGACGACACGCGATCCCGGACAGGGCCCCGGGGGGGGGCCGCCCTGCGGCCCTGTGTTGCCCAAAGTGTGTTCGCCGGGCGTTTTCCGGCCAATTCTCACGAGCGTTCTGCCAAATCGGGATCGATTTGGGCAGAACGCTCGTGAGAATTGGCCGGCGTTGGGCAGCCCTGGTCAGCGCCCAGTTCCGCGTGGAGCAGGGCCCTTTCTCGCTCGGGGCATGTCGCGGCCACCCGGAAAACGAGCCACGACGATGGAACCAGATGGGCCTTCATATTTATACTGACCTATATACTTACTGGAGTCCATTATGGAAAGATTTCCATCTGGGTGTGAGGCTGAGTCCTGTGGTATTGCTCAGGCATCCCCAAATCCTAGGGCTTTGGAGCCCACCCTTAGGGGACGGAGACATGAGAACCCAAGCTAGGGATAGAGTTAGGGCCGAAGGACATTGCAGGCCCAAACAGCTGACAGTGTGTGTGGTTCCTAGAGGCTGGAATTAAGGATGAGTGTTCTGTTTCTGGTCAGGCACAGGGTTTGTGACCTAGAGGCCACTGAAATTGGGGGTTTGCTGGTATAGGCTCAGATGGGCAGGCATTTTAATCCTGCTTTGAATACTTTCTAGAGGTCTACATGGCACGCTTTCCTCCTGTCTGTTAGGATGAGTCCTGTGGTATGGCTAAGGTGACCCCAGTCCGTGGGGTAGGGAGCCAGACCCCTAGGAATTGAATGCTCAGAACACAAACTAAGCTTCAGTTAGGGGTTAGGAGCATGGCAGGCCCAATCTGATGGTGGTGTGGCAAGCTATCCAGAGGGCTGAGTACAGAGGGATGGATAGAGTAAGTGTCAGGTTCAGGTTTGTGTCCAGCTGCTGACTCTGGGTGAACTCAGTGGTGCGTGGCAGATTTCTCCTGCTCAGAATCCTTTGCAGAGTCCCAAATGGTATGGTTTCCTTCTGGGTGGCAGGCAGAGATCTCAAATCTTGCTCAGGGGTCCCCATCCGTGGGACTTGGGTGCCAGTCCTCTGGGGACAGAGCATGAAACCCCAACCTAGGGTTGGGGCTAGGTCCCAGCAACATGACAGGCCTGATTTGCTGGTGCTGTGCAGAGCTCTCACGGGGACTGAGTAGAGAACATGGGTCAGTCTGAGTCAGGCTCCGGGTTGGTGGCCATGGGGGGAAAGGCAGATTTCTCCTGCTCTCAGTCCTTGGCAGAGTTCCAATTCTACTGTTTCCTTCTGGGTTGAAGACAGAGTCCTCTGGCATTTCTCAGGGGTCCCACATATGTGGGGCTTTGGTACCTGTATTCTTGGGACACAAGACAGAAAATGTACCTAAGTTTTGGTTAGGGCTGAGGGTCATGTCAGTCTCAATAGGCCACCCTGAGAGGAGTGACCTGGGGAGCAGAGTTGAGGACGTGGGTCAGTGTGAGTGTTAAGATCCAGGTGTGAACGGGGGGTGCTGAAAGTGGGATAGCCTCAGGGGGCCAAGAAATATTCTGGTATAGTTCAGGTGTAACCCATCAGCGGAGCTTTGGTGTCAATCATCAGAGGACAGAAGACTGAAAACACAACCTAGGGCTTGGAAAAGAGCACAGGGGCATGGCTGGCCTGATCTGCTGGTGCCGAGGCTAGATGTCTGGGGTACTGAGTTGAGGGCCATGGTCAGGTGGTGCATTACGATCTGGGTTTGTGCCTGGGGGGTGGCCGAAGGTGGAGGTGGCTTCAGGGAGCATGAAGATTTCTCCCATTCCGATGGTTCTGTGCAGCTCCAAACAGAACGGTTTCCTCCCGGGTGGCAGACAGAGCACTGGGTTGTGGCTCAGGGGTCCAAATATGGAGGAATTGGGGGACCAGCCTCTGGGGATGAAGACTGAAAATGCAACCTAGGCTTAAGGTTAGGGTCAGGGGCATGGCAGGCCCAATTTGCTGGCACTGAGAAGGGATCCCAGGGGGATGAATTGAGGGCAGAGGTCCGGTGGCATGAGAGGGTCCAGGTTTGTGGTCAGGGGACCGCTGAAGGAGGGGGTTGTGCTCAGGGAGGCATGCAGTTTCTCCCACTCTGAGTGTTCTACTCAGTTTCAAATGGCACGGTTTCCTCCTGGGTGGTAGGCAGGCTGAGTGCCAGCCTCCACATTTGTGGCCCAATAGTGCGCAGAGGTTGGGGGATAGCCTCGGGTGAACCGTGCAGGTTTCTCCCGCTCTGAGGATTCGACACAGCTCCAAACAGCATGGTTTCCTCCTGCATGGTGGACAGAGTCCTGAGGTGTCACTCAGGATTCTTTAATCTTGGGGTCTTGGGGTCAGGACTCTTGGGGATGATACCTGAAAACCAAAATTAGGGATAGGGTTAAGGCCTAGGGCCATGGTAGACCTGATATGCCAGTGCAGAGGCAGGTGCCCTGGTGCGCTGAGTTGAGCTCGGGTGTCAGACGGGGCCTTAGCCTCTAGGTGTGTGTCCAGACGTTCGCATAACCTGGGGGTGACTTCAGGGGTGCATGGAAGTTTCTCCAGCTCTGAGGGTTCAGCGCAGCTCCAAACAGCACAGCGGTGCCCTGCGTGGCAGGCAGATTCCCAGCATGAGTATCAGGCATCCTCAATCCTTGTGACGCAGTATGTGGTCTATTCTGGAGAAGGTTCCATGTGCACTTGAGAAGAATGAGTATTCTGTTGTTTTAGGGTGGAATGTTCTGTATATGTCTATGAGGTCCATCTGGTCCAATGTTTCATTCAATGCTCTTATTTCTTTTTTAATTTTCTGCTTCGATGATCTGTCTATTTCTGAGAGAGGCGTATGAAGATCTCCTACTATTATTGTATTCATATCAATATGACTCTTTATCTTGATTAATAGTTTTCTTATGGAATTGGGTGCTCCCATATTGGGGGCATAGATATTCACAATTGTTAGATCATCTTGGCGGATAGTCCCTTTAAGAATTATGGAGTGTCCTTCTGTATCTCTGACTACAGTCTTTAGTTTAAAATCTAATTTATCTGATATGAAAATCGCTACCCCGGCCTTCTTTTGAGGCCCATTGGCATGAAAGATGCTTCTCCATCCGTTCACTTTCAGTCTGGGTGTATCCTTAGGTTCAAAATGGGTCTCTTGTAGACAACATATGGATGGGTCCTGTCGTTTTATCCAATCTGCAACCCTGTGTCGTTTTATGGGCGCATTTAGGCCATTCACATTGAGAGTGGTTATTGAGAGATAGGTTTTGATTCATGTCATGTTGCCTTTGAAGTCTTTCTGTCTGTAGATTGTTTCTATATTTCTGTTCAATGATATTCTTGGGATTTTTTCTCTTTTATAGGACCCCCCCCTTAATATTTCCTGCAGTGTCGGCTTGCTGGTTGCATAGTCTTTTAAGCCTTGCTGGTCTTGGAAACTCTTTATCTCTCCATCCATTTTAAATGTCAGTCTTGCCGGATAGAGTATTCTTGGTTGCATGTTCTTCTCATTTAGTACTCTGAATATATTTTGCCAGCCCTTCCTGGCTTGCCAGGTCTCTGTGAAAAGGTCTGACGTTATTCTAATGGGCTTGGATGCCCACTCTCACCACTCTTGTTCAACATAGTATTAGAAGTCCTAGCAACGGCAATCAGACAACAAAGAGAAATAAAAGGTATCCAAATTGGCAAGGAAGAAGTCAAACTCTCTCTCTTCGCAGATGACATGATTTTTTATATGGAAAACCCCAAAGACTCCACCCCCAAACTACTAGACTCATACAGCAATTCAGTAACGTGGCAGGATACAAAGTCAATGTACAGAAATCAGTGGCTTTCTTATACACTAACAGTGAAAATACAGAAAGGGAAATTAGAGAATCGATTCCATTTACTATAGCACCAAGAACCATAAGATACCTGGGAATAAACCTAACCAAAGAGGTAAAGGATCTGTACTCGAGGAACTACAGAACACTCATGAAAGAAATTGAAGAAGACCCAAAAAGATGGAAGACAATTCCATGCTCTTGGATTGGAAGAATAAACATTGTTAAAATGTTTATACTGCCTAGAGCAATCTATGCTTTTAATGCCATTCCGATCAAAATTCCACCGGTAGTTTTCAAAGAGCTGGAGCCAATAATCCTAAAATTTGTATGGAATCAGAAGAGACCCCGAATTGCTAAGGCAATGTTGAAAAACAAAAACAAAACTGGCGGCATCACGTTACCCGATTTTAAGCTTTACTACAAAGCTGCGATCACCAAGACAGCGTGGCCCTGGCATAAAAACAGACACATAGACCAGTGGAACAGAGTGGAGAGCCCAGATATGGACCCTCAACTCCACGGTGAAATAATGTTCGACAAAACAGGAAAAAATATTCAATGGAAAAAAAGACAGTCTCTTCAATCAATGGTGCTGGGAAAACTGGACAGCTATATGTAGAATAATGAAACTCAACCATTCTCTTACACTCGAAATGGATAAAAGACCTCATCATGAGACAGGAATCCATCAGAATCCTAGAGGAGAACATAGGCAGTAACCTCTTCGATATCAGCCACAGCAACTTCTTTCAAGATATGTCTCCAAAGGCCAAGGAAACAAAAGCGAAAATAAACTTTTGGCACTTCATCAAGATCAAAAGCTTCTGCACAGCAAAGGAAACAGTCCACCAAACAAAAAGGCAACCCACGGAATGGGAGAAGATATTTGCAAATGACAGTACAGACAAAAGGTTGATATCCAGGATCTATAAAGAACTTCTCAAACTCAACACACACAAAACAGAGAATCATATCCAAAAATGGGCAGAAGATATGAACAGACACTTCTCCAACGAAGACATACAAATGGCTATCAGACACATGAAAAAATGTTCATCATCACTAGCCATCAGGGAGATTCAAATGAAAACCACATTGAGATACCACCTGACACCAGTTAGAATGGCCAAAATGAGCAAGACAGGAAACAACGTGTGTTGGAGAGGATGTGGAGAAAGGGGAACCCTCTTACACTGTTGGTGGGAATGCAAGTTGGTGCAGCCACTTTGGAGAACAGTGTGGAGATTCCTCCAGAAATTAAGAATAGAGCTTCCCTATGACCCTGCAATTGCACTGCTGGGTATTTACCCCAAAGATACAGATGTAGTGAAAAGAAGAGCCATCTGTACCCCAATGCTTATTGTAGCAATGGCTATGCTCACCAAACTGTGGAAAGAACCAAGATGCCCTTCAACGGATGAATGGATAAGGAAGATGTGGTCCATATACGCAATGGAGTATTATGCCTCCATCAGAAAGGATGAATACCCAACTTTTGTAGCAACATGGACGGGACTGGAAGAAATTATGCTGAGCGAAATAAGTCAAGCAGAGAGAGAGTCATGTATCATATGGTCTCCCTTATTTGTGGAGCATAGCAAATAACACGGAGGACATAGGGAGATGGAGAGGAGAGGGAGTTGAGAGAAACTGGAAGGGGAGATGAACCATGAGAGACTATGGACTCTGAAAAACAACCAGAGGGTTTTGGAGGGGCAGGGTGGGGTGGGAGTTTGAGGAATCAGGTGGTGGTTAATAGGGAGGGCACGTACTGCATGGAGCACTGGGTGTGATGCCAAAACAATGAACACTGTTATGCTGTAAATAAACAAATAAAAAAAAAATGAGTCTATGGAAGGCCCGGCAGTGCCAGTTCACTCCACTGGAGGGAGTGGTGAGCCGTGGTGTGAGATACCCTGGAAGGCATGGCGATGCTGCTTGCCACCACTGGAGGCAGCGGCGAGCTGCCATGGGAAACACACCTGAAGAGGAGTCAGTGCAGCTTGCTGGCTCTGAAGGCAGGGCGGAGGTGCCCGGTGAGAGACCCTGAAACGTGAGGCACTACAGCTTATTTTTACAGGATGGAGTGGTGAGCTGTATAGTCTCTGTTTCTCCAGGCTCAAGGGTGGTGGTAAGAATTGATGGAGCCTGTCCCCCACTCAGCATTGTGCCCTCTTCCCCCAGGTTTGCTGGTAATGTGCTGTCAGGATGGTTCAGGAGGGTCCTCCCAGTTGGGCTCTGGAGCCAGGGGAACCAAACCCGACTCATGGTGCATTTGGAACCGAGGAGCTGAGTGTTTGTTTGGAAAAGTATGTTTGTTTCTCCAAAAAGGACAAGGGCATTGACCAGCTTGAGAGGGAAGTGAATGACCAGTTAAGAAACAAGCCTGTGTCTCTCCTTCTCCCAGGAATCAGAGCAGATGTGCAGGCTTTAGGTGGGAGACGCCTGCTTATCTGCACCTGACAACCCTTCTTCACTCTGGCTCCATGAGACCTGAAGTTTGGAAGTCAGCGTCTGAGTCAGTCATGCAGCTTGTCCCAGGACGTCAGTGTTCAGAGAAAACAGCAGGCCTGTGGGTGGCAATGTCACATCCATGCCAGGATGGCAGGTAAAAATTCCCTTTCACCCCAAATTTCCTGGGCTTTTCTCTTGTCTCCAGTGGAGCTCACAAATGGCACCCTGAACCAGCTGTAAGCAATCTCGTGTGGGTGCCAGAGCTCCTGAGTTTCTCTGCAGGGAGCACCTGGCAGGGATCTCATTTTCTGTTTATTTCTGGCTTACAAAGGTATTTGGAACATCTCTTTCCTAGGAAATCCCTTGGATTCGAAAGGGAAGGTGAGATTGACTTGGTGTGCCTTTTGAACATAGAAAGTATTCCTTCACCGAACAGTGTTTACTCCACTGGGCCTAGACTCTGGTGGAACGGCTGGCATCTAGAGTGAGGTGGCTGTTTGTGGTCAGATAGAGACTTGGATGATGGCTTCTTCTTTGTCCAAGGTGATGTATCCTAATGGATTCGTCTTTGAATCCAAAGAGTTCCAATGAGGGCAGAGGGAAAATTCAAAATGATTCCAAGGAGTCTTGGACAATTTAAAAGGGATGCTTGTCTTCCTAGGTTCACTCAAACGGCTATATATGGTTGGACATGCTGTATTTTCTCTGCAGTTTCATGGGTAGTGAAGTCAGAAGGAGAGTCTTTGGGAATTTCCCTGGATAAAGGCACTCTGTTGGCTTCAAGGGACTTGGTGTCAGGAACCCTGGGCTGAATTTCTGTGGCTGCTTTCCTGATGCTCAGTGAGTCAGGGTTTCCCACAGGTTTTATATTTCCTCCTTAGGAAATTGCTGGCAGGGAATGTTCTGTTTAAAGTGGAACCCTCGGGGGCACCTGTGTGGCTCAGTGGGTTAAGCCACTGCCTTCGGCTCAGGTCATGGTCTCAGGGTCCTGAGATCGAGCCCCGCATTGGGCTCTCTGCTCAGCGGGGAGTCTGCTTCGTCCTCTCTCTCTGCCTGCCTCTCTGCCTACTTGTGACCTCTGTCAAATAAATAAATAAAATCTAAAAAAAAAAAAAAAACAAAACCCAAAACCGGGACCCTCCTACATTGTTGGTGGGCCTGCGTGTTGTTGCAGCCACTCTTGGAAAGAATACAGTCTGTCCTCCAAAAGCTAAGAACTGAACAACAGTAGGATCCAGCAATTGTCCTCCTAGTTATTTCCCTAAAGGGCACAAAAATGCACATTCAGTGGGGTATAAGCACCGTGATATTTACAGCAGCATTTTCAACCATTGTAAAACAATGGAGGGAGACCAAATGTCCATTCACTGATGAGTGATATATATATATATATACATATATATATATATATCACTCGTATATATCATATGTGTGTGTGTGTGTGTGTATGTGTATTCATTCTCCCACATCTTCTTAATGGAATAGGATCCAGGTTCAAAAAGGATGAAATCTTACCATCTGCAAGGATGTGGATGGATCTACAGTGGATTTAGCTAAGTAAAATCAGTAAGAAAAGACCAATAGCCTATATCTTGACCTCTATGGAATTTCAGAAAGAAAACAGATGAACATAGTGAGGGGAGAAAGGCCAATGAGGAAACAGACTCTAACCTAGAGCAAAATCGAGGGTTGCTAGGGGGCAGGGGTGTGGGGCGAAGGGTTAAGTGGGTGACAGCTATTAGGGAGAGTACTTGTTGTGATGAGCTCTGGGTGTTCTATGCAGGTGAGCAGCCTCCCGGAGCTCCTCCTGGCGGTGCCGGAACGCGACGACACGCGATCCCGGACAGGGCCCCGGGGGGGGCCGCCCTGCGGCCCTGTGGTGCCCGAAGTGTGTTCGCCGGGCGTTTTCCGGCCAATTCTCACGAGCGTTCTGCCCAAATCGGGATCGATTTGGGCAGAACGCTCGTGAGAATTGGCCGGCGTTGGGCAGCCCTGGTCAGCGCCCAGTTCCGCGTGGAGCAGGGCCCTTTCTCGCTCGGGGCATGTCGCGGCCACCCGGAAAACGAGCCGTGACGATGGGGCGCGTCCGGCAGCCGCGGCCCCGGGGAGTTTTCCCCGAGCAGAGTGGATGGAGGCGCCGTGGCCGGGCGTCCGCCTCCGCCGTGGCGGGCGGCCGGGGCGCCCCTGGAGGGGGCTGGCCTCTGTGGGGAAACGGTCTGGTCTCTCACTCCGCGGCTAGGACGAAGCCGCGAAAGGTGCCGTTGTGGCCGGGACGGTCGGGGGACTCGTGGCGCGGGACTCAGGGTTCCCCATGAGGAGGCCCCCAGGCTCAGGCCCCTGGCAACGGAAGGCTGAGCAAGCAGGCCCGGGCCCGGTCCCGGCTTTCGGGGCTGGCCCGGCCCCAGCTGCCGGCGCCAGGGAGGGGACCCCCGGAGGCTGAGGAGCGGGAGGCGTCGGCCTCCCCGCGGCACGCCTCCCGGTGCTCCTCCTGGCGGTGCCGGAACGCGACGACACGCGATCCCGGACAGGGCCCCGGGGGGGGGGCCGCCCTGCGGCCCTGTGTTGCCCAAAGTGTGTTCGCCGGGCGTTTTCCGGCCAATTCTCACGAGCGTTCTGCCAAATCGGGATCGATTTGGGCAGAACGCTCGTGAGAATTGGCCGGCGTTGGGCAGCCCTGGTCAGCGCCCAGTTCCGCGTGGAGCAGGGCCCTTTCTCGCTCGGGGCATGTCGCGGCCACCCGGAAAACGAGCCACAACGATGGAACCAGATGGGCCTTCATATTTATACTGACCTATATACTTACTGGAGTCCATTATGGAAAGATTTCCATCTGGGTGTGAGGCTGAGTCCTGTGGTATTGCTCAGGCATCCCCAAATCCTAGGGCTTTGGAGCCCACCCTTAGGGGACGGAGACATGAGAACCCAAGCTAGGGATAGAGTTAGGGCCGAAGGACATTGCAGGCCCAAACAGCTGACAGTGTGTGTGGTTCCTAGAGGCTGGAATTAAGGATGAGTGTTCTGTTTCTGGTCAGGCACAGGGTTTGTGACCTAGAGGCCACTGAAATTGGGGGTTTGCTGGTATAGGCTCAGATGGGCAGGCATTTTAATCCTGCTTTGAATACTTTCTAGAGGTCTACATGGCACGCTTTCCTCCTGTGTGTTAGGATGAGTCCTGTGGTATGGCTAAGGTGACCCCAGTCCGTGGGGTAGGGAGCCAGACCCCTAGGAATTGAATGCTCAGAACACAAACTAAGCTTCAGTTAGGGGTTAGGAGCATGGCAGGCCCAATCTGATGGTGGTGTGGCAAGCTATCCAGAGGGCTGAGTACAGAGGGATGGATAGAGTAAGTGTCAGGTTCAGGTTTGTGTCCAGCTGCTGACTCTGGGTGAACTCAGTGGTGCGTGGCAGATTTCTCCTGCTCAGAATCCTTTGCAGAGTCCCAAATGGTATGGTTTCCTTCTGGGTGGCAGGCAGAGATCTCAAATCTTGCTCAGGGGTCCCCATCCGTGGGACTTGGGTGCCAGTCCTCTGGGGACAGAGCATGAAACCCCAACCTAGGGTTGGGGCTAGGTCCCAGCAACATGACAGGCCTGATTTGCTGGTGCTGTGCAGAGCTCTCACGGGGACTGAGTAGAGAACATGGGTCAGTCTGAGTCAGGCTCCGGGTTGGTGGCCATGGGGGGAAAGGCAGATTTCTCCTGCTCTCAGTCCTTGGCAGAGTTCCAATTCTACTGTTTCCTTCTGGGTTGAAGACAGAGTCCTCTGGCATTTCTCAGGGGTCCCACATATGTGGGGCTTTGGTACCTGTATTCTTGGGACACAAGACAGAAAATGTACCTAAGTTTTGGTTAGGGCTGAGGGTCATGTCAGTCTCAATAGGCCACCCTGAGAGGAGTGACCTGGGGAGCAGAGTTGAGGACGTGGGTCAGTGTGAGTGTTAAGATCCAGGTGTGAACGGGGGGTGCTGAAAGTGGGATAGCCTCAGGGGGCCAAGAAATATTCTGGTATAGTTCAGGTGTAACCCATCAGCGGAGCTTTGGTGTCAATCATCAGAGGACAGAAGACTGAAAACACAACCTAGGGCTTGGAAAAGAGCACAGGGGCATGGCTGGCCTGATCTGCTGGTGCCGAGGCTAGATGTCTGGGGTACTGAGTTGAGGGCCATGGTCAGGTGGTGCATTACGATCTGGGTTTGTGCCTGGGGGGTGGCCGAAGGTGGAGGTGGCTTCAGGGAGCATGAAGATTTCTCCCATTCCGATGGTTCTGTGCAGCTCCAAACAGAACGGTTTCCTCCCGGGTGGCAGACAGAGCACTGGGTTGTGGCTCAGGGGTCCAAATATGGAGGAATTGGGGGACCAGCCTCTGGGGATGAAGACTGAAAATGCAACCTAGGCTTAAGGTTAGGGTCAGGGGCATGGCAGGCCCAATTTGCTGGCACTGAGAAGGGATCCCAGGGGGATGAATTGAGGGCAGAGGTCCGGTGGCATGAGAGGGTCCAGGTTTGTGGTCAGGGGACCGCTGAAGGAGGGGGTTGTGCTCAGGGAGGCATGCAGTTTCTCCCACTCTGAGTGTTCTACTCAGTTTCAAATGGCACGGTTTCCTCCTGGGTGGTAGGCAGGCTGAGTGCCAGCCTCCACATTTGTGGCCCAATAGTGTGCAGAGGGTGGGGGATAGCCTCGGGTGAACCGTGCAGGTTTCTCCCGCTCTGAGGATTCGACACAGCTCCAAACAGCATGGTTTCCTCCTGCATGGTGGACAGAGTCCTGAGGTGTCACTCAGGATTCTTTAATCTTGGGGTCTTGGGGTCAGGACTCTTGGGGATGATACCTGAAAACCAAAATTAGGGATAGGGTTAAGGCCTAGGGCCATGGTAGACCTGATATGCCAGTGCAGAGGCAGGTGCCCTGGTGCGCTGAGTTGAGCTCGGGTGTCAGACGGGGCCTTAGCCTCTAGGTGTGTGTCCAGACGTTCGCATAACCTGGGGGTGACTTCAGGGGTGCATGGAAGTTTCTCCAGCTCTGAGGGTTCAGCGCAGCTCCAAACAGCACAGCGGTGCCCTGCGTGGCAGGCAGATTCCCAGCATGAGTATCAGGCATCCTCAATCCTTGTGACGCAGTATGTGGTCTATTCTGGAGAAGGTTCCATGTGCACTTGAGAAGAATGAGTATTCTGTTGTTTTAGGGTGGAATGTTCTGTATATGTCTATGAGGTCCATCTGGTCCAATGTTTCATTCAATGCTCTTATTTCTTTTTTAATTTTCTGCTTCGATGATCTGTCTATTTCTGAGAGAGGCGTATGAAGATCTCCTACTATTATTGTATTCATATCAATATGACTCTTTATCTTGATTAATAGTTTTCTTATGGAATTGGGTGCTCCCATATTGGGGGCATAGATATTCACAATTGTTAGATCATCTTGGCGGATAGTCCCTTTAAGAATTATGGAGTGTCCTTCTGTATCTCTGACTACAGTCTTTAGTTTAAAATCTAATTTATCTGATATGAAAATCGCTACCCCGGCCTTCTTTTGAGGCCCATTGGCATGAAAGATGCTTCTCCATCCGTTCACTTTCAGTCTGGGTGTATCCTTAGGTTCAAAATGGGTCTCTTGTAGACAACATATGGATGGGTCCTGTCGTTTTATCCAATCTGCAACCCTGTGTCGTTTTATGGGCGCATTTAGGCCATTCACATTGAGAGTGGTTATTGAGAGATAGGTTTTGATTCATGTCATGTTGCCTTTGAAGTCTTTCTGTCTGTAGATTGTTTCTATATTTCTGTTCAATGATATTCTTGGGATTTTTTCTCTTTTATAGGACCCCCCCCTTAATATTTCCTGCAGTGTCGGCTTGCTGGTTGCATAGTCTTTTAAGCCTTGCTGGTCTTGGAAACTCTTTATCTCTCCATCCATTTTAAATGTCAGTCTTGCCGGATAGAGTATTCTTGGTTGCATGTTCTTCTCATTTAGTACTCTGAATATATTTTGCCAGCCCTTCCTGGCTTGCCAGGTCTCTGTGAAAAGGTCTGACGTTATTCTAATGGGCTTGGATGCCCACTCTCACCACTCTTGTTCAACATAGTATTAGAAGTCCTAGCAACGGCAATCAGACAACAAAGAGAAATAAAAGGTATCCAAATTGGCAAGGAAGAAGTCAAACTCTCTCTCTTCGCAGATGACATGATTTTTTATATGGAAAACCCCAAAGACTCCACCCCCAAACTACTAGACTCATACAGCAATTCAGTAACGTGGCAGGATACAAAGTCAATGTACAGAAATCAGTGGCTTTCTTATACACTAACAGTGAAAATACAGAAAGGGAAATTAGAGAATCGATTCCATTTACTATAGCACCAAGAACCATAAGATACCTGGGAATAAACCTAACCAAAGAGGTAAAGGATCTGTACTCGAGGAACTACAGAACACTCATGAAAGAAATTGAAGAAGACCCAAAAAGATGGAAGACAATTCCATGCTCTTGGATTGGAAGAATAAACATTGTTAAAATGTTTATACTGCCTAGAGCAATCTATGCTTTTAATGCCATTCCGATCAAAATTCCACCGGTAGTTTTCAAAGAGCTGGAGCCAATAATCCTAAAATTTGTATGGAATCAGAAGAGACCCCGAATTGCTAAGGCAATGTTGAAAAACAAAAACAAAACTGGCGGCATCACGTTACCCGATTTTAAGCTTTACTACAAAGCTGCGATCACCAAGACAGCGTGGCCCTGGCATAAAAACAGACACATAGACCAGTGGAACAGAGTGGAGAGCCCAGATATGGACCCTCAACTCCACGGTGAAATAATGTTCGACAAAACAGGAAAAAATATTCAATGGAAAAAAAGACAGTCTCTTCAATCAATGGTGCTGGGAAAACTGGACAGCTATATGTAGAATAATGAAACTCAACCATTCTCTTACACTCGAAATGGATAAAAGACCTCATCATGAGACAGGAATCCATCAGAATCCTAGAGGAGAACATAGGCAGTAACCTCTTCGATATCAGCCACAGCAACTTCTTTCAAGATATGTCTCCAAAGGCCAAGGAAACAAAAGCGAAAATAAACTTTTGGCACTTCATCAAGATCAAAAGCTTCTGCACAGCAAAGGAAACAGTCCACCAAACAAAAAGGCAACCCACGGAATGGGAGAAGATATTTGCAAATGACAGTACAGACAAAAGGTTGATATCCAGGATCTATAAAGAACTTCTCAAACTCAACACACACAAAACAGAGAATCATATCCAAAAATGGGCAGAAGATATGAACAGACACTTCTCCAACGAAGACATACAAATGGCTATCAGACACATGAAAAAATGTTCATCATCACTAGCCATCAGGGAGATTCAAATGAAAACCACATTGAGATACCACCTGACACCAGTTAGAATGGCCAAAATGAGCAAGACAGGAAACAACGTGTGTTGGAGAGGATGTGGAGAAAGGGGAACCCTCTTACACTGTTGGTGGGAATGCAAGTTGGTGCAGCCACTTTGGAGAACAGTGTGGAGATTCCTCCAGAAATTAAGAATAGAGCTTCCCTATGACCCTGCAATTGCACTGCTGGGTATTTACCCCAAAGATACAGATGTAGTGAAAAGAAGAGCCATCTGTACCCCAATGCTTATTGTAGCAATGGCTATGCTCACCAAACTGTGGAAAGAACCAAGATGCCCTTCAACGGATGAATGGATAAGGAAGATGTGGTCCATATACGCAATGGAGTATTATGCCTCCATCAGAAAGGATGAATACCCAACTTTTGTAGCAACATGGACGGGACTGGAAGAAATTATGCTGAGCGAAATAAGTCAAGCAGAGAGAGAGTCATGTATCATATGGTCTCCCTTATTTGTGGAGCATAGCAAATAACACGGAGGACATAGGGAGATGGAGAGGAGAGGGAGTTGAGAGAAACTGGAAGGGGAGATGAACCATGAGAGACTATGGACTCTGAAAAACAACCAGAGGGTTTTGGAGGGGCAGGGTGGGGTGGGAGTTTGAGGAATCAGGTGGTGGTTAATAGGGAGGGCACGTACTGCATGGAGCACTGGGTGTGATGCCAAAACAATGAACACTGTTATGCTGTAAATAAACAAATAAAAAAAAAAAATGAGTCTATGGAAGGCCCGGCAGTGCCAGTTCACTCCACTGGAGGGAGTGGTGAGCCGTGGTGTGAGATACCCTGGAAGGCATGGCGATGCTGCTTGCCACCACTGGAGGCAGCGGCGAGCTGCCATGGGAAACACACCTGAAGAGGAGTCAGTGCAGCTTGCTGGCTCTGAAGGCAGGGCGGAGGTGCCCGGTGAGAGACCCTGAAACGTGAGGCACTACAGCTTATTTTTACAGGATGGAGTGGTGAGCTGTATAGTCTCTGTTTCTCCAGGCTCAAGGGTGGTGGTAAGAATTGATGGAGCCTGTCCCCCACTCAGCATTGTGCCCTCTTTCCCCAGGTTTGCTGGTAATGTGCTGTCAGGATGGTTCAGGAGGGTCCTCCCAGTTGGGCTCTGGAGCCAGGGGAACCAAACCCGACTCATGGTGCATTTGGAACCGAGGAGCTGAGTGTTTGTTTGGAAAAGTATGTTTGTTTCTCCAAAAAGGACAAGGGCATTGACCAGCTTGAGAGGGAAGTGAATGACCAGTTAAGAAACAAGCCTGTGTCTCTCCTTCTCCCAGGAATCAGAGCAGATGTGCAGGCTTTAGGTGGGAGACGCCTGCTTATCTGCACCTGACAACCCTTCTTCACTCTGGCTCCATGAGACCTGAAGTTTGGAAGTCAGCGTCTGAGTCAGTCATGCAGCTTGTCCCAGGACGTCAGTGTTCAGAGAAAACAGCAGGCCTGTGGGTGGCAATGTCACATCCATGCCAGGATGGCAGGTAAAAATTCCCTTTCACCCCAAATTTCCTGGGCTTTTCTCTTGTCTCCAGTGGAGCTCACAAATGGCACCCTGAACCAGCTGTAAGCAATCTCGTGTGGGTGCCAGAGCTCCTGAGTTTCTCTGCAGGGAGCACCTGGCAGGGATCTCATTTTCTGTTTATTTCTGGCTTACAAAGGTATTTGGAACATCTCTTTCCTAGGAAATCCCTTGGATTCGAAAGGGAAGGTGAGATTGACTTGGTGTGCCTTTTGAACATAGAAAGTATTCCTTCACCGAACAGTGTTTACTCCACTGGGCCTAGACTCTGGTGGAACGGCTGGCATCTAGAGTGAGGTGGCTGTTTGTGGTCAGATAGAGACTTGGATGATGGCTTCTTCTTTGTCCAAGGTGATGTATCCTAATGGATTCGTCTTTGAATCCAAAGAGTTCCAATGAGGGCAGAGGGAAAATTCAAAATGATTCCAAGGAGTCTTGGACAATTTAAAAGGGATGCTTGTCTTCCTAGGTTCACTCAAACGGCTATATATGGTTGGACATGCTGTATTTTCTCTGCAGTTTCATGGGTAGTGAAGTCAGAAGGAGAGTCTTTGGGAATTTCCCTGGATAAAGGCACTCTGTTGGCTTCAAGGGACTTGGTGTCAGGAACCCTGGGCTGAATTTCTGTGGCTGCTTTCCTGATGCTCAGTGAGTCAGGGTTTCCCACAGGTTTTATATTTCCTCCTTAGGAAATTGCTGGCAGGGAATGTTCTGTTTAAAGTGGAACCCTCGGGGGCACCTGTGTGGCTCAGTGGGTTAAGCCACTGCCTTCGGCTCAGGTCATGGTCTCAGGGTCCTGAGATCGAGCCCCGCATTGGGCTCTCTGCTCAGCGGGGAGTCTGCTTCGTCCTCTCTCTCTGCCTGCCTCTCTGCCTACTTGTGACCTCTGTCAAATAAATAAATAAAATCTAAAAAAAAAAAAAAAACAAAACCCAAAACCGGGACCCTCCTACATTGTTGGTGGGCCTGCGTGTTGTTGCAGCCACTCTTGGAAAGAATACAGTCTGTCCTCCAAAAGCTAAGAACTGAACAACAGTAGGATCCAGCAATTGTCCTCCTAGTTATTTCCCTAAAGGGCACAAAAATGCACATTCAGTGGGGTATAAGCACCGTGATATTTACAGCAGCATTTTCAACCATTGTAAAACAATGGAGGGAGACCAAATGTCCATTCACTGATGAGTGATATATATATATATATATATATATATATATATATATATCACTCGTATATATCATATGTGTGTGTGTGTGTGTGTATGTGTATTCATTCTCCCACATCTTCTTAATGGAATAGGATCCAGGTTCAAAAAGGATGAAATCTTACCATCTGCAAGGATGTGGATGGATCTACAGTGGATTTAGCTAAGTAAAATCAGTAAGAAAAGACCAATAGCCTATATCTTGACCTCTATGGAATTTCAGAAAGAAAACAGATGAACATAGTGAGGGGAGAAAGGCCAATGAGGAAACAGACTCTAACCTAGAGCAAAATCGAGGGTTGCTAGGGGGCAGGGGTGTGGGGCGAAGGGTTAAGTGGGTGACAGCTATTAGGGAGAGTACTTGTTGTGATGAGCTCTGGGTGTTCTATGCAGGTGAGCAGCCTCCCGGAGCTCCTCCTGGCGATGCCGGAACGCGACGACACGCGATCCCGGACAGGGCCCCGGGGGGGGCCGCCCTGCGGCCCTGTGGTGCCCGAAGTGTGTTCGCCGGGCGTTTTCCGGCCAATTCTCACGAGCGTTCTGCCCAAATCGGGATCGATTTGGGCAGAACGCTCGTGAGAATTGGCCGGCGTTGGGCAGCCCTGGTCAGCGCCCAGTTCCGCGTGGAGCAGGGCCCTTTCTCGCTCGGGGCATGTCGCGGCCACCCGGAAAACGAGCCGTGACGATGGGGCGCGTCCGGCAGCCGCGGCCCCGGGGAGTTTTCCCCGAGCAGAGTGGATGGAGGCGCCGTGGCCGGGCGTCCGCCTCCGCCGTGGCGGGCGGCCGGGGCGCCCCTGGAGGGGGCTGGCCTCTGTGGGGAAACGGTCTGGTCTCTCACTCCGCGGCTAGGACGAAGCCGCAAAAGGTGCCGTTGTGGCCGGGACGGTCGGGGGACTCGTGGCGCGGGACTCAGGGTTCCCCATGAGGAGGCCCCCAGGCTCAGGCCCCTGGCAACGGAAGGCTGAGCAAGCAGGCCCGGGCCCGGTCCCGGCTTTCGGGGCTGGCCCGGCCCCAGCTGCCGGCGCCAGGGAGGGGACCCCCGGAGGCTGAGGAGCGGGAGGCGTCGGCCTCCCCGCGGCACGCCTCCCGGTGCTCCTCCTGGCGGTGCCGGAACGCGACGACACGCGATCCCGGACAGGGCCCCGGGGGGGGGCCGCCCTGCGGCCCTGTGTTGCCCAAAGTGTGTTCGCCGGGCGTTTTCCGGCCAATTCTCACGAGCGTTCTGCCAAATCGGGATCGATTTGGGCAGAACGCTCGTGAGAATTGGCCGGCGTTGGGCAGCCCTGGTCAGCGCCCAGTTCCGCGTGGAGCAGGGCCCTTTCTCGCTCGGGGCATGTCGCGGCCACCCGGAAAACGAGCCACGACGATGGAACCAGATGGGCCTTCATATTTATACTGACCTATATACTTACTGGAGTCCATTATGGAAAGATTTCCATCTGGGTGTGAGGCTGAGTCCTGTGGTATTGCTCAGGCATCCCCAAATCCTAGGGCTTTGGAGCCCACCCTTAGGGGACGGAGACATGAGAACCCAAGCTAGGGATAGAGTTAGGGCCGAAGGACATTGCAGGCCCAAACAGCTGACAGTGTGTGTGGTTCCTAGAGGCTGGAATTAAGGATGAGTGTTCTGTTTCTGGTCAGGCACAGGGTTTGTGACCTAGAGGCCACTGAAATTGGGGGTTTGCTGGTATAGGCTCAGATGGGCAGGCATTTTAATCCTGCTTTGAATACTTTCTAGAGGTCTACATGGCACGCTTTCCTCCTGTCTGTTAGGATGAGTCCTGTGGTATGGCTAAGGTGACCCCAGTCCGTGGGGTAGGGAGCCAGACCCCTAGGAATTGAATGCTCAGAACACAAACTAAGCTTCAGTTAGGGGTTAGGAGCATGGCAGGCCCAATCTGATGGTGGTGTGGCAAGCTATCCAGAGGGCTGAGTACAGAGGGATGGATAGAGTAAGTGTCAGGTTCAGGTTTGTGTCCAGCTGCTGACTCTGGGTGAACTCAGTGGTGCGTGGCAGATTTCTCCTGCTCAGAATCCTTTGCAGAGTCCCAAATGGTATGGTTTCCTTCTGGGTGGCAGGCAGAGATCTCAAATCTTGCTCAGGGGTCCCCATCCGTGGGACTTGGGTGCCAGTCCTCTGGGGACAGAGCATGAAACCCCAACCTAGGGTTGGGGCTAGGTCCCAGCAACATGACAGGCCTGATTTGCTGGTGCTGTGCAGAGCTCTCACGGGGACTGAGTAGAGAACATGGGTCAGTCTGAGTCAGGCTCCGGGTTGGTGGCCATGGGGGGAAAGGCAGATTTCTCCTGCTCTCAGTCCTTGGCAGAGTTCCAATTCTACTGTTTCCTTCTGGGTTGAAGACAGAGTCCTCTGGCATTTCTCAGGGGTCCCACATATGTGGGGCTTTGGTACCTGTATTCTTGGGACACAAGACAGAAAATGTACCTAAGTTTTGGTTAGGGCTGAGGGTCATGTCAGTCTCAATAGGCCACCCTGAGAGGAGTGACCTGGGGAGCAGAGTTGAGGACGTGGGTCAGTGTGAGTGTTAAGATCCAGGTGTGAACGGGGGGTGCTGAAAGTGGGATAGCCTCAGGGGGCCAAGAAATATTCTGGTATAGTTCAGGTGTAACCCATCAGCGGAGCTTTGGTGTCAATCATCAGAGGACAGAAGACTGAAAACACAACCTAGGGCTTGGAAAAGAGCACAGGGGCATGGCTGGCCTGATCTGCTGGTGCCGAGGCTAGATGTCTGGGGTACTGAGTTGAGGGCCATGGTCAGGTGGTGCATTACGATCTGGGTTTGTGCCTGGGGGGTGGCCGAAGGTGGAGGTGGCTTCAGGGAGCATGAAGATTTCTCCCATTCCGATGGTTCTGTGCAGCTCCAAACAGAACGGTTTCCTCCCGGGTGGCAGACAGAGCACTGGGTTGTGGCTCAGGGGTCCAAATATGGAGGAATTGGGGGACCAGCCTCTGGGGATGAAGACTGAAAATGCAACCTAGGCTTAAGGTTAGGGTCAGGGGCATGGCAGGCCCAATTTGCTGGCACTGAGAAGGGATCCCAGGGGGATGAATTGAGGGCAGAGGTCCGGTGGCATGAGAGGGTCCAGGTTTGTGGTCAGGGGACCGCTGAAGGAGGGGGTTGTGCTCAGGGAGGCATGCAGTTTCTCCCACTCTGAGTGTTCTACTCAGTTTCAAATGGCACGGTTTCCTCCTGGGTGGTAGGCAGGCTGAGTGCCAGCCTCCACATTTGTGGCCCAATAGTGCGCAGAGGTTGGGGGATAGCCTCGGGTGAACCGTGCAGGTTTCTCCCGCTCTGAGGATTCGACACAGCTCCAAACAGCATGGTTTCCTCCTGCATGGTGGACAGAGTCCTGAGGTGTCACTCAGGATTCTTTAATCTTGGGGTCTTGGGGTCAGGACTCTTGGGGATGATACCTGAAAACCAAAATTAGGGATAGGGTTAAGGCCTAGGGCCATGGTAGACCTGATATGCCAGTGCAGAGGCAGGTGCCCTGGTGCGCTGAGTTGAGCTCGGGTGTCAGACGGGGCCTTAGCCTCTAGGTGTGTGTCCAGACGTTCGCATAACCTGGGGGTGACTTCAGGGGTGCATGGAAGTTTCTCCAGCTCTGAGGGTTCAGCGCAGCTCCAAACAGCACAGCGGTGCCCTGCGTGGCAGGCAGATTCCCAGCATGAGTATCAGGCATCCTCAATCCTTGTGACGCAGTATGTGGTCTATTCTGGAGAAGGTTCCATGTGCACTTGAGAAGAATGAGTATTCTGTTGTTTTAGGGTGGAATGTTCTGTATATGTCTATGAGGTCCATCTGGTCCAATGTTTCATTCAATGCTCTTATTTCTTTTTTAATTTTCTGCTTCGATGATCTGTCTATTTCTGAGAGAGGCGTATGAAGATCTCCTACTATTATTGTATTCATATCAATATGACTCTTTATCTTGATTAATAGTTTTCTTATGGAATTGGGTGCTCCCATATTGGGGGCATAGATATTCACAATTGTTAGATCATCTTGGCGGATAGTCCCTTTAAGAATTATGGAGTGTCCTTCTGTATCTCTGACTACAGTCTTTAGTTTAAAATCTAATTTATCTGATATGAAAATCGCTACCCCGGCCTTCTTTTGAGGCCCATTGGCATGAAAGATGCTTCTCCATCCGTTCACTTTCAGTCTGGGTGTATCCTTAGGTTCAAAATGGGTCTCTTGTAGACAACATATGGATGGGTCCTGTCGTTTTATCCAATCTGCAACCCTGTGTCGTTTTATGGGCGCATTTAGGCCATTCACATTGAGAGTGGTTATTGAGAGATAGGTTTTGATTCATGTCATGTTGCCTTTGAAGTCTTTCTGTCTGTAGATTGTTTCTATATTTCTGTTCAATGATATTCTTGGGATTTTTTCTCTTTTATAGGACCCCCCCCTTAATATTTCCTGCAGTGTCGGCTTGCTGGTTGCATAGTCTTTTAAGCCTTGCTGGTCTTGGAAACTCTTTATCTCTCCATCCATTTTAAATGTCAGTCTTGCCGGATAGAGTATTCTTGGTTGCATGTTCTTCTCATTTAGTACTCTGAATATATTTTGCCAGCCCTTCCTGGCTTGCCAGGTCTCTGTGAAAAGGTCTGACGTTATTCTAATGGGCTTGGATGCCCACTCTCACCACTCTTGTTCAACATAGTATTAGAAGTCCTAGCAACGGCAATCAGACAACAAAGAGAAATAAAAGGTATCCAAATTGGCAAGGAAGAAGTCAAACTCTCTCTCTTCGCAGATGACATGATTTTTTATATGGAAAACCCCAAAGACTCCACCCCCAAACTACTAGACTCATACAGCAATTCAGTAACGTGGCAGGATACAAAGTCAATGTACAGAAATCAGTGGCTTTCTTATACACTAACAGTGAAAATACAGAAAGGGAAATTAGAGAATCGATTCCATTTACTATAGCACCAAGAACCATAAGATACCTGGGAATAAACCTAACCAAAGAGGTAAAGGATCTGTACTCGAGGAACTACAGAACACTCATGAAAGAAATTGAAGAAGACCCAAAAAGATGGAAGACAATTCCATGCTCTTGGATTGGAAGAATAAACATTGTTAAAATGTTTATACTGCCTAGAGCAATCTATGCTTTTAATGCCATTCCGATCAAAATTCCACCGGTAGTTTTCAAAGAGCTGGAGCCAATAATCCTAAAATTTGTATGGAATCAGAAGAGACCCCGAATTGCTAAGGCAATGTTGAAAAACAAAAACAAAACTGGCGGCATCACGTTACCCGATTTTAAGCTTTACTACAAAGCTGCGATCACCAAGACAGCGTGGCCCTGGCATAAAAACAGACACATAGACCAGTGGAACAGAGTGGAGAGCCCAGATATGGACCCTCAACTCCACGGTGAAATAATGTTCGACAAAACAGGAAAAAATATTCAATGGAAAAAAAGACAGTCTCTTCAATCAATGGTGCTGGGAAAACTGGACAGCTATATGTAGAATAATGAAACTCAACCATTCTCTTACACTCGAAATGGATAAAAGACCTCATCATGAGACAGGAATCCATCAGAATCCTAGAGGAGAACATAGGCAGTAACCTCTTCGATATCAGCCACAGCAACTTCTTTCAAGATATGTCTCCAAAGGCCAAGGAAACAAAAGCGAAAATAAACTTTTGGCACTTCATCAAGATCAAAAGCTTCTGCACAGCAAAGGAAACAGTCCACCAAACAAAAAGGCAACCCACGGAATGGGAGAAGATATTTGCAAATGACAGTACAGACAAAAGGTTGATATCCAGGATCTATAAAGAACTTCTCAAACTCAACACACACAAAACAGAGAATCATATCCAAAAATGGGCAGAAGATATGAACAGACACTTCTCCAACGAAGACATACAAATGGCTATCAGACACATGAAAAAATGTTCATCATCACTAGCCATCAGGGAGATTCAAATGAAAACCACATTGAGATACCACCTGACACCAGTTAGAATGGCCAAAATGAGCAAGACAGGAAACAACGTGTGTTGGAGAGGATGTGGAGAAAGGGGAACCCTCTTACACTGTTGGTGGGAATGCAAGTTGGTGCAGCCACTTTGGAGAACAGTGTGGAGATTCCTCCAGAAATTAAGAATAGAGCTTCCCTATGACCCTGCAATTGCACTGCTGGGTATTTACCCCAAAGATACAGATGTAGTGAAAAGAAGAGCCATCTGTACCCCAATGCTTATTGTAGCAATGGCTATGCTCACCAAACTGTGGAAAGAACCAAGATGCCCTTCAACGGATGAATGGATAAGGAAGATGTGGTCCATATACGCAATGGAGTATTATGCCTCCATCAGAAAGGATGAATACCCAACTTTTGTAGCAACATGGACGGGACTGGAAGAAATTATGCTGAGCGAAATAAGTCAAGCAGAGAGAGAGTCATGTATCATATGGTCTCCCTTATTTGTGGAGCATAGCAAATAACACGGAGGACATAGGGAGATGGAGAGGAGAGGGAGTTGAGAGAAACTGGAAGGGGAGATGAACCATGAGAGACTATGGACTCTGAAAAACAACCAGAGGGTTTTGGAGGGGCAGGGTGGGGTGGGAGTTTGAGGAATCAGGTGGTGGTTAATAGGGAGGGCACGTACTGCATGGAGCACTGGGTGTGATGCCAAAACAATGAACACTGTTATGCTGTAAATAAACAAATAAAAAAAAAATGAGTCTATGGAAGGCCCGGCAGTGCCAGTTCACTCCACTGGAGGGAGTGGTGAGCCGTGGTGTGAGATACCCTGGAAGGCATGGCGATGCTGCTTGCCACCACTGGAGGCAGCGGCGAGCTGCCATGGGAAACACACCTGAAGAGGAGTCAGTGCAGCTTGCTGGCTCTGAAGGCAGGGCGGAGGTGCCCGGTGAGAGACCCTGAAACGTGAGGCACTACAGCTTATTTTTACAGGATGGAGTGGTGAGCTGTATAGTCTCTGTTTCTCCAGGCTCAAGGGTGGTGGTAAGAATTGATGGAGCCTGTCCCCCACTCAGCATTGTGCCCTCTTTCCCCAGGTTTGCTGGTAATGTGCTGTCAGGATGGTTCAGGAGGGTCCTCCCAGTTGGGCTCTGGAGCCAGGGGAACCAAACCCGACTCATGGTGCATTTGGAACCGAGGAGCTGAGTGTTTGTTTGGAAAAGTATGTTTGTTTCTCCAAAAAGGACAAGGGCATTGACCAGCTTGAGAGGGAAGTGAATGACCAGTTAAGAAACAAGCCTGTGTCTCTCCTTCTCCCAGGAATCAGAGCAGATGTGCAGGCTTTAGGTGGGAGACGCCTGCTTATCTGCACCTGACAACCCTTCTTCACTCTGGCTCCATGAGACCTGAAGTTTGGAAGTCAGCGTCTGAGTCAGTCATGCAGCTTGTCCCAGGACGTCAGTGTTCAGAGAAAACAGCAGGCCTGTGGGTGGCAATGTCACATCCATGCCAGGATGGCAGGTAAAAATTCCCTTTCACCCCAAATTTCCTGGGCTTTTCTCTTGTCTCCAGTGGAGCTCACAAATGGCACCCTGAACCAGCTGTAAGCAATCTCGTGTGGGTGCCAGAGCTCCTGAGTTTCTCTGCAGGGAGCACCTGGCAGGGATCTCATTTTCTGTTTATTTCTGGCTTACAAAGGTATTTGGAACATCTCTTTCCTAGGAAATCCCTTGGATTCGAAAGGGAAGGTGAGATTGACTTGGTGTGCCTTTTGAACATAGAAAGTATTCCTTCACCGAACAGTGTTTACTCCACTGGGCCTAGACTCTGGTGGAACGGCTGGCATCTAGAGTGAGGTGGCTGTTTGTGGTCAGATAGAGACTTGGATGATGGCTTCTTCTTTGTCCAAGGTGATGTATCCTAATGGATTCGTCTTTGAATCCAAAGAGTTCCAATGAGGGCAGAGGGAAAATTCAAAATGATTCCAAGGAGTCTTGGACAATTTAAAAGGGATGCTTGTCTTCCTAGGTTCACTCAAACGGCTATATATGGTTGGACATGCTGTATTTTCTCTGCAGTTTCATGGGTAGTGAAGTCAGAAGGAGAGTCTTTGGGAATTTCCCTGGATAAAGGCACTCTGTTGGCTTCAAGGGACTTGGTGTCAGGAACCCTGGGCTGAATTTCTGTGGCTGCTTTCCTGATGCTCAGTGAGTCAGGGTTTCCCACAGGTTTTATATTTCCTCCTTAGGAAATTGCTGGCAGGGAATGTTCTGTTTAAAGTGGAACCCTCGGGGGCACCTGTGTGGCTCAGTGGGTTAAGCCACTGCCTTCGGCTCAGGTCATGGTCTCAGGGTCCTGAGATCGAGCCCCGCATTGGGCTCTCTGCTCAGCGGGGAGTCTGCTTCGTCCTCTCTCTCTGCCTGCCTCTCTGCCTACTTGTGACCTCTGTCAAATAAATAAATAAAATCTAAAAAAAAAAAAAAAACAAAACCCAAAACCGGGACCCTCCTACATTGTTGGTGGGCCTGCGTGTTGTTGCAGCCACTCTTGGAAAGAATACAGTCTGTCCTCCAAAAGCTAAGAACTGAACAACAGTAGGATCCAGCAATTGTCCTCCTAGTTATTTCCCTAAAGGGCACAAAAATGCACATTCAGTGGGGTATAAGCACCGTGATATTTACAGCAGCATTTTCAACCATTGTAAAACAATGGAGGGAGACCAAATGTCCATTCACTGATGAGTGATATATATATATATATACATATATATATATATATCACTCGTATATATCATATGTGTGTGTGTGTGTGTGTATGTGTATTCATTCTCCCACATCTTCTTAATGGAATAGGATCCAGGTTCAAAAAGGATGAAATCTTACCATCTGCAAGGATGTGGATGGATCTACAGTGGATTTAGCTAAGTAAAATCAGTAAGAAAAGACCAATAGCCTATATCTTGACCTCTATGGAATTTCAGAAAGAAAACAGATGAACATAGTGAGGGGAGAAAGGCCAATGAGGAAACAGACTCTAACCTAGAGCAAAATCGAGGGTTGCTAGGGGGCAGGGGTGTGGGGCGAAGGGTTAAGTGGGTGACAGCTATTAGGGAGAGTACTTGTTGTGATGAGCTCTGGGTGTTCTATGCAGGTGAGCAGCCTCCCGGAGCTCCTCCTGGCGGTGCCGGAACGCGACGACACGCGATCCCGGACAGGGCCCCGGGGGGGGCCGCCCTGCGGCCCTGTGGTGCCCGAAGTGTGTTCGCCGGGCGTTTTCCGGCCAATTCTCACGAGCGTTCTGCCCAAATCGGGATCGATTTGGGCAGAACGCTCGTGAGAATTGGCCGGCGTTGGGCAGCCCTGGTCAGCGCCCAGTTCCGCGTGGAGCAGGGCCCTTTCTCGCTCGGGGCATGTCGCGGCCACCCGGAAAACGAGCCGTGACGATGGGGCGCGTCCGGCAGCCGCGGCCCCGGGGAGTTTTCCCCGAGCAGAGTGGATGGAGGCGCCGTGGCCGGGCGTCCGCCTCCGCCGTGGCGGGCGGCCGGGGCGCCCCTGGAGGGGGCTGGCCTCTGTGGGGAAACGGTCTGGTCTCTCACTCCGCGGCTAGGACGAAGCCGCGAAAGGTGCCGTTGTGGCCGGGACGGTCGGGGGACTCGTGGCGCGGGACTCAGGGTTCCCCATGAGGAGGCCCCCAGGCTCAGGCCCCTGGCAACGGAAGGCTGAGCAAGCAGGCCCGGGCCCGGTCCCGGCTTTCGGGGCTGGCCCGGCCCCAGCTGCCGGCGCCAGGGAGGGGACCCCCGGAGGCTGAGGAGCGGGAGGCGTCGGCCTCCCCGCGGCACGCCTCCCGGTGCTCCTCCTGGCGGTGCCGGAACGCGACGACACGCGATCCCGGACAGGGCCCCGGGGGGGGGGCCGCCCTGCGGCCCTGTGTTGCCCAAAGTGTGTTCGCCGGGCGTTTTCCGGCCAATTCTCACGAGCGTTCTGCCAAATCGGGATCGATTTGGGCAGAACGCTCGTGAGAATTGGCCGGCGTTGGGCAGCCCTGGTCAGCGCCCAGTTCCGCGTGGAGCAGGGCCCTTTCTCGCTCGGGGCATGTCGCGGCCACCCGGAAAACGAGCCACAACGATGGAACCAGATGGGCCTTCATATTTATACTGACCTATATACTTACTGGAGTCCATTATGGAAAGATTTCCATCTGGGTGTGAGGCTGAGTCCTGTGGTATTGCTCAGGCATCCCCAAATCCTAGGGCTTTGGAGCCCACCCTTAGGGGACGGAGACATGAGAACCCAAGCTAGGGATAGAGTTAGGGCCGAAGGACATTGCAGGCCCAAACAGCTGACAGTGTGTGTGGTTCCTAGAGGCTGGAATTAAGGATGAGTGTTCTGTTTCTGGTCAGGCACAGGGTTTGTGACCTAGAGGCCACTGAAATTGGGGGTTTGCTGGTATAGGCTCAGATGGGCAGGCATTTTAATCCTGCTTTGAATACTTTCTAGAGGTCTACATGGCACGCTTTCCTCCTGTGTGTTAGGATGAGTCCTGTGGTATGGCTAAGGTGACCCCAGTCCGTGGGGTAGGGAGCCAGACCCCTAGGAATTGAATGCTCAGAACACAAACTAAGCTTCAGTTAGGGGTTAGGAGCATGGCAGGCCCAATCTGATGGTGGTGTGGCAAGCTATCCAGAGGGCTGAGTACAGAGGGATGGATAGAGTAAGTGTCAGGTTCAGGTTTGTGTCCAGCTGCTGACTCTGGGTGAACTCAGTGGTGCGTGGCAGATTTCTCCTGCTCAGAATCCTTTGCAGAGTCCCAAATGGTATGGTTTCCTTCTGGGTGGCAGGCAGAGATCTCAAATCTTGCTCAGGGGTCCCCATCCGTGGGACTTGGGTGCCAGTCCTCTGGGGACAGAGCATGAAACCCCAACCTAGGGTTGGGGCTAGGTCCCAGCAACATGACAGGCCTGATTTGCTGGTGCTGTGCAGAGCTCTCACGGGGACTGAGTAGAGAACATGGGTCAGTCTGAGTCAGGCTCCGGGTTGGTGGCCATGGGGGGAAAGGCAGATTTCTCCTGCTCTCAGTCCTTGGCAGAGTTCCAATTCTACTGTTTCCTTCTGGGTTGAAGACAGAGTCCTCTGGCATTTCTCAGGGGTCCCACATATGTGGGGCTTTGGTACCTGTATTCTTGGGACACAAGACAGAAAATGTACCTAAGTTTTGGTTAGGGCTGAGGGTCATGTCAGTCTCAATAGGCCACCCTGAGAGGAGTGACCTGGGGAGCAGAGTTGAGGACGTGGGTCAGTGTGAGTGTTAAGATCCAGGTGTGAACGGGGGGTGCTGAAAGTGGGATAGCCTCAGGGGGCCAAGAAATATTCTGGTATAGTTCAGGTGTAACCCATCAGCGGAGCTTTGGTGTCAATCATCAGAGGACAGAAGACTGAAAACACAACCTAGGGCTTGGAAAAGAGCACAGGGGCATGGCTGGCCTGATCTGCTGGTGCCGAGGCTAGATGTCTGGGGTACTGAGTTGAGGGCCATGGTCAGGTGGTGCATTACGATCTGGGTTTGTGCCTGGGGGGTGGCCGAAGGTGGAGGTGGCTTCAGGGAGCATGAAGATTTCTCCCATTCCGATGGTTCTGTGCAGCTCCAAACAGAACGGTTTCCTCCCGGGTGGCAGACAGAGCACTGGGTTGTGGCTCAGGGGTCCAAATATGGAGGAATTGGGGGACCAGCCTCTGGGGATGAAGACTGAAAATGCAACCTAGGCTTAAGGTTAGGGTCAGGGGCATGGCAGGCCCAATTTGCTGGCACTGAGAAGGGATCCCAGGGGGATGAATTGAGGGCAGAGGTCCGGTGGCATGAGAGGGTCCAGGTTTGTGGTCAGGGGACCGCTGAAGGAGGGGGTTGTGCTCAGGGAGGCATGCAGTTTCTCCCACTCTGAGTGTTCTACTCAGTTTCAAATGGCACGGTTTCCTCCTGGGTGGTAGGCAGGCTGAGTGCCAGCCTCCACATTTGTGGCCCAATAGTGCGCAGAGGGTGGGGGATAGCCTCGGGTGAACCGTGCAGGTTTCTCCCGCTCTGAGGATTCGACACAGCTCCAAACAGCATGGTTTCCTCCTGCATGGTGGACAGAGTCCTGAGGTGTCACTCAGGATTCTTTAATCTTGGGGTCTTGGGGTCAGGACTCTTGGGGATGATACCTGAAAACCAAAATTAGGGATAGGGTTAAGGCCTAGGGCCATGGTAGACCTGATATGCCAGTGCAGAGGCAGGTGCCCTGGTGCGCTGAGTTGAGCTCGGGTGTCAGACGGGGCCTTAGCCTCTAGGTGTGTGTCCAGACGTTCGCATAACCTGGGGGTGACTTCAGGGGTGCATGGAAGTTTCTCCAGCTCTGAGGGTTCAGCGCAGCTCCAAACAGCACAGCGGTGCCCTGCGTGGCAGGCAGATTCCCAGCATGAGTATCAGGCATCCTCAATCCTTGTGACGCAGTATGTGGTCTATTCTGGAGAAGGTTCCATGTGCACTTGAGAAGAATGAGTATTCTGTTGTTTTAGGGTGGAATGTTCTGTATATGTCTATGAGGTCCATCTGGTCCAATGTTTCATTCAATGCTCTTATTTCTTTTTTAATTTTCTGCTTCGATGATCTGTCTATTTCTGAGAGAGGCGTATGAAGATCTCCTACTATTATTGTATTCATATCAATATGACTCTTTATCTTGATTAATAGTTTTCTTATGGAATTGGGTGCTCCCATATTGGGGGCATAGATATTCACAATTGTTAGATCATCTTGGCGGATAGTCCCTTTAAGAATTATGGAGTGTCCTTCTGTATCTCTGACTACAGTCTTTAGTTTAAAATCTAATTTATCTGATATGAAAATCGCTACCCCGGCCTTCTTTTGAGGCCCATTGGCATGAAAGATGCTTCTCCATCCGTTCACTTTCAGTCTGGGTGTATCCTTAGGTTCAAAATGGGTCTCTTGTAGACAACATATGGATGGGTCCTGTCGTTTTATCCAATCTGCAACCCTGTGTCGTTTTATGGGCGCATTTAGGCCATTCACATTGAGAGTGGTTATTGAGAGATAGGTTTTGATTCATGTCATGTTGCCTTTGAAGTCTTTCTGTCTGTAGATTGTTTCTATATTTCTGTTCAATGATATTCTTGGGATTTTTTCTCTTTTATAGGACCCCCCCCTTAATATTTCCTGCAGTGTCGGCTTGCTGGTTGCATAGTCTTTTAAGCCTTGCTGGTCTTGGAAACTCTTTATCTCTCCATCCATTTTAAATGTCAGTCTTGCCGGATAGAGTATTCTTGGTTGCATGTTCTTCTCATTTAGTACTCTGAATATATTTTGCCAGCCCTTCCTGGCTTGCCAGGTCTCTGTGAAAAGGTCTGACGTTATTCTAATGGGCTTGGATGCCCACTCTCACCACTCTTGTTCAACATAGTATTAGAAGTCCTAGCAACGGCAATCAGACAACAAAGAGAAATAAAAGGTATCCAAATTGGCAAGGAAGAAGTCAAACTCTCTCTCTTCGCAGATGACATGATTTTTTATATGGAAAACCCCAAAGACTCCACCCCCAAACTACTAGACTCATACAGCAATTCAGTAACGTGGCAGGATACAAAGTCAATGTACAGAAATCAGTGGCTTTCTTATACACTAACAGTGAAAATACAGAAAGGGAAATTAGAGAATCGATTCCATTTACTATAGCACCAAGAACCATAAGATACCTGGGAATAAACCTAACCAAAGAGGTAAAGGATCTGTACTCGAGGAACTACAGAACACTCATGAAAGAAATTGAAGAAGACCCAAAAAGATGGAAGACAATTCCATGCTCTTGGATTGGAAGAATAAACATTGTTAAAATGTTTATACTGCCTAGAGCAATCTATGCTTTTAATGCCATTCCGATCAAAATTCCACCGGTAGTTTTCAAAGAGCTGGAGCCAATAATCCTAAAATTTGTATGGAATCAGAAGAGACCCCGAATTGCTAAGGCAATGTTGAAAAACAAAAACAAAACTGGCGGCATCACGTTACCCGATTTTAAGCTTTACTACAAAGCTGCGATCACCAAGACAGCGTGGCCCTGGCATAAAAACAGACACATAGACCAGTGGAACAGAGTGGAGAGCCCAGATATGGACCCTCAACTCCACGGTGAAATAATGTTCGACAAAACAGGAAAAAATATTCAATGGAAAAAAAGACAGTCTCTTCAATCAATGGTGCTGGGAAAACTGGACAGCTATATGTAGAATAATGAAACTCAACCATTCTCTTACACTCGAAATGGATAAAAGACCTCATCATGAGACAGGAATCCATCAGAATCCTAGAGGAGAACATAGGCAGTAACCTCTTCGATATCAGCCACAGCAACTTCTTTCAAGATATGTCTCCAAAGGCCAAGGAAACAAAAGCGAAAATAAACTTTTGGCACTTCATCAAGATCAAAAGCTTCTGCACAGCAAAGGAAACAGTCCACCAAACAAAAAGGCAACCCACGGAATGGGAGAAGATATTTGCAAATGACAGTACAGACAAAAGGTTGATATCCAGGATCTATAAAGAACTTCTCAAACTCAACACACACAAAACAGAGAATCATATCCAAAAATGGGCAGAAGATATGAACAGACACTTCTCCAACGAAGACATACAAATGGCTATCAGACACATGAAAAAATGTTCATCATCACTAGCCATCAGGGAGATTCAAATGAAAACCACATTGAGATACCACCTGACACCAGTTAGAATGGCCAAAATGAGCAAGACAGGAAACAACGTGTGTTGGAGAGGATGTGGAGAAAGGGGAACCCTCTTACACTGTTGGTGGGAATGCAAGTTGGTGCAGCCACTTTGGAGAACAGTGTGGAGATTCCTCCAGAAATTAAGAATAGAGCTTCCCTATGACCCTGCAATTGCACTGCTGGGTATTTACCCCAAAGATACAGATGTAGTGAAAAGAAGAGCCATCTGTACCCCAATGCTTATTGTAGCAATGGCTATGCTCACCAAACTGTGGAAAGAACCAAGATGCCCTTCAACGGATGAATGGATAAGGAAGATGTGGTCCATATACGCAATGGAGTATTATGCCTCCATCAGAAAGGATGAATACCCAACTTTTGTAGCAACATGGACGGGACTGGAAGAAATTATGCTGAGCGAAATAAGTCAAGCAGAGAGAGAGTCATGTATCATATGGTCTCCCTTATTTGTGGAGCATAGCAAATAACACGGAGGACATAGGGAGATGGAGAGGAGAGGGAGTTGAGAGAAACTGGAAGGGGAGATGAACCATGAGAGACTATGGACTCTGAAAAACAACCAGAGGGTTTTGGAGGGGCAGGGTGGGGTGGGAGTTTGAGGAATCAGGTGGTGGTTAATAGGGAGGGCACGTACTGCATGGAGCACTGGGTGTGATGCCAAAACAATGAACACTGTTATGCTGTAAATAAACAAATAAAAAAAAAAAATGAGTCTATGGAAGGCCCGGCAGTGCCAGTTCACTCCACTGGAGGGAGTGGTGAGCCGTGGTGTGAGATACCCTGGAAGGCATGGCGATGCTGCTTGCCACCACTGGAGGCAGCGGCGAGCTGCCATGGGAAACACACCTGAAGAGGAGTCAGTGCAGCTTGCTGGCTCTGAAGGCAGGGCGGAGGTGCCCGGTGAGAGACCCTGAAACGTGAGGCACTACAGCTTATTTTTACAGGATGGAGTGGTGAGCTGTATAGTCTCTGTTTCTCCAGGCTCAAGGGTGGTGGTAAGAATTGATGGAGCCTGTCCCCCACTCAGCATTGTGCCCTCTTTCCCCAGGTTTGCTGGTAATGTGCTGTCAGGATGGTTCAGGAGGGTCCTCCCAGTTGGGCTCTGGAGCCAGGGGAACCAAACCCGACTCATGGTGCATTTGGAACCGAGGAGCTGAGTGTTTGTTTGGAAAAGTATGTTTGTTTCTCCAAAAAGGACAAGGGCATTGACCAGCTTGAGAGGGAAGTGAATGACCAGTTAAGAAACAAGCCTGTGTCTCTCCTTCTCCCAGGAATCAGAGCAGATGTGCAGGCTTTAGGTGGGAGACGCCTGCTTATCTGCACCTGACAACCCTTCTTCACTCTGGCTCCATGAGACCTGAAGTTTGGAAGTCAGCGTCTGAGTCAGTCATGCAGCTTGTCCCAGGACGTCAGTGTTCAGAGAAAACAGCAGGCCTGTGGGTGGCAATGTCACATCCATGCCAGGATGGCAGGTAAAAATTCCCTTTCACCCCAAATTTCCTGGGCTTTTCTCTTGTCTCCAGTGGAGCTCACAAATGGCACCCTGAACCAGCTGTAAGCAATCTCGTGTGGGTGCCAGAGCTCCTGAGTTTCTCTGCAGGGAGCACCTGGCAGGGATCTCATTTTCTGTTTATTTCTGGCTTACAAAGGTATTTGGAACATCTCTTTCCTAGGAAATCCCTTGGATTCGAAAGGGAAGGTGAGATTGACTTGGTGTGCCTTTTGAACATAGAAAGTATTCCTTCACCGAACAGTGTTTACTCCACTGGGCCTAGACTCTGGTGGAACGGCTGGCATCTAGAGTGAGGTGGCTGTTTGTGGTCAGATAGAGACTTGGATGATGGCTTCTTCTTTGTCCAAGGTGATGTATCCTAATGGATTCGTCTTTGAATCCAAAGAGTTCCAATGAGGGCAGAGGGAAAATTCAAAATGATTCCAAGGAGTCTTGGACAATTTAAAAGGGATGCTTGTCTTCCTAGGTTCACTCAAACGGCTATATATGGTTGGACATGCTGTATTTTCTCTGCAGTTTCATGG
Organism: Meles meles; assembly: GCF_922984935.1. Taxonomy (NCBI): domain Eukaryota; kingdom Metazoa; phylum Chordata; class Mammalia; order Carnivora; family Mustelidae; genus Meles; species Meles meles. Next base: position 66,614 of record NW_025721164.1, on the reverse strand, counting down.
GTAGTGAAGTCAGAAGGAGAGTCTTTGGGAATTTCCCTGGATAAAGGCACTCTGTTGGCTTCAAGGGACTTGGTGTCAGGAACCCTGGGCTGAATTTCTGTGGCTGCTTTCCTGATGCTCAGTGAGTCAGGGTTTCCCACAGGTTTTATATTTCCTCCTTAGGAAATTGCTGGCAGGGAATGTTCTGTTTAAAGTGGAACCCTCGGGGGCACCTGTGTGGCTCAGTGGGTTAAGCCACTGCCTTCGGCTCAGGTCATGGTCTCAGGGTCCTGAGATCGAGCCCCGCATTGGGCTCTCTGCTCAGCGGGGAGTCTGCTTCGTCCTCTCTCTCTGCCTGCCTCTCTGCCTACTTGTGACCTCTGTCAAATAAATAAATAAAATCTAAAAAAAAAAAAAAAACAAAACCCAAAACCGGGACCCTCCTACATTGTTGGTGGGCCTGCGTGTTGTTGCAGCCACTCTTGGAAAGAATACAGTCTGTCCTCCAAAAGCTAAGAACTGAACAACAGTAGGATCCAGCAATTGTCCTCCTAGTTATTTCCCTAAAGGGCACAAAAATGCACATTCAGTGGGGTATAAGCACCGTGATATTTACAGCAGCATTTTCAACCATTGTAAAACAATGGAGGGAGACCAAATGTCCATTCACTGATGAGTGATATATATATATATATATATATATATATATATATCACTCGTATATATCATATGTGTGTGTGTGTGTGTGTATGTGTATTCATTCTCCCACATCTTCTTAATGGAATAGGATCCAGGTTCAAAAAGGATGAAATCTTACCATCTGCAAGGATGTGGATGGATCTACAGTGGATTTAGCTAAGTAAAATCAGTAAGAAAAGACCAATAGCCTATATCTTGACCTCTATGGAATTTCAGAAAGAAAACAGATGAACATAGTGAGGGGAGAAAGGCCAATGAGGAAACAGACTCTAACCTAGAGCAAAATCGAGGGTTGCTAGGGGGCAGGGGTGTGGGGCGAAGGGTTAAGTGGGTGACAGCTATTAGGGAGAGTACTTGTTGTGATGAGCTCTGGGTGTTCTATGCAGGTGAGCAGCCTCCCGGAGCTCCTCCTGGCGGTGCCGGAACGCGACGACACGCGATCCCGGACAGGGCCCCGGGGGGGGCCGCCCTGCGGCCCTGTGGTGCCCGAAGTGTGTTCGCCGGGCGTTTTCCGGCCAATTCTCACGAGCGTTCTGCCCAAATCGGGATCGATTTGGGCAGAACGCTCGTGAGAATTGGCCGGCGTTGGGCAGCCCTGGTCAGCGCCCAGTTCCGCGTGGAGCAGGGCCCTTTCTCGCTCGGGGCATGTCGCGGCCACCCGGAAAACGAGCCGTGACGATGGGGCGCGTCCGGCAGCCGCGGCCCCGGGGAGTTTTCCCCGAGCAGAGTGGATGGAGGCGCCGTGGCCGGGCGTCCGCCTCCGCCGTGGCGGGCGGCCGGGGCGCCCCTGGAGGGGGCTGGCCTCTGTGGGGAAACGGTCTGGTCTCTCACTCCGCGGCTAGGACGAAGCCGCGAAAGGTGCCGTTGTGGCCGGGACGGTCGGGGGACTCGTGGCGCGGGACTCAGGGTTCCCCATGAGGAGGCCCCCAGGCTCAGGCCCCTGGCAACGGAAGGCTGAGCAAGCAGGCCCGGGCCCGGTCCCGGCTTTCGGGGCTGGCCCGGCCCCAGCTGCCGGCGCCAGGGAGGGGACCCCCGGAGGCTGAGGAGCGGGAGGCGTCGGCCTCCCCGCGGCACGCCTCCCGGTGCTCCTCCTGGCGGTGCCGGAACGCGACGACACGCGATCCCGGACAGGGCCCCGGGGGGGGGGCCGCCCTGCGGCCCTGTGTTGCCCAAAGTGTGTTCGCCGGGCGTTTTCCGGCCAATTCTCACGAGCGTTCTGCCAAATCGGGATCGATTTGGGCAGAACGCTCGTGAGAATTGGCCGGCGTTGGGCAGCCCTGGTCAGCGCCCAGTTCCGCGTGGAGCAGGGCCCTTTCTCGCTCGGGGCATGTCGCGGCCACCCGGAAAACGAGCCACAACGATGGAACCAGATGGGCCTTCATATTTATACTGACCTATATACTTACTGGAGTCCATTATGGAAAGATTTCCATCTGGGTGTGAGGCTGAGTCCTGTGGTATTGCTCAGGCATCCCCAAATCCTAGGGCTTTGGAGCCCACCCTTAGGGGACGGAGACATGAGAACCCAAGCTAGGGATAGAGTTAGGGCCGAAGGACATTGCAGGCCCAAACAGCTGACAGTGTGTGTGGTTCCTAGAGGCTGGAATTAAGGATGAGTGTTCTGTTTCTGGTCAGGCACAGGGTTTGTGACCTAGAGGCCACTGAAATTGGGGGTTTGCTGGTATAGGCTCAGATGGGCAGGCATTTTAATCCTGCTTTGAATACTTTCTAGAGGTCTACATGGCACGCTTTCCTCCTGTGTGTTAGGATGAGTCCTGTGGTATGGCTAAGGTGACCCCAGTCCGTGGGGTAGGGAGCCAGACCCCTAGGAATTGAATGCTCAGAACACAAACTAAGCTTCAGTTAGGGGTTAGGAGCATGGCAGGCCCAATCTGATGGTGGTGTGGCAAGCTATCCAGAGGGCTGAGTACAGAGGGATGGATAGAGTAAGTGTCAGGTTCAGGTTTGTGTCCAGCTGCTGACTCTGGGTGAACTCAGTGGTGCGTGGCAGATTTCTCCTGCTCAGAATCCTTTGCAGAGTCCCAAATGGTATGGTTTCCTTCTGGGTGGCAGGCAGAGATCTCAAATATTGCTCAGGGGTCCCCATCCGTGGGACTTGGGTGCCAGTCCTCTGGGGACAGAGCATGAAACCCCAACCTAGGGTTGGGGCTAGGTCCCAGCAACATGACAGGCCTGATTTGCTGGTGCTGTGCAGAGCTCTCACGGGGACTGAGTAGAGAACATGGGTCAGTCTGAGTCAGGCTCCGGGTTGGTGGCCATGGGGGGAAAGGCAGATTTCTCCTGCTCTCAGTCCTTGGCAGAGTTCCAATTCTACTGTTTCCTTCTGGGTTGAAGACAGAGTCCTCTGGCATTTCTCAGGGGTCCCACATATGTGGGGCTTTGGTACCTGTATTCTTGGGACACAAGACAGAAAATGTACCTAAGTTTTGGTTAGGGCTGAGGGTCATGTCAGTCTCAATAGGCCACCCTGAGAGGAGTGACCTGGGGAGCAGAGTTGAGGACGTGGGTCAGTGTGAGTGTTAAGATCCAGGTGTGAACGGGGGGTGCTGAAAGTGGGATAGCCTCAGGGGGCCAAGAAATATTCTGGTATAGTTCAGGTGTAACCCATCAGCGGAGCTTTGGTGTCAATCATCAGAGGACAGAAGACTGAAAACACAACCTAGGGCTTGGAAAAGAGCACAGGGGCATGGCTGGCCTGATCTGCTGGTGCCGAGGCTAGATGTCTGGGGTACTGAGTTGAGGGCCATGGTCAGGTGGTGCATTACGATCTGGGTTTGTGCCTGGGGGGTGGCCGAAGGTGGAGGTGGCTTCAGGGAGCATGAAGATTTCTCCCATTCCGATGGTTCTGTGCAGCTCCAAACAGAACGGTTTCCTCCCGGGTGGCAGACAGAGCACTGGGTTGTGGCTCAGGGGTCCAAATATGGAGGAATTGGGGGACCAGCCTCTGGGGATGAAGACTGAAAATGCAACCTAGGCTTAAGGTTAGGGTCAGGGGCATGGCAGGCCCAATTTGCTGGCACTGAGAAGGGATCCCAGGGGGATGAATTGAGGGCAGAGGTCCGGTGGCATGAGAGGGTCCAGGTTTGTGGTCAGGGGACCGCTGAAGGAGGGGGTTGTGCTCAGGGAGGCATGCAGTTTCTCCCACTCTGAGTGTTCTACTCAGTTTCAAATGGCACGGTTTCCTCCTGGGTGGTAGGCAGGCTGAGTGCCAGCCTCCACATTTGTGGCCCAATAGTGCGCAGAGGGTGGGGGATAGCCTCGGGTGAACCGTGCAGGTTTCTCCCGCTCTGAGGATTCGACACAGCTCCAAACAGCATGGTTTCCTCCTGCATGGTGGACAGAGTCCTGAGGTGTCACTCAGGATTCTTTAATCTTGGGGTCTTGGGGTCAGGACTCTTGGGGATGATACCTGAAAACCAAAATTAGGGATAGGGTTAAGGCCTAGGGCCATGGTAGACCTGATATGCCAGTGCAGAGGCAGGTGCCCTGGTGCGCTGAGTTGAGCTCGGGTGTCAGACGGGGCCTTAGCCTCTAGGTGTGTGTCCAGACGTTCGCATAACCTGGGGGTGACTTCAGGGGTGCATGGAAGTTTCTCCAGCTCTGAGGGTTCAGCGCAGCTCCAAACAGCACAGCGGTGCCCTGCGTGGCAGGCAGATTCCCAGCATGAGTATCAGGCATCCTCAATCCTTGTGACGCAGTATGTGGTCTATTCTGGAGAAGGTTCCATGTGCACTTGAGAAGAATGAGTATTCTGTTGTTTTAGGGTGGAATGTTCTGTATATGTCTATGAGGTCCATCTGGTCCAATGTTTCATTCAATGCTCTTATTTCTTTTTTAATTTTCTGCTTCGATGATCTGTCTATTTCTGAGAGAGGCGTATGAAGATCTCCTACTATTATTGTATTCATATCAATATGACTCTTTATCTTGATTAATAGTTTTCTTATGGAATTGGGTGCTCCCATATTGGGGGCATAGATATTCACAATTGTTAGATCATCTTGGCGGATAGTCCCTTTAAGAATTATGGAGTGTCCTTCTGTATCTCTGACTACAGTCTTTAGTTTAAAATCTAATTTATCTGATATGAAAATCGCTACCCCGGCCTTCTTTTGAGGCCCATTGGCATGAAAGATGCTTCTCCATCCGTTCACTTTCAGTCTGGGTGTATCCTTAGGTTCAAAATGGGTCTCTTGTAGACAACATATGGATGGGTCCTGTCGTTTTATCCAATCTGCAACCCTGTGTCGTTTTATGGGCGCATTTAGGCCATTCACATTGAGAGTGGTTATTGAGAGATAGGTTTTGATTCATGTCATGTTGCCTTTGAAGTCTTTCTGTCTGTAGATTGTTTCTATATTTCTGTTCAATGATATTCTTGGGATTTTTTCTCTTTTATAGGACCCCCCCCCCCCTTAATATTTCCTGCAGTGTCGGCTTGCTGGTTGCATAGTCTTTTAAGCCTTGCTGGTCTTGGAAACTCTTTATCTCTCCATCCATTTTAAATGTCAGTCTTGCCGGATAGAGTATTCTTGGTTGCATGTTCTTCTCATTTAGTACTCTGAATATATTTTGCCAGCCCTTCCTGGCTTGCCAGGTCTCTGTGAAAAGGTCTGACGTTATTCTAATGGGCTTGGATGCCCACTCTCACCACTCTTGTTCAACATAGTATTAGAAGTCCTAGCAACGGCAATCAGACAACAAAGAGAAATAAAAGGTATCCAAATTGGCAAGGAAGAAGTCAAACTCTCTCTCTTCGCAGATGACATGATTTTTTATATGGAAAACCCCAAAGACTCCACCCCCAAACTACTAGACTCATACAGCAATTCAGTAACGTGGCAGGATACAAAGTCAATGTACAGAAATCAGTGGCTTTCTTATACACTAACAGTGAAAATACAGAAAGGGAAATTAGAGAATCGATTCCATTTACTAGAGCACCAAGAACCATAAGATACCTGGGAATAAACCTAACCAAAGAGGTAAAGGATCTGTACTCGAGGAACTACAGAACACTCATGAAAGAAATTGAAGAAGACCCAAAAAGATGGAAGACAATTCCATGCTCTTGGATTGGAAGAATAAACATTGTTAAAATGTTTATACTGCCTAGAGCAATCTATGCTTTTAATGCCATTCCGATCAAAATTCCACCGGTAGTTTTCAAAGAGCTGGAGCCAATAATCCTAAAATTTGTATGGAATCAGAAGAGACCCCGAATTGCTAAGGCAATGTTGAAAAACAAAAACAAAACTGGCGGCATCACGTTACCCGATTTTAAGCTTTACTACAAAGCTGCGATCACCAAGACAGCGTGGCCCTGGCATAAAAACAGACACATAGACCAGTGGAACAGAGTGGAGAGCCCAGATATGGACCCTCAACTCCACGGTGAAATAATGTTCGACAAAACAGGAAAAAATATTCAATGGAAAAAAAGACAGTCTCTTCAATCAATGGTGCTGGGAAAACTGGACAGCTATATGTAGAATAATGAAACTCAACCATTCTCTTACACTCGAAATGGATAAAAGACCTCATCATGAGACAGGAATCCATCAGAATCCTAGAGGAGAACATAGGCAGTAACCTCTTCGATATCAGCCACAGCAACTTCTTTCAAGATATGTCTCCAAAGGCCAAGGAAACAAAAGCGAAAATAAACTTTTGGCACTTCATCAAGATCAAAAGCTTCTGCACAGCAAAGGAAACAGTCCACCAAACAAAAAGGCAACCCACGGAATGGGAGAAGATATTTGCAAATGACAGTACAGACAAAAGGTTGATATCCAGGATCTATAAAGAACTTCTCAAACTCAACACACACAAAACAGAGAATCATATCCAAAAATGGGCAGAAGATATGAACAGACACTTCTCCAACGAAGACATACAAATGGCTATCAGACACATGAAAAAATGTTCATCATCACTAGCCATCAGGGAGATTCAAATGAAAACCACATTGAGATACCACCTGACACCAGTTAGAATGGCCAAAATGAGCAAGACAGGAAACAACGTGTGTTGGAGAGGATGTGGAGAAAGGGGAACCCTCTTACACTGTTGGTGGGAATGCAAGTTGGTGCAGCCACTTTGGAGAACAGTGTGGAGATTCCTCCAGAAATTAAGAATAGAGCTTCCCTATGACCCTGCAATTGCACTGCTGGGTATTTACCCCAAAGATACAGATGTAGTGAAAAGAAGAGCCATCTGTACCCCAATGCTTATTGTAGCAATGGCTATGCTCACCAAACTGTGGAAAGAACCAAGATGCCCTTCAACGGATGAATGGATAAGGAAGATGTGGTCCATATACGCAATGGAGTATTATGCCTCCATCAGAAAGGATGAATACCCAACTTTTGTAGCAACATGGACGGGACTGGAAGAAATTATGCTGAGCGAAATAAGTCAAGCAGAGAGAGAGTCATGTATCATATGGTCTCCCTTATTTGTGGAGCATAGCAAATAACACGGAGGACATAGGGAGATGGAGAGGAGAGGGAGTTGAGAGAAACTGGAAGGGGAGATGAACCATGAGAGACTATGGACTCTGAAAAACAACCAGAGGGTTTTGGAGGGGCAGGGTGGGGTGGGAGTTTGAGGAATCAGGTGGTGGTTAATAGGGAGGGCACGTACTGCATGGAGCACTGGGTGTGATGCCAAAACAATGAACACTGTTATGCTGTAAATAAACAAATAAAAAAAAAAAATGAGTCTATGGAAGGCCCGGCAGTGCCAGTTCACTCCACTGGAGGGAGTGGTGAGCCGTGGTGTGAGATACCCTGGAAGGCATGGCGATGCTGCTTGCCACCACTGGAGGCAGCGGCGAGCTGCCATGGGAAACACACCTGAAGAGGAGTCAGTGCAGCTTGCTGGCTCTGAAGGCAGGGCGGAGGTGCCCGGTGAGAGACCCTGAAACGTGAGGCACTACAGCTTATTTTTACAGGATGGAGTGGTGAGCTGTATAGTCTCTGTTTCTCCAGGCTCAAGGGTGGTGGTAAGAATTGATGGAGCCTGTCCCCCACTCAGCATTGTGCCCTCTTTCCCCAGGTTTGCTGGTAATGTGCTGTCAGGATGGTTCAGGAGGGTCCTCCCAGTTGGGCTCTGGAGCCAGGGGAACCAAACCCGACTCATGGTGCATTTGGAACCGAGGAGCTGAGTGTTTGTTTGGAAAAGTATGTTTGTTTCTCCAAAAAGGACAAGGGCATTGACCAGCTTGAGAGGGAAGTGAATGACCAGTTAAGAAACAAGCCTGTGTCTCTCCTTCTCCCAGGAATCAGAGCAGATGTGCAGGCTTTAGGTGGGAGACGCCTGCTTATCTGCACCTGACAACCCTTCTTCACTCTGGCTCCATGAGACCTGAAGTTTGGAAGTCAGCGTCTGAGTCAGTCATGCAGCTTGTCCCAGGACGTCAGTGTTCAGAGAAAACAGCAGGCCTGTGGGTGGCAATGTCACATCCATGCCAGGATGGCAGGTAAAAATTCCCTTTCACCCCAAATTTCCTGGGCTTTTCTCTTGTCTCCAGTGGAGCTCACAAATGGCACCCTGAACCAGCTGTAAGCAATCTCGTGTGGGTGCCAGAGCTCCTGAGTTTCTCTGCAGGGAGCACCTGGCAGGGATCTCATTTTCTGTTTATTTCTGGCTTACAAAGGTATTTGGAACATCTCTTTCCTAGGAAATCCCTTGGATTCGAAAGGGAAGGTGAGATTGACTTGGTGTGCCTTTTGAACATAGAAAGTATTCCTTCACTGAACAGTGTTTACTCCACTGGGCCTAGACTCTGGTGGAACGGCTGGCATCTAGAGTGAGGTGGCTGTTTGTGGTCAGATAGAGACTTGGATGATGGCTTCTTCTTTGTCCAAGGTGATGTATCCTAATGGATTCGTCTTTGAATCCAAAGAGTTCCAATGAGGGCAGAGGGAAAATTCAAAATGATTCCAAGGAGTCTTGGACAATTTAAAAGGGATGCTTGTCTTCCTAGGTTCACTCAAACGGCTATATATGGTTGGACATGCTGTATTTTCTCTGCAGTTTCATGGGTAGTGAAGTCAGAAGGAGAGTCTTTGGGAATTTCCCTGGATAAAGGCACTCTGTTGGCTTCAAGGGACTTGGTGTCAGGAACCCTGGGCTGAATTTCTGTGGCTGCTTTCCTGATGCTCAGTGAGTCAGGGTTTCCCACAGGTTTTATATTTCCTCCTTAGGAAATTGCTGGCAGGGAATGTTCTGTTTAAAGTGGAACCCTCGGGGGCACCTGTGTGGCTCAGTGGGTTAAGCCACTGCCTTCGGCTCAGGTCATGGTCTCAGGGTCCTGAGATCGAGCCCCGCATTGGGCTCTCTGCTCAGCGGGGAGTCTGCTTCGTCCTCTCTCTCTGCCTGCCTCTCTGCCTACTTGTGACCTCTGTCAAATAAATAAATAAAATCTAAAAAAAAAAAAAAAACAAAACCCAAAACCGGGACCCTCCTACATTGTTGGTGGGCCTGCGTGTTGTTGCAGCCACTCTTGGAAAGAATACAGTCTGTCCTCCAAAAGCTAAGAACTGAACAACAGTAGGATCCAGCAATTGTCCTCCTAGTTATTTCCCTAAAGGGCACAAAAATGCACATTCAGTGGGGTATAAGCACCGTGATATTTACAGCAGCATTTTCAACCATTGTAAAACAATGGAGGGAGACCAAATGTCCATTCACTGATGAGTGATATATATATATATATATATATATATATATATATATATATATATCACTCGTATATATCATATGTGTGTGTGTGTGTGTGTATGTGTATTCATTCTCCCACATCTTCTTAATGGAATAGGATCCAGGTTCAAAAAGGATGAAATCTTACCATCTGCAAGGATGTGGATGGATCTACAGTGGATTTAGCTAAGTAAAATCAGTAAGAAAAGACCAATAGCCTATATCTTGACCTCTATGGAATTTCAGAAAGAAAACAGATGAACATAGTGAGGGGAGAAAGGCCAATGAGGAAACAGACTCTAACCTAGAGCAAAATCGAGGGTTGCTAGGGGGCAGGGGTGTGGGGCGAAGGGTTAAGTGGGTGACAGCTATTAGGGAGAGTACTTGTTGTGATGAGCTCTGGGTGTTCTATGCAGGTGAGCAGCCTCCCGGAGCTCCTCCTGGCGGTGCCGGAACGCGACGACACGCGATCCCGGACAGGGCCCCGGGGGGGGCCGCCCTGCGGCCCTGTGGTGCCCGAAGTGTGTTCGCCGGGCGTTTTCCGGCCAATTCTCACGAGCGTTCTGCCCAAATCGGGATCGATTTGGGCAGAACGCTCGTGAGAATTGGCCGGCGTTGGGCAGCCCTGGTCAGCGCCCAGTTCCGCGTGGAGCAGGGCCCTTTCTCGCTCGGGGCATGTCGCGGCCACCCGGAAAACGAGCCGTGACGATGGGGTGCGTCCGGCAGCCGCGGCCCCGGGGAGTTTTCCCCGAGCAGAGTGGATGGAGGCGCCGTGGCCGGGCGTCAGCCTCCGCCGTGGCGGGCGGCCGGGGCGCCCCTGGAGGGGGCTGGCCTCTGTGGGGAAACGGTCTGGTCTCTCACTCCGCGGCTAGGACGAAGCCGCGAAAGGTGCCGTTGTGGCCGGGACGGTCGGGGGACTCGTGGCGCGGGACTCAGGGTTCCCCATGAGGAGGCCCCCAGGCTCAGGCCCCTGGCAACGGAAGGCTGAGCAAGCAGGCCCGGGCCCGGTCCCGGCTTTCGGGGCTGGCCCGGCCCCAGCTGCCGGCGCCAGGGAGGGGACCCCCGGAGGCTGAGGAGCGGGAGGCGTCGGCCTCCCCGCGGCACGCCTCCCGGTGCTCCTCCTGGCGGTGCCGGAACGCGACGACACGCGATCCCGGACAGGGCCCCGGGGGGGGGCCGCCCTGCGGCCCTGTGTTGCCCAAAGTGTGTTCGCCGGGCGTTTTCCGGCCAATTCTCACGAGCGTTCTGCCAAATCGGGATCGATTTGGGCAGAACGCTCGTGAGAATTGGCCGGCGTTGGGCAGCCCTGGTCAGCGCCCAGTTCCGCGTGGAGCAGGGCCCTTTCTCGCTCGGGGCATGTCGCGGCCACCCGGAAAACGAGCCACGACGATGGAACCAGATGGGCCTTCATATTTATACTGACCTATATACTTACTGGAGTCCATTATGGAAAGATTTCCATCTGGGTGTGAGGCTGAGTCCTGTGGTATTGCTCAGGCATCCCCAAATCCTAGGGCTTTGGAGCCCACCCTTAGGGGACGGAGACATGAGAACCCAAGCTAGGGATAGAGTTAGGGCCGAAGGACATTGCAGGCCCAAACAGCTGACAGTGTGTGTGGTTCCTAGAGGCTGGAATTAAGGATGAGTGTTCTGTTTCTGGTCAGGCACAGGGTTTGTGACCTAGAGGCCACTGAAATTGGGGGTTTGCTGGTATAGGCTCAGATGGGCAGGCATTTTAATCCTGCTTTGAATACTTTCTAGAGGTCTACATGGCACGCTTTCCTCCTGTCTGTTAGGATGAGTCCTGTGGTATGGCTAAGGTGACCCCAGTCCGTGGGGTAGGGAGCCAGACCCCTAGGAATTGAATGCTCAGAACACAAACTAAGCTTCAGTTAGGGGTTAGGAGCATGGCAGGCCCAATCTGATGGTGGTGTGGCAAGCTATCCAGAGGGCTGAGTACAGAGGGATGGATAGAGTAAGTGTCAGGTTCAGGTTTGTGTCCAGCTGCTGACTCTGGGTGAACTCAGTGGTGCGTGGCAGATTTCTCCTGCTCAGAATCCTTTGCAGAGTCCCAAATGGTATGGTTTCCTTCTGGGTGGCAGGCAGAGATCTCAAATATTGCTCAGGGGTCCCCATCCGTGGGACTTGGGTGCCAGTCCTCTGGGGACAGAGCATGAAACCCCAACCTAGGGTTGGGGCTAGGTCCCAGCAACATGACAGGCCTGATTTGCTGGTGCTGTGCAGAGCTCTCACGGGGACTGAGTAGAGAACATGGGTCAGTCTGAGTCAGGCTCCGGGTTGGTGGCCATGGGGGGAAAGGCAGATTTCTCCTGCTCTCAGTCCTTGGCAGAGTTCCAATTCTACTGTTTCCTTCTGGGTTGAAGACAGAGTCCTCTGGCATTTCTCAGGGGTCCCACATATGTGGGGCTTTGGTACCTGTATTCTTGGGACACAAGACAGAAAATGTACCTAAGTTTTGGTTAGGGCTGAGGGTCATGTCAGTCTCAATAGGCCACCCTGAGAGGAGTGACCTGGGGAGCAGAGTTGAGGACGTGGGTCAGTGTGAGTGTTAAGATCCAGGTGTGAACGGGGGGTGCTGAAAGTGGGATAGCCTCAGGGGGCCAAGAAATATTCTGGTATAGTTCAGGTGTAACCCATCAGCGGAGCTTTGGTGTCAATCATCAGAGGACAGAAGACTGAAAACACAACCTAGGGCTTGGAAAAGAGCACAGGGGCATGGCTGGCCTGATCTGCTGGTGCCGAGGCTAGATGTCTGGGGTACTGAGTTGAGGGCCATGGTCAGGTGGTGCATTACGATCTGGGTTTGTGCCTGGGGGGTGGCCGAAGGTGGAGGTGGCTTCAGGGAGCATGAAGATTTCTCCCATTCCGATGGTTCTGTGCAGCTCCAAACAGAACGGTTTCCTCCCGGGTGGCAGACAGAGCACTGGGTTGTGGCTCAGGGGTCCAAATATGGAGGAATTGGGGGACCAGCCTCTGGGGATGAAGACTGAAAATGCAACCTAGGCTTAAGGTTAGGGTCAGGGGCATGGCAGGCCCAATTTGCTGGCACTGAGAAGGGATCCCAGGGGGATGAATTGAGGGCAGAGGTCCGGTGGCATGAGAGGGTCCAGGTTTGTGGTCAGGGGACTGCTGAAGGAGGGGGTTGTGCTCAGGGAGGCATGCAGTTTCTCCCACTCTGAGTGTTCTACTCAGTTTCAAATGGCACGGTTTCCTCCTGGGTGGTAGGCAGGCTGAGTGCCAGCCTCCACATTTGTGGCCCAATAGTGCGCAGAGGGTGGGGGATAGCCTCGGGTGAACCGTGCAGGTTTCTCCCGCTCTGAGGATTCGACACAGCTCCAAACAGCATGGTTTCCTCCTGCATGGTGGACAGAGTCCTGAGGTGTCACTCAGGATTCTTTAATCTTGGGGTCTTGGGGTCAGGACTCTTGGGGATGATACCTGAAAACCAAAATTAGGGATAGGGTTAAGGCCTAGGGCCATGGTAGACCTGATATGCCAGTGCAGAGGCAGGTGCCCTGGTGCGCTGAGTTGAGCTCGGGTGTCAGACGGGGCCTTAGCCTCTAGGTGTGTGTCCAGACGTTCGCATAACCTGGGGGTGACTTCAGGGGTGCATGGAAGTTTCTCCAGCTCTGAGGGTTCAGCGCAGCTCCAAACAGCACAGCGGTGCCCTGCGTGGCAGGCAGATTCCCAGCATGAGTATCAGGCATCCTCAATCCTTGTGACGCAGTATGTGGTCTATTCTGGAGAAGGTTCCATGTGCACTTGAGAAGAATGAGTATTCTGTTGTTTTAGGGTGGAATGTTCTGTATATGTCTATGAGGTCCATCTGGTCCAATGTTTCATTCAATGCTCTTATTTCTTTTTTAATTTTCTGCTTCGATGATCTGTCTATTTCTGAGAGAGGCGTATGAAGATCTCCTACTATTATTGTATTCATATCAATATGACTCTTTATCTTGATTAATAGTTTTCTTATGGAATTGGGTGCTCCCATATTGGGGGCATAGATATTCACAATTGTTAGATCATCTTGGCGGATAGTCCCTTTAAGAATTATGGAGTGTCCTTCTGTATCTCTGACTACAGTCTTTAGTTTAAAATCTAATTTATCTGATATGAAAATCGCTACCCCGGCCTTCTTTTGAGGCCCATTGGCATGAAAGATGCTTCTCCATCCGTTCACTTTCAGTCTGGGTGTATCCTTAGGTTCAAAATGGGTCTCTTGTAGACAACATATGGATGGGTCCTGTCGTTTTATCCAATCTGCAACCCTGTGTCGTTTTATGGGCGCATTTAGGCCATTCACATTGAGAGTGGTTATTGAGAGATAGGTTTTGATTCATGTCATGTTGCCTTTGAAGTCTTTCTGTCTGTAGATTGTTTCTATATTTCTGTTCAATGATATTCTTGGGATTTTTTCTCTTTTATAGGACCCCCCCCCCCTTAATATTTCCTGCAGTGTCGGCTTGCTGGTTGCATAGTCTTTTAAGCCTTGCTGGTCTTGGAAACTCTTTATCTCTCCATCCATTTTAAATGTCAGTCTTGCCGGATAGAGTATTCTTGGTTGCATGTTCTTCTCATTTAGTACTCTGAATATATTTTGCCAGCCCTTCCTGGCTTGCCAGGTCTCTGTGAAAAGGTCTGACGTTATTCTAATGGGCTTGGATGCCCACTCTCACCACTCTTGTTCAACATAGTATTAGAAGTCCTAGCAACGGCAATCAGACAACAAAGAGAAATAAAAGGTATCCAAATTGGCAAGGAAGAAGTCAAACTCTCTCTCTTCGCAGATGACATGATTTTTTATATGGAAAACCCCAAAGACTCCACCCCCAAACTACTAGACTCATACAGCAATTCAGTAACGTGGCAGGATACAAAGTCAATGTACAGAAATCAGTGGCTTTCTTATACACTAACAGTGAAAATACAGAAAGGGAAATTAGAGAATCGATTCCATTTACTAGAGCACCAAGAACCATAAGATACCTGGGAATAAACCTAACCAAAGAGGTAAAGGATCTGTACTCGAGGAACTACAGAACACTCATGAAAGAAATTGAAGAAGACCCAAAAAGATGGAAGACAATTCCATGCTCTTGGATTGGAAGAATAAACATTGTTAAAATGTTTATACTGCCTAGAGCAATCTATGCTTTTAATGCCATTCCGATCAAAATTCCACCGGTAGTTTTCAAAGAGCTGGAGCCAATAATCCTAAAATTTGTATGGAATCAGAAGAGACCCCGAATTGCTAAGGCAATGTTGAAAAACAAAAACAAAACTGGCGGCATCACGTTACCCGATTTTAAGCTTTACTACAAAGCTGCGATCACCAAGACAGCGTGGCCCTGGCATAAAAACAGACACATAGACCAGTGGAACAGAGTGGAGAGCCCAGATATGGACCCTCAACTCCACGGTGAAATAATGTTCGACAAAACAGGAAAAAATATTCAATAGAAAAAAAGACAGTCTCTTCAATCAATGGTGCTGGGAAAACTGGACAGCTATATGTAGAATAATGAAACTCAACCATTCTCTTACACTCGAAATGGATAAAAGACCTCATCATGAGACAGGAATCCATCAGAATCCTAGAGGAGAACATAGGCAGTAACCTCTTCGATATCAGCCACAGCAACTTCTTTCAAGATATGTCTCCAAAGGCCAAGGAAACAAAAGCGAAAATAAACTTTTGGCACTTCATCAAGATCAAAAGCTTCTGCACAGCAAAGGAAACAGTCCACCAAACAAAAAGGCAACCCACGGAATGGGAGAAGATATTTGCAAATGACAGTACAGACAAAAGGTTGATATCCAGGATCTAGAAAGAACTTCTCAAACTCAACACACACAAAACAGAGAATCATATCCAAAAATGGGCAGAAGATATGAACAGACACTTCTCCAACGAAGACATACAAATGGCTATCAGACACATGAAAAAATGTTCATCATCACTAGCCATCAGGGAGATTCAAATGAAAACCACATTGAGATACCACCTGACACCAGTTAGAATGGCCAAAATGAGCAAGACAGGAAACAACGTGTGTTGGAGAGGATGTGGAGAAAGGGGAACCCTCTTACACTGTTGGTGGGAATGCAAGTTGGTGCAGCCACTTTGGAGAACAGTGTGGAGATTCCTCCAGAAATTAAGAATAGAGCTTCCCTATGACCCTGCAATTGCACTGCTGGGTATTTACCCCAAAGATACAGATGTAGTGAAAAGAAGAGCCATCTGTACCCCAATGCTTATTGTAGCAATGGCTATGCTCACCAAACTGTGGAAAGAACCAAGATGCCCTTCAACGGATGAATGGATAAGGAAGATGTGGTCCATATACGCAATGGAGTATTATGCCTCCATCAGAAAGGATGAATACCCAACTTTTGTAGCAACATGGACGGGACTGGAAGAAATTATGCTGAGCGAAATAAGTCAAGCAGAGAGAGAGTCATGTATCATATGGTCTCCCTTATTTGTGGAGCATAGCAAATAACACGGAGGACATAGGGAGATGGAGAGGAGAGGGAGTTGAGAGAAACTGGAAGGGGAGATGAACCATGAGAGACTATGGACTCTGAAAAACAACCAGAGGGTTTTGGAGGGGCAGGGTGGGGTGGGAGTTTGAGGAATCAGGTGGTGGTTAATAGGGAGGGCACGTACTGCATGGAGCACTGGGTGTGATGCCAAAACAATGAACACTGTTATGCTGTAAATAAACAAATAAAAAAAAAAATGAGTCTATGGAAGGCCCGGCAGTGCCAGTTCACTCCACTGGAGGGAGTGGTGAGCCGTGGTGTGAGATACCCTGGAAGGCATGGCGATGCTGCTTGCCACCACTGGAGGCAGCGGCGAGCTGCCATGGGAAACACACCTGAAGAGGAGTCAGTGCAGCTTGCTGGCTCTGAAGGCAGGGCGGAGGTGCCCGGTGAGAGACCCTGAAACGTGAGGCACTACAGCTTATTTTTACAGGATGGAGTGGTGAGCTGTATAGTCTCTGTTTCTCCAGGCTCAAGGGTGGTGGTAAGAATTGATGGAGCCTGTCCCCCACTCAGCATTGTGCCCTCTTTCCCCAGGTTTGCTGGTAATGTGCTGTCAGGATGGTTCAGGAGGGTCCTCCCAGTTGGGCTCTGGAGCCAGGGGAACCAAACCCGACTCATGGTGCATTTGGAACCGAGGAGCTGAGTGTTTGTTTGGAAAAGTATGTTTGTTTCTCCAAAAAGGACAAGGGCATTGACCAGCTTGAGAGGGAAGTGAATGACCAGTTAAGAAACAAGCCTGTGTCTCTCCTTCTCCCAGGAATCAGAGCAGATGTGCAGGCTTTAGGTGGGAGACGCCTGCTTATCTGCACCTGACAACCCTTCTTCACTCTGGCTCCATGAGACCTGAAGTTTGGAAGTCAGCGTCTGAGTCAGTCATGCAGCTTGTCCCAGGACGTCAGTGTTCAGAGAAAACAGCAGGCCTGTGGGTGGCAATGTCACATCCATGCCAGGATGGCAGGTAAAAATTCCCTTTCACCCCAAATTTCCTGGGCTTTTCTCTTGTCTCCAGTGGAGCTCACAAATGGCACCCTGAACCAGCTGTAAGCAATCTCGTGTGGGTGCCAGAGCTCCTGAGTTTCTCTGCAGGGAGCACCTGGCAGGGATCTCATTTTCTGTTTATTTCTGGCTTACAAAGGTATTTGGAACATCTCTTTCCTAGGAAATCCCTTGGATTCGAAAGGGAAGGTGAGATTGACTTGGTGTGCCTTTTGAACATAGAAAGTATTCCTTCACCGAACAGTGTTTACTCCACTGGGCCTAGACTCTGGTGGAACGGCTGGCATCTAGAGTGAGGTGGCTGTTTGTGGTCAGATAGAGACTTGGATGATGGCTTCTTCTTTGTCCAAGGTGATGTATCCTAATGGATTCGTCTTTGAATCCAAAGAGTTCCAATGAGGGCAGAGGGAAAATTCAAAATGATTCCAAGGAGTCTTGGACAATTTAAAAGGGATGCTTGTCTTCCTAGGTTCACTCAAACGGCTATATATGGTTGGACATGCTGTATTTTCTCTGCAGTTTCATGGGTAGTGAAGTCAGAAGGAGAGTCTTTGGGAATTTCCCTGGGTAAAGGCACTCTGTTGGCTTCAAGGGACTTGGTGTCAGGAACCCTGGGCTGAATTTCTGTGGCTGCTTTCCTGATGCTCAGTGAGTCAGGTTTTCCCACAGGTTTTATATTTCCTCCTTAGGAAATTGCTGGCAGGGAATGTTCTGTTTAAAGTGGAACCCTCGGGGGCACCTGTGTGGCTCAGTGGGTTAAGCCACTGCCTTCGGCTCAGGTCATGGTCTCAGGGTCCTGAGATCGAGCCCCGCATTGGGCTCTCTGCTCAGCGGGGAGTCTGCTTCGTCCTCTCTCTCTGCCTGCCTCTCTGCCTACTTGTGACCTCTGTCAAATAAATAAATAAAATCTAAAAAAAAAAAAAAAAAAACCCAAAACCGGGACCCTCCTACATTGTTGGTGGGCCTGCGTGTTGTTGCAGCCACTCTTGGAAAGAATACAGTCTGTCCTCCAAAAGCTAAGAACTGAACAACAGTAGGATCCAGCAATTGTCCTCCTAGTTATTTCCCTAAAGGGCACAAAAATGCACATTCAGTGGGGTATAAGCACCGTGATATTTACAGCAGCATTTTCAACCATTGTAAAACAATGGAGGGAGACCAAATGTCCATTCACTGATGAGTGATATATATATATATATATATATATATATATATATATATCACTCGTATATATCATATGTGTGTGTGTGTGTGTGTGTGTATGTGTATTCATTCTCCCACATCTTCTTAATGGAATAGGATCCAGGTTCAAAAAGGATGAAATCTTACCATCTGCAAGGATGTGGATGGATCTACAGTGGATTTAGCTAAGTAAAATCAGTAAGAAAAGACCAATAGCCTATATCTTGACCTCTATGGAATTTCAGAAAGAAAACAGATGAACATAGTGAGGGGAGAAAGGCCAATGAGGAAACAGACTCTAACCTAGAGCAAAATCGAGGGTTGCTAGGGGGCAGGGGTGTGGGGCGAAGGGTTAAGTGGGTGACAGCTATTAGGGAGAGTACTTGTTGTGATGAGCTCTGGGTGTTCTATGCAGGTGAGGAATCACAAAATCCTACCCCTGAAGGAGAGGAATGAACATTGCATGGAAACGAATTGGAATTGAAGTCAATGAAGAAAAGAAGACCATGTTCTACTTCATGAAGACTGAGGTCAAACTGGAATGACTTTTGCTCTCCTGTTCTGTAGCTGTTCATTATGAAACACTCTGTGGCAGGATACACTAGTTTCCTATTGCATAAGGAGCCCTCAGAAAGTTGCCATGAAAGATTTAGATCTCAGAGCATGTACATGTTCCATTGATATGTTACTTTCAGTTTGCCCAGGTGCAAAGGTAAGTGGAGAGAAATAGGGCTGAAGAGGAAAGGAGGTATTAAGCATTCAAGAGGTAGCCTTCCCCTTTCTCATGAATGCCTGGGCCAGTGTAAATTGGGAAGAAGGAGGGGGGATCCCAGAGCTTTGCCGCAGACAGGGGAGTTCTAGGTCTGCCTAGAGCTGGTGGTGTCCATGAGCAGAGCTGAGCTAGTGGCGTGGCAGGCCCGAACTGCTGGTGTTGAGGTGAGTTCCCCAAGGAGCTGAGTTGAGAATGGGGGTCAGGTGGTGAATCAGGCTCTGGGTTTGTGGCCAGGGGGCTGCAGAATGTGGGGGAGTCCTAATGGGGTCATGCAGGTTTCTCTGGCTCTGAGGGTTCTGCACAGCTCCAAAGGGACAAGTTTCCTGCTGGGTGGCAGGGGGACTCCTACAGTGTGGCTCCAAGTTTACCAATCTAGAGGGCTTGGTGGATAGGCCCCTGGGGAAGGAAGCCTGAAAATGCAACATAGGGTTAAGGGTAATGGGCTGGGCAGGACAGGCCTGATCAGCCTACACAGAGGTGAGATACCCTCAGAATTGAGTTGAGGAAATGCATCCTGCAATGCAGAAGAGTCAGGGTTTCTGGCCAGAGGGACGGCTGATCGTGGGGGTGGCTTTAGAGGGGCATGCTGGTTTCTCCCTCTCTGAGGAAACTTTGGAGCTCCAAATGTCATGGCTTCCCCCTGCATGGCATTCAGGTTTCTGCCTTGTTACAGGGGGGTCCTGAATCTGGGGAGTTTGGGGGCCAGGCCTCTTGGGATGGAAGCCCGAAATCAGAAACTAGAGCTACGGTAAGGGCGTAGGGGCATGGCATGCTCAATCTGCTACTGCTGAGGTGGGCTCCCTGGTGGGCTGACTTCAGGGTGGGTATCAGGTGGCATGTCAGACTCAGAGTTTGTGTCCAGGGATGCCACAGAAGCTGGGCGTGACCTCAGGGTTGCATGCAGGTTTCTCCTACCCTGAGGGTTCTGCAGAGCTCCAAATGGCATGGTTTCCTCCTGTGTGGCAGACGCAGTCCTGGGGTGTCACTGAGGAATCCTTAATCTCTACTGGCATGAATCTCGGAGGTGCCCAATCTGGCGGGCTTGGGGGACAGGCCTCTGTTCATGAAAGCCTGTACACCCCACCTAGGTTTATGGTTAGGGCCGAAGGGCATGGCAGGTCCGATGTGCCGGTGCTGATGCGGGCTCCCCTAAGGGTCGAGTTGAGGGCATAGATCTGGCATCGCAGGAGAATCTGGTTTTATGGCCATGGGGGTGACTCATGGTGGGGTGGCATTACGGGGGTTTGCATGTTTCTCCCCGTCTGAGTGTTCAGTGCAGCTCTAAACCACAAGTTTTCCTCATGAGTGCCAGGTGGAGTCCCGTGGTGGCGCTCAGTAGACCTTAATCTGGGGGGACATGGGAGGCAGGCCCCTGGGATGGAAGCCTGAAAACCTAAAGAGGGGTTCTGGTAAGGGCTTAGGGGCATGGTGGCCTGATCTGCTTATGTTGAGGTGGGGCGCCCTAGGGTCTGAATTTATGGCATGCGTCCGGCAGCTCAGCAGAATCTGGTTTATGGCCGGGGGGACGGGTGCAGATGATGGGAGTGCCTTTAGAGGGGCAAGTTTCTCCCCCTCTGAGGGTTCAGCACAACTCCAAGGCACAGGTTCCTACTGTGTGGCAAGCGGAGTCCTGAGGTGTATGTCAAGATTCCTTAATCCAGGGGATTTTGTTGCCTGGACCCTCAGCATGGAAGACTGAACACCCAAACTTGTGTTAGGGTTAGGGCCTAGGGGCAATGGCAGGCCCGATCTGCCAGTGCTGAGGCGGGATCCCCTATGGGCTAAGTTGAGGGTATGCATTTGGTGGCGGGATGGAATCCAGCTCTATGGCCAGAGTGGCTGTTGATTATTGGGGTGGCTTTAGGGTGGCATGAAAGTTTCTCCCCATCTGAGGGTTCATTGCAGCTCCAAACCACAAGGTTTCCACTTGTGTGACAGGCTGTGTCCTGTGGTGTTGCTCAGAAGTCCTTAATCTGGGGGGCGTGGGGGCCAGGCCTCTTGGGATGGAAGCCTGAAAATCCAAACTAGGGTTAGGGTTAAGGCTTAGGGACATGGCAGACCCGATCTGCTGCAATTGAGGTGGTCTCCTGGATAGGCCGAATGGAGGGTGGGAATCAGGCAGGACTTGAGGTCTGTGTTTGTGTTTGTGGGGGCAAAGAAGCTAGTGGTGTCCGCGGGGGGCATGCAGCTTTCTCCTGCTCTGAGGTTCCTGCACAGTTCCAAATGGCACCATTTTGCCCTAGGAGGCTGGAGGAGTGCTGGCGGGAGTCTCAGTCATCCCCAGTCTGATGGGCTTGGGGTACAGGCCTCTGGGCATGGAAGGCTGTATACCCCACCTAGGGTTAGGGTTAGGGTCTAGGGTCATGGCAGGCCCAATCTGCCGGCGCTGAGATGGGCTCCCCTCAGGGCTGAGTTGAGGGCATGTGTCCGGTAGCTTCATAGAAAACAGCTTTCTGGCCTGCGGTGCCGCAAATTGTGCGGATAGCTTTACGGGGGCTTGAAGGTTTCTCACCCTCTGAGTATTCAGCAGCTCCAAACTGCAAGGTTTCATCCTGCGTGGCTGTTGGAGTCCTGCAATGTCACTCAGGGGTCCTTAATCCAGGGGGCCTGGAGGCTAGGCATCTTGGGATGGAAGCCTGGAAACTCAAACTAAGGGTGAGGTCTTGGGGCGCGACAGGCCCAATCTGCCAGTGCTGAGGCGGACTCCCCGGTGGCCTGAGTTGAGGGTCGGTGATAGGTGGCTAGTGTGAATCTGGGTTTGTGTTCAGGAGGGGCTCAGATGCTGGGGCTTGCCTTGGGGGGCATGAAGTTATCTTTTGCTCTGAGGTCTAAGTAGCTCCAAATGGCACTGTAACAGCATAGGCAGCCTCCAGACTGCCAGAGTGAGTCTCATGCATCCACAATCTGGCGGGTTTGGGGGCTAGGCCTCTGGGTACGGAAGACTGTACACCCAACCTAGGGTTAGGGTTAAGGCCTAGGGGCATGGCAGTTCTGATATGCTGCTGATATGCTGTGTTGAGGTGGGCTCCCTCAGGGCTGAGTGGATGACATGCCTCTGGCGTTGTGGCAGAATCTGGCATTATGTCTGGGGCATTTCCAATGGCGGGTGTGTTTAGGTGCTCATGCACCTTTCTTTCTGGAGGGCAGGCAGAGTCCTGTGTTGTGACTTTGGAATCCCCAGTCTGGAGGGTTAGGGTTAGGGATAGAGGTTCGGAGAGTGTTAGGGTTAGTTGTTAGGGGTTAGGGTTAGGGTTAGGGTTAGGAGTTAGGGGATAGGGTTAGAGGTAAGGTTTAGGGTTAGGCTTAGGGTTAGGCGTATGTCTTAGGGACAAGGCATGTCAGATCTGCCAACACAGATATGGACTCACCCAAGGGCTGTGTTGAGGGCGGGACTCAGGAGTCTCCTCAGGCCCTGGATTTTTGGACTGGAGGGGTAAAGAAGGTGGGAATCGCCTCTGGGGAGCATGATGGTTTCTACTGCTCCGAGGTTGTTATGTTAGGTTTAGAGGTTAGGGTTAGGTTTTGTGGTTAGGGTTAGTGTTAAGATTAGTGTTAAGGTGGGGCGCCTGGGTGGCTCAGTTGGTTAAAGCCTCTGCCTTCCGCTCAGGTCATCATCTCAGGGTCCTGGGATGGAGCCCCACATCAGGCTCTCTGCTCAGCGGGGAGCGTGCTTCGTCCTCTCTGTGCCTTCTTCTGATCTGTCTCTGTCAAAGAAATGAATAAAATCTTAAAAAAAATAAAAAGATTAGGGTTAGGGTTATGTCTTAGGGACAAGGCATGTTGGATCTGGTAACACTTATATGGGCTCACCCAAGGGCTGAGTTGAAGGCGGGACTCAGGAGGCTCCTTAGGCCCTGGGTTTTTTTCCTAGAAGGTAAAGATGGTGGGAATGGCCTCAGGGGAGCATGCTGGTTTCTAGGTCTCTGAGAGTGTTAGATAGCACTAAATGAAATGGTTTATTTCATTTATTCTCCTGGCTGAGAGGCTGAGTCCTGCCATCAGTCTGATGTTCCTATCCACTGGGATGGAATTGGGTATCAGGCCTCTGGGGTCCAGAGCCTGACCACCTGAGCTAGGGTATTAGGGTTTGGTCCTGGGAGCATGGCAGGCCTGAGGTGCCAGTGCGGACTCAGGCTCTCCGGAGGGCTGAGTTGAGGGTATTGCTCTGGTGGCCCATCAGGCACTGGGCGGTGGTGTGTGGGTCCTCGGAAGGTGTGGGTGTCTTTAGGGGGCATGGAGGTTTCTCCGGCCAGGAGCGTACTGCACAGGGCCATGTGGGCCATTTTCCTTGTGGGTGGCAGCCGGAGTCCAGCATTGCAAATACAGGGTCCCCAGTCTGGATGGCTAGGGAGCCAGGCCTCTGTGGATCGAAGCATAAACACCCATCCTAGCATTATGGTTAAGTCTTTGGGGCATGGTAACCCCGATCTGCCAGTGCTGTGGTGACCCATCCTGATGCCTGAGTTGAGGCTATGTCTGCAGGACATTGAGACTCTGGTTCCCGGTCCTTGGGAGGGTCCAGAAGTGCTTTGGCCTCAGGGAGACTTGCAGGCTTCTCCTGCTCTGTGGCTTCAGCCCATTTCTAAACGGCACGGTTCATGCTGGGATCATGTGCAATTATGGGGTGCAACTCAGGGGTCCCCTATCTGGGGTTTTGAGGACCAGTTGTGGGAGGAGGATGCCTGAGCACGAACCTGGGCTAGGGTTAGTATTAGGATTAGGGTTAAGGTTATGTCTTAGGGACAAGGCATGTCGGATATGCAAGCACAGATATCAGCTCGCCCAAGGGCTGAGTTGAGGGTGGGACTCAGGAGGCTCCTCGGGCACTGGGGTTTTGGGCTGTACGGGCAAAGATGTTGGAAATCGCCTCAGGGGAGCATGCCAGTTTCTACAATTCTCAGGGCATTAGATAGCACGAAATGAAAGGTCACCTTCTGGCTGAGAGGGTGAGTCCTGCTGTGAGGGTTAGGTTGTAGGGGCATTGCAGCCGCAATCTGCTGGCGCTGTGGTGGCCCATCCCAATGCTTGAGTTCAGAGCGTGTGTCTGCAGGACCATGAGACTCCTGGTTCTTGGTCCTTGGGGGCGCTGGAAGTGGGGTGGCCTCAGGGAGACATTCAAATTTATCCCGCTCTGTGGGTTCAGCACAATTCTAAACAGCATGGTTTCCTCCTGGTGTCAGGTTCAATGATGGGGTATCGCTCACGGGTCCCCCATCTGGGGCCTTGGGGACCAGGAGTCAGAGTATGGACGCCTGAACACACAACCTGGGCTAGGTATAGTATTATGGTTAGTGTTAGGCTTAGGGACAGGGCATGTCGGATCTGCTAGCACAGATACGGGCTCACCCAAGGGCTGAGTTGAGGGCAGGACTCAGGAGGCTCCTCAGGCCCTGGGTTCTTGGCCTGGAGGAGCAAAGCTGGTGGGAATGGCCTCAAGGGAGAATGGCTGGTTGCTACTGCTCTGAGGGTGTGAGAGAACACCAAATGAAAAGGTCTCCTCCTGGCTGAGAACTGAGTCCTGCCGACAGTCTGATGCTCAACCCATGGGAGGAATTGGGTGTCAGGCCTCTGGGTCCAATGCCTGAACACCCAAGCTAGTGTTAGGGTTTCGTCCTGGGAGAATGGCAGGCCTGCCAGTGCGGCTCAGGTTCTCCGGAGGGCTGAGTTGAGGGCATTGCTCTGGTGGCCTGTCAGGCTCTGGGTTTGTGGTGTGGCATTTCTTGGAAGGCGTGGGTGGCTTTAGGGGGCATGGAGGATTCTGTGGCCAGGAGCATACTGCACAGGATCATATGGTCCAGTTTCATCGTGGGTGGCAGCCAGAGTCCTGCATTGGGAATCCAGGGTCCCCAGTCTGGAGGGCTAGGGGTCCAGTCCTCAGGGGACAGAAGCCTGACACCCAACCTAGGGTTAGGGTAGGGTTGTAAGGGCATGGCAGCCCCGATCTGATGGCGCTGTGGTGATGCTTCCCAATGCCTGAGTTGAGGGCGCGAGTCTGTAGCACTGTGAGAGTCCTGGTTCCTGGTCCTTGGGTGTGCCAGAAGTGGCAGTGGGCTCTGGGAGGCATGCAGGTTTCTCCCGCTCTGCGGGTTCAACACATTTCTAAAGGGCAGGGTTTCCTCCTGGGATCAGGCGCAATTATGGGGTGCAGCTCAGGGGTCCCCCATCTGGCCGTTTGGGGGACCAGGCTATGGAGGAGGGATGCCTGAACACACAACCTGGGCTAGAGTTAGTATTAGGGTTAGGCTTAGCGTTAAGGTTATGTCTTAGG
Source organism: Meles meles (assembly GCF_922984935.1). Lineage (NCBI taxonomy): Eukaryota > Metazoa > Chordata > Mammalia > Carnivora > Mustelidae > Meles > Meles meles. The sequence goes on along the minus strand of NW_025721164.1, from coordinate 41,418 downwards.
GAGAAGGCATGTGGGATCTGCCAGCACAGATATTGGCTCACTCAAGGGCTGAGTTGAGGGCAGGGCTCCGGAGGCTTCTCAGGCCCTGGGTTTTTGGCCTGGAGGTGCAAAGATGGCGGGAATGGCCTCAGGGCAGCTTGGCCGGTTCCTAGGGCTCTGAGGGTGTTGGAGAGCACCAAATGGAATCTCCTGCTGGTTGAGAAGCTGAGTCATGCCATCAGTTTGATGCTCCCACCCATGGGTGGAATTGGGTGTCAGGGTTCTAGAACCTGAACACCCAACCTAGGCTTAGGGTTTGGTCCTGGGAGAATGGCAGGCCTGATGTGCCAGCACGGACTCAGGCTCTCTGGAGGGCTGGGCTGAGGGCATTGTTCTGGCGGCCTGTAAGGCTAAGGAATTGTGGTGTGGGGGTGCTCAGAAGATGTGGTTGGCTTTAGGGGTCATGGAGGTTTCTCCGGCAAGGAGCGTTCTGCAAAGGTCCATGTGGTCAAGTTTCATCATGGGTGGCAGCCAGAGTCCTACGTTGGGAATATGGGGTCCCCAGTCTGGAGGGCTAGGGAGCCAGTCCTCTGGGGACTGAAGCCTGAACGCCCAACCGAGGGTTAGGTTTAGGTCACAGGGGCATGGCGGCCCGCATCTGCCGGCACAGTGATGACCTATCCCGATGCCTGAGTTGAGGACGTGAGTCTGCAGGACCGTGAGACTCCTCATTCCTGCTCCTCAGGGGCGCCGGTATTGGGGGTGGCATCAGGGAGGCATTCTGATTTCTTCTGCTCTGTAGGTTCAGCACATTCCTTTTTTTTTTTCACTTTCAATATCTATCTATCTATCTATATTATTTCTTTTCAGCGTAACAGTATTCCTTATTTTTGCACCACACCCAGTGCTCCATGCAACACGTGCCCTCCCTAATACCCACCACCTTGTTCTCCCAACCTCCCACTCCCCACCCATTCAAGACCCTCAGGTTCTTTTTCAGAGTCCGTAGTCTCTCATGGTTCACCTCCCCTTCCCATTTCCCACAACTTCCTTCTCCTCTCCATCTCCCCATGTCCTCCTTGTTCTTTGTTATGCTCCACAAATAAGTGAAACCATATGATAATTGACTCTCTCTGCTTGACTTATTTCACTCAGCATAATCTCTTCCAGTCCCATCCATATTGCTACAAAAGTTGGGTATTCATCCTTTCTGATGGAGGCATAATACTCCATCTTGTATATGGACCACATCTTCCTTATCCATTCGTCCATTGAAGGGCATCTTGGTTCTTTCCACAGTTTGGCGACCGAGGCCTTTGCTGCTATAAACATTGGGGTACAGATGGCCCTTCTTTTCACTACATCTGTATCTTTGGGGTAAATACCCAGCAGTGCAATTGCAGGGTCATAGGGAAGCTCTATTCTTAATTTCTGGAGGAATCTCCACACTGTTCTCCAAAGTGGCTGCACCAACTTGCATTCCCAACAACAGTGTAAGAGGGTTCCCCTTTCTCCACATCCTCTCCAACAATCGTTGTTTCCTGTCTTGCTAATTGTGGCCTTTCTAACTGGTGTCAGGTGGTATCTCAATGTCATTTTCATTTGAATCTCCCTGATGGCTAGTGATGATGAACATTTTGTCATGTGTCTGATAGCCATTTGTATGTCTTCGTTGGAGGAGCGTCTGTTCATATCTTCTGCCCATTTTTGGATATGATTATCTGTTTTGTGTGTGTTGAGTTTGAGAAGTTCTTTCTAGATCCTGGATATCAACCTTTTGTCTGAACTGTCATTTACAAATATCTTCTCCCATTCCGTGGGTTGCCTTTTGATTGGTGGACTGTTCCCTTTGCTGTGCAGAAGCTTTTGATCTTGATGAAGTGCCAAAAGTTCATTTTCGCTTTTGTTTCCTTGGCCTTTGGAGACATATCTTGAAAGAAGTTGCTGTGGCTGATATCGAAGAGGTTACTGCCTATGTACTCCTCTAGGATTCTGAGAGAATCCTGTCTCACGTTGAGCTCCTTTATCGAGTTCGAGTTTATCATTGTGTATGGTGTAAGAGAATGGTCGAGTTTCATTCTTCTACATATCGCTGTCCAGTTTCCCCAGCACCATTGATTGAGGAGAATGTCTTTTGTTACATTGAATATTTTTTCCTGATTTCTCGACGATTATATCACAATAGAGTTGAGGGTCCATATCTAATCGGGATCGATTTGGGCAGAGCGCTCATGAAAATTAGCTGGCGTTGGACAACCATGGGGACCGCCTTGTTCCGCGTGGCCCAGGAGCCTTTCTCACTCGGGGTATGTCCCAGCCACCCAAAAACGCGCCGAGACGACGGGGCCCGGCCGGGGGCCTCAGAGCCGGAGAGCTTGCTCCGAGCAGAGTTGATGGAGGGTCTGTGGTCGGGCATCCGGCTCCGCCTTGGAGGGAGGCCGGGGCGCCCGGGAAGGGATTGGCCTCTCTGGGGGAACAAAAAGATCTGTCGCTCCACAGCTGTGTCGCAGCCACGAAAGGGGCCGATGGCGCCGGGACGGTCGGAGGACTCGTGGCGCGGGACTCAGGGTTCCCCATGGGGAGGCCCGCAGGCTCAGGCCTCTGACAACGGAAGGCTGAGCAAGCAGGCCTCGACCGGGCCCGGCTTTCGGGGCTGGCCCGGCCCCAGCTGCCAGCGAAGGGAGGGGACCACCAGAGTCTGAGGAGCGCGAGGCGTCGACTTGCCCACGCCAGCCTCACGGAGCTCCTCCTGGCTGTGCCGGATCGCGACGACACGCGATCCCGGACAGGGCCCCGGGGGGGCGGCCCTGCGGCCCTGTGGTGCCCGAAGTGTGTTCGCCGGGCGTCTTCCGCCCAATTCTCACGAGCGTTTTGCCCAAATCGGGCAGAACGCTCGTGAGAATTGGCCGGCGTTGGGCAGCTCTGGTCAGCGCCCAGTTCCGCGTGGAGCAGGGCCCTTTCTCGCTCGGGGCATGTCGCGGCCACCCGGAAAACGAGCCGCGACGATGGGGCGCGGCCGGCAGCCGCGGCGCCGGGGAGTTTTCCCCGAGCAGAGTGGATGGGGGCGCCGTGGCCGGCCGTCCGCCTCCGCCGTGGCGGGCGGCCGGGGCGCCCCTGGAGGGGGCTGGCCTCTGTGGGGAAACGGACTGGTCTCTCACTCCGCGGCTAGGACGAAGCCGCGAAAGGTGCCGTTGTCGCCGGGACGGTCGGGGGACTCGTGGCGCGGGACTCAGGGTTCCCCATGGGGAGGCCCCCAGGCTGAGGCCCCTGGCAACGGAAGGCTGAGCAAGCAGGCCCGGGCCCGGGCCCGGCCTTCGGGGCTGGCCCGGCCCCAGCTGCCGGCGCCAGGGAGGGGACCCCCGGAGGCTGAGGAGCGGGAGGCGTCGGCCTCCCCGGGGCACGCCTCCCGGAGCTCCACCCGGCGGTGCCGGAACGCGACGACACGCGATCCCGGACAGTGCCCCGGGGGGGCCGCCCTGCGGCCCTGTGGTGCCCGAAGTGTGTTCGACGGGCGTTTTCCGGCCAATTCTCACGAGCGTTCTGCCCAAATCGGGATCGATTTGGGCAGAACGCTCGTGAGAATTGGCCGGCGTTGGGCAGCCCTGGTCAGCGCCCAGTTCCGCGTGGAGCAGGGCCCTTTCTCGCTCGGGGCATGTCGCGGCCACCCGGAAAACGATCCGCGACGATGGGGCGCGGCCGGCAGCCGCGGCGCCGGGGAGTTTTCCCCGAGCAGAGTGGATGGAGGCGCCGTAGCCGGGCGTCCGCCTCCGCCGTGGCGGGCGACCGGGGCGCCCCTGGAGGGGGCTGGCCTCTGTGGGGAAACGGACTGGTCTCTCACTCCGCGGCTAGGACGAAGCCGCGAAAGGTGCCGTTGTCGCCGGGACGGTCGGGGGACTCGTGGCGCGGGACTCAGTGTTCCCCATGCGGAGGCCCCCAGGCTCAGGCCCCTGGCAACGGAAGGCTGAGCAAGCAGGCCCGGGCCCGGGCCCGGCTTTCGGGGCTGGCCCGGCCCCAGCGGCCGGCGCCAGGGAGGGGACCCCCGGAGGCTGAGGAGCGGGAGGCGTCGGCCTCCCCGGGGCCCGCCTCCCGGAGCTCCTCCTGGCGGTGCCGGAACGCGCCGACACGCGAACCCGGACAGGGCCCCGGGGGGCTGCCCTGCGGCCCTGTGGTGCCCGAAGTGTGTTCGCCGGGCGTTTTCCGGCCAATTCTCACGAGCGTTCTCGTGAGAATTAGCCGGCGTTGGGCAGCCCTGGTCAGCGCCCAGGGCCGCGTGGAGCAGGGCCCTTTCTCGCTCGGGGCATGGCGCGGCCACCCGGAAAACGAGCCGCGACGATGGGGCCCGGCCGGCGGCCCCTTCGCCGGGGAGTTTTCCCCGAGCAGAGTGGATGGAGGCGCCGTGGCCGGGCGTCCGCCTCCGCCGTGGCGGGCGGCCGGGGCGCCCGTGGAGGGGGCTGGCCTCTGTGGGGGAACGGAGTGATCTCTAAATCCACGGCTGGGACGAAGCTACGAAAGGTGCCGTGGTCGCCGGGACGGTCGGGGGGGACTCGTGGCGCGGGACTCAGGGTTCCCCATGCGGAGGCCCCCAGGCTCAGGCCCCTGGCAACGGAAGGCTGAGCAAGCAGGCCCGGGCCCGGGCCCGGCTTTCGGGGCTGGCCCGGCCCCAGCGGCCGGCGCCAGGGAGGGGACCCCCGGAGGCTGAGGAGCGGGAGGCGTCGGCCTCCCCGGGGCCCGCCTCCCGGAGCTCCTCCTGGCGGTGCCGGTACGCGCCGACACGCGATCCCGGACAGGGCCCCGGGGGGGCGGCCCTGCGGCCCTCTGGTGCCCGCAGTGTGTTCGCCGGGCGTTTTCCGGCCAATTCTCACGAGGGATCGATTTGGGCAGAACGCTCGTGAGAATTGGCCGGCGTTGGGCAGCCCTGGTCAGCGCCCAGGGCCGCGTGGAGCAGGGCCCTTTCTCGCTCGGGGCATGGCGCGGCCACCCGGAAAACGAGCCGCGACCATGGGGCGCGGCCGGCGGCCCCGTCGCCGGGGAGTTTTCCCCGAGCAGAGTGGATGGAGGCGCCGTGGCCGGGCGTCCGCCTCCGCCGTGGCGGGCGGCCGGGGCGCACGTGGAGGGGGCTGGCCTCTGTGGGGGAACGGAGTGATCTCTAAATCCACGGCTGGGACGAAGCCACGAAAGGTGCCGTGGTCGCCGGGACGGTCGGGGGGACTCGTGGCGCGGGACTCAGGGTTCCCCATGCGGAGGCCCCCAGGCTCAGGCCCCTGGCAACGGAAGGCTGAGCAAGCAGGCCCGGGCCCGGGCCCGGCTTTCGGGGCTGGCCCGGCCCCAGCGACCGGCGCCAGGGAGGGGACCCCCGGAGGCTGAGGAGCGGGAGGCGTCGGCCTCCCCGGGGCCCGCCTCCCGGAGCTCCTCCTGGCGGTGCCGGTACGCGCCGACACGCGATCCCGGACAGGGCCCCGGGGGGGCGGCCCTGCGGCCCTCTGGTGCCCGCAGTGTGTTCGCCGGGCGTTTTCCGGCCAATTCTCACGAGGGATCGATTTGGGCAGAACGCTCGTGAGAATTGGCTGGCGTTGGGCAGCCCTGGTCAGCGCCCAGGGCCGCGTGGAGCAGGGCCCTTTCTCGCTCGGGGCATGGCGCGGCCACCCGGAAAACGAGCCGCGACGATGGGGCGCGGCCGGCGGCCCCGGCGCCGGGGAGTTTTCCCCGAGCAGAGTGGATGGAGGCGCCGTGGCCGGGCGTCCGCCTCCGCCGTGGCGGGCGGACGGGGCGCCCGTGGATGGGGCTGGCCTCTGTTGGGGAACGGAGTGATCTCTCACTCCACGGCTGGGACGAAGCCGCGAAAGATGACGTGGTCGCCGGGACGGTCGGGGGGACTCGTGGCTCGGGACTCAGTGTTCCCCATGCGGAGGCCCCCAGGCTCAGGCCCCTGGCAACGGAAGGCTGAGCAAGCAGGCCCGGGCCCGGGCCCGGCTTTTGGGGCTGGCACGGCCCCAGCGGCCGGCGCCAGGGAGGGGACCCCCGGAGGCTGAGGAGCGGGAGGCGTCGGCCTCCCCGGGGCCCGCCTCCCGGAGCTCCTCCTGGCGGTGCCGGAACGCGCCGACACGCGAACCCGGACAGGGCCCCGGGGGGGCGGACCTGCGGCCCTGTGGTGCCCGAAGTGTGTTCGCCGGGCGTTTTCCGGCCAATTCTCACGAGCATTCTGCCCAAATCGGGATCGATTTGGGCAGAACGCTCGTGAGAATTGGCCGGCGTTGGGCAGCCCTGGTCAGCGCCCAGGGCCGCGTGGAGCAGGGCCCTTTCTCGCTCGGGGCATGGCGCGGCCACCCGGAAAACGAGCCGCGACGATGGGGCGCGGCCGGCGGCCCCGGCGCCGGGGAGTTTTCCCCGAGCAGAGTGGATGTAGGCGCCGTGGCCGGGCGTCCGCTTCCGCCGTGGCGGGCGGCCGGGGCGCCCGTGGAGGGGGCTGGCCTCTGTGGGGGAACGGAGTGATCTCTCACTCCACGGCTGGGACGAAGCCGCGAAAGGTGCCGTGGTCGCCGGGACGGTCGTGGGGACTCGTGGCGCGGGACTCAGTGTTCCCCATGCGGAGGCCCCCAGGCTCAGGCCCCTGGCAACGGAAGGCTGAGCAAGCAGGCCCGGGCCCGGGCCCGGCTTTCGGGGCTGGCCCGGCCCCAGCGGCCGGCGCCAGGGAGGGGACCCCCGGAGGCTGAGGAGCGGGAGGCGTCGGCCTCCCCGGGGCCCGCCTCCCGGAGCTCCTCCTGGCGGTGCCGGAACGCGACGACACGCGATCCCAGACAGGGCCCCGGGGGGGCGGCCCTGCGGCCCTGTGGTGCCCGAAGTGTGTTCGCCGGGCGTTTTCCGGCCAATTCTCACGAGCGTTCTGCCCAAATCGGGATCGATTTGGGCAGAACGCTCGTGAGAATTGGCCGGCGTTGGGCAGCCCTGGTCAGCGCCCAGGGCCGCGTGGAGCAGGGCCCTTTCTCGCTCGGGGCATGGCGCGGCCACCCGGAAAACGAGCCGCGACGATGGGGCGCGGCCGGCGGCCCCGGCGCCGGGGAGTTTTCCCCGAGCAGAGTGGATGGAGGCGCCGTGGCCGGGCGACCGCCTCCGCCGTGGCGGGCGGCCGGGGCGCCCGTGGAGGGGGCTCTCCTCTGTGGGGGAACGGAGTGATCTCTCACTCCACGGCTGGGACGAAGCCGCGAAAGGTGCCGTGGTCGCCGGGACGGTCGGGGGGCTCGTGGCGCGGGACTCAGGGTTCCCCATGCTGAGGCCCCCAGGCTCAGGCCCCTGGCAACGGAAGGCTGAGCAAGCAGGCCCGGGCCCGGGCCCGGCTTTCGGGGCTGGCCCGGCCCCAGCGGCCGGCGCCAGGGAGGGGACCCCGGAGGCTGAGGAGCGGGAGGCGTCGGCCTCCCCGGGGCCCGCCTCCCGGAGCTCCTCCTGGCGGTGCCGGAACGCGCCGACACGCGAACCCGGACAGGGCCCGGGGGGGGCTGCCCTGCGGCCCTGTGGTGCCCGAAGTGTGTTCGCCGGGCGTTTTCCGGCCAATTCTCACGAGCGTTCTCGAGAGAATTGGCCGGCGTTGGGCAGCCCTGGTCAGCGCCCAGGGCCGCGTGGAGCAGGGCCCTTTCTCGCTGGGGCATGGCGCGGCCACCCGGAAAACGAGCCGCGACGATGGGGCGCGGCCGGCGGCCCCGGCGCCGGGGAGTTTTCCCCCGAGCAGAGTGGATGGAGGCGCCGTGGCCGGGCGTCCGCCTCCGCCGTGGCGGGCGGCCGGGGCGCCCTTGGAGGGGGCTGGCCTCTGTGGGGGAACGGAGTGATCTCTCACTCCACGGCTGGGACGAAGCCGCGAAAGGTGCCGTGGTCGCCGGGACGGTCGGGGGGACTCGTGGCGCGGGACTCAGTGTTCCCCATGCGGAGGCCCCCAGGCTCAGGCCCCTGGCAACGGAAGGCTGAGCAAGCAGGCCCGGGCCCGGGCCCGGCTTTCGGGGCTGGCCCGGCCCCAGCGGCCGGCGCCAGGGAGGGGACCCCCGGAGGCTGAGGAGCGGGAGGCGTCGGCCTCCCCGGGGCCCGCCTCCCGGAGCTCCTCCTGGCGGTGCCGGAACGCGCCGACACGCGATCCCGGACAGGGCCCCGGGGGGGCGGCCCTGCGGCCCTGTGGTGCCCGAAGTGTGTTCGCCGGGCGTTTTCCGGCCAATTCTCACGAGCGTTCTGCCCAAATCGGGATCGATTTGGGCAGAACGCTCGTGAGAATTGGCCGGCGTTGGGCAACCCTGGTCAGCGCCCAGGGCCGCGTGGAGCAGGGCCCTTTCTCGCTCGGGGCATGGCGCGGCCACCCGGAAAACGAGCCGCGACGATGGGGCGCGGCCGGCGGCCCCGGCGCCGGGGAGTTTTCCCCCGAGCAGAGTGGATGGAGGCGCCGTGGCCGGGCGTCCGCCTCCGCCGTGGCGGGCGGCCGGGGCTCCCGTGGAGGGGGCTGGCCTCTGTGGGGGAACGGAGTGATCTCTCACTCCACGGCTGGGACGAAGCCGCGAAAGGTGCCGTGGTCGCCGGGACGGTCGGGGGGACTCGTGGCGCGGGACTCAGGGTTCCCCATGCGGAGGCCCCCAGGCTCAGGCCCCTGGCAACGGAAGGCTGAGCAAGCAGGCCCGGGCCCGGGCCCGGCTTTCGGGGCTGGCCCGGCCCCAGCGGCCGGCGCCAGGGAGGGGACCCCCGGAGGCTGAGGAGCGGGAGGCGTCGGCCTCCCCGGGGCCCGCCTCCCGGAGCTCCTCCTGGCGGTGCCGGAACGCGCCGACACGCGATCCCGGACAGGGCCCCGGGGGGGCGGCCCTGCGGCCCTGTGGTGCCCGAAGTGTGTTCGCCGGGCGTTTTCCGGCCAATTCTCACGAGCGTTCTGCCCAAATCGGGATCGATTTGGGCAGAACGCTCGTGAGAATTGGCCGGCGTTGGGCAGCCCTGGTCAGCGCCCAGGGCCGCGTGGAGCAGGGCCCTTTCTCGCTCGGGGCATGGCGCGGCCACCCGGAAAACGAGCCGCGACGATGGGGCGCGGCCGGCGGCCCCGGCGCCGGGGAGTTTTCCCCGAGCAGAGGGGATGGAGGCGCCGTGGCCGGGCTTCCGCCTCCGCCGTGGCGGGCGGCCGGGGCGCCCGTGGAGGGGGCTGGCCTCTGTGGGGGAACGGAATGATCTCTCACTCCACGGCTGGGACGAAGCCGCGAAAGGTGCCGTGGTCGCCGGGACGGTCGGGGGGACTCGTGGCGCGGGACTCAGGGTTCCCCATGCGGAGGCCCCAAGGTTCAGGCCCCTGGCAACGGAAGGCTGAGCAAGCAGGCCCGGGCCCGGGCCCGGCTTTCGGGGCTGGCCCGGCCCCAGCGGCCGGCGCCAGGGAGGGGACCCCCGGAGGCAGAGGAGCGGGAGGCGTCGGCCTCCCCGGGGCCCGCCTCCCGGGGCTCCTCCTGGCGGTGCCGGAACGCGACGACACGCGATCCCGGACAGGGCCCCGGGGGGGCGGCCCTGCGGCCCTGTGGTGCCCGAAGTGTGTTCGCCGGGCGTTTTCCGGCCAATTCTCACGAGCGTTCTGCCCAAATCGGGATCGATTTGGGCAGAACGCTCGTGAGAATTGGCCGGCGTTGGGCAGCCCTGGTCAGCGCCCAGGGCCGCGTGGAGCAGGGCCCTTTCTCGCTCGGGGCATGGCGCGGCCACCCGGAAAACGAGCCGCGACGATGGGGCGCGGCCGGCGGCCCCGGCGCCGGGGAGTTTTCCCCGAGCAGAGTGGATGGAGGCGCCGTGGTCGGGCGACCGCCTCCGCCGTGGCGGGCGGCCGGGGCGCCCGTGGAGGGGGCTCTCCTCTGTGGGGGAACGGAGTGATCTCTCACTCCACGGCTGGGACGAAGCCGCGAAAGGTGCCGTGGTCGCTGGGACGGTCGGGGGGCTCGTGGCGCGGGACTCAGGGTTCCCCATGCTGAGGCCCCCAGGCTCAGGCCCCTGGCAACGGAAGGCTGAGCAAGCAGGCCCGGGCCCGGGCCCGGCTTTCGGGGCTGGCCCGGCCCCAGCGACCGGCGCCAGGGAGGGGACCCCGGAGGCTGAGGAGCGGGAGGCGTCGGCCTCCCCGGGGCCCGCCTCCCGGAGCTCCTCCTTGCGGTGCCGGAACGCGCCGATACGCGAACCCGGACAGGGCCCGGGGGGGCTGCCCTGCGGCCCTGTGGTGCCCGAAGTGTGTTCGCCGGGCGTTTTCCGGCCAATTCTCACGAGCGTTCTCGTGAGAATTGGCCGGCGTTGGGCAGCCCTGGTCAGCGCCCAGGGCCGCGTGGAGCAGGGCCCTTTCTCGCTCGGGGCATGGCGCGGCCACCCGGAAAACGAGCCGCGACGATGGGGCGCGGCCGGCGGCCCCGGCGCCGGGGAGTTTTCCCCGAGCAGAGTGGATGGAGGCGCCGTGGCCGGGCGTCCGCCTCCGCCGTGGCGGGCGGCCGGGGCGCCCGTGGAGGGGGCTGGCCTCTGTGGGGGAACGGAGTGATCTCTCACTCCACGGCTGGGACGAAGCCGCGAAAGGTGCCGTGGTCGCCGGGACGGTCGGGGGGACTCGTGGCGCGGGACTCAGTGTTCCCCATGCAGAGGCCCCCAGGCTCAGGCCCCTGGCAACGGACGGCTGAGCAAGCAGGCCCGGGCCCGGGCCCGGCTTTCGGGGCTGGCCCGGCCCCAGCGGCCGGCGCCAGGGAGGGGACCCCCGGAGGCTGAGGAGCGGGAGGCGTCGGCCTCCCCGGGGCCCGCCTCCCGGAGCTCCTCCTGGCGGTGCCGGAACGCGCCGACACGCGATCCCGGACAGGGCCCCGGGGGGGCGGCCCTGCGGCCCTGTGGTGCCCGAAGTGTGTTCGCCGGGCGTTTTCCGGCCAATTCTCACGAGCGTTCTCGAGAGAATTGGCCGGCGTTGGGCAGCCCTGGTCAGCGCCCAGGGCCGCGTGGAGCAGGGCCCTTTCTCGCTGGGGCATGGCGCGGCCACCCGGAAAACGAGCCGCGACGATGGGGCGCGGCCGGCGGCCCCGGCGCCGGGGAGTTTTCCCCGAGCAGAGTGGATGGAGGCGCCGTGGCCGGGCGTCCGCCTCCGCCGTGGCGGGCGGCCGGGGCGCCCTTGGAGGGGGCTGGCCTCTGTGGGGGAACGGAGTGATCTCTCACTCCACGGCTGGGACGAAGCCGCGAAAGGTGCCGTGGTCGCCGGGACGGTCGGGGGGACTCGTGGCGCGGGACTCAGTGTTCCCCATGCGGAGGCCCCCAGGCTCAGGCCCCTGGCAACGGAAGGCTGAGCAAGCAGGCCCGGGCCCGGGCCCGGCTTTCGGGGCTGGCCCGGCCCCAGCGGCCGGCGCCAGGGAGGGGACCCCCGGAGGCTGAGGAGCGGGAGGCGTCGGCCTCCCCGGGGCCCGCCTCCCGGAGCTCCTCCTGGCGGTGCCGGAACGCGCCGACACGCGATCCCGGACAGGGCCCCGGGGGGGCGGCCCTGCGGCCCTGTGGTGCCCGAAGTGTGTTCGCCGGGCGTTTTCCGGCCAATTCTCACGAGCGTTCTGCCCAAATCGGGATCGATTTGGGCAGAACGCTCGTGAGAATTGGCCGGCGTTGGGCAACCCTGGTCAGCGCCCAGGGCCGCGTGGAGCAGGGCCCTTTCTCGCTCGGGGCATGGCGCGGCCACCCGGAAAACGAGCCGCGACGATGGGGCGCGGCCGGCGGCCCCGGCGCCGGGGAGTTTTCCCCGAGCAGAGTGGATGGAGGCGCCGTGGCCGGGCGTCCGCCTCCGCCGTGGCGGGCGGCCGGGGCTCCCGTGGAGGGGGCTGGCCTCTGTGGGGGAACGGAGTGATCTCTCACTCCACGGCTGGGACGAAGCCGCGAAAGGTGCCGTGGTCGCCGGGACGGTCGGGGGGACTCGTGGCGCGGGACTCAGGGTTCCCCATGCGGAGGCCCCCAGGCTCAGGCCCCTGGCAACGGAAGGCTGAGCAAGCAGGCCCGGGCCCGGGCCCGGCTTTCGGGGCTGGCCCGGCCCCAGCGGCCGGCGCCAGGGAGGGGACCCCCGGAGGCTGAGGAGCGGGAGGCGTCGGCCTCCCCGGGGCCCGCCTCCCGGAGCTCCTCCTGGCGGTGCCGGAACGCGCCGACACGCGATCCCGGACAGGGCCCCGGGGGGGCGGCCCTGCGGCCCTGTGGTGCCCGAAGTGTGTTCGCCGGGCGTTTTCCGGCCAATTCTCACGAGCGTTCTGCCCAAATCGGGATCGATTTGGGCAGAACGCTCGTGAGAATTGGCCGGCGTTGGGCAGCCCTGGTCAGCGCCCAGGGCCGCGTGGAGCAGGGCCCTTTCTCGCTCGGGGCATGGCGCGGCCACCCGGAAAACGAGCCGCGACGATGGGGCGCGGCCGGCGGCCCCGGCGCCGGGGAGTTTTCCCCGAGCAGAGGGGATGGAGGCGCCGTGGCCGGGCTTCCGCCTCCGCCGTGGCGGGCGGCCGGGGCGCCCGTGGAGGGGGCTGGCCTCTGTGGGGGAACGGAATGATCTCTCACTCCACGGCTGGGACGAAGCCGCGAAAGGTGCCGTGGTCGCCGGGACGGTCGGGGGGACTCGTGGCGCGGGACTCAGGGTTCCCCATGCGGAGGCCCCAAGGTTCAGGCCCCTGGCAACGGAAGGCTGAGCAAGCAGGCCCGGGCCCGGGCCCGGCTTTCGGGGCTGGCCCGGCCCCAGCGGCCGGCGCCAGGGAGGGGACCCCCGGAGGCAGAGGAGCGGGAGGCGTCGGCCTCCCCGGGGCCCGCCTCCCGGGGCTCCTCCTGGCGGTGCCGGAACGCGACGACACGCGATCCCGGACAGGGCCCCGGGGGGGCGGCCCTGCGGCCCTGTGGTGCCCGAAGTGTGTTCGCCGGGCGTTTTCCGGCCAATTCTCACGAGCGTTCTGCCCAAATCGGGATCGATTTGGGCAGAACGCTCGTGAGAATTGGCCGGCGTTGGGCAGCCCTGGTCAGCGCCCAGGGCCGCGTGGAGCAGGGCCCTTTCTCGCTCGGGGCATGGCGCGGCCACCCGGAAAACGAGCCGCGACGATGGGGCGCGGCCGGCGGCCCCGGCGCCGGGGAGTTTTCCCCGAGCAGAGTGGATGGAGGCGCCGTGGTCGGGCGACCGCCTCCGCCGTGGCGGGCGGCCGGGGCGCCCGTGGAGGGGGCTCTCCTCTGTGGGGGAACGGAGTGATCTCTCACTCCACGGCTGGGACGAAGCCGCGAAAGGTGCCGTGGTCGCTGGGACGGTCGGGGGGCTCGTGGCGCGGGACTCAGGGTTCCCCATGCTGAGGCCCCCAGGCTCAGGCCCCTGGCAACGGAAGGCTGAGCAAGCAGGCCCGGGCCCGGGCCCGGCTTTCGGGGCTGGCCCGGCCCCAGCGACCGGCGCCAGGGAGGGGACCCCGGAGGCTGAGGAGCGGGAGGCGTCGGCCTCCCCGGGGCCCGCCTCCCGGAGCTCCTCCTTGCGGTGCCGGAACGCGCCGATACGCGAACCCGGACAGGGCCCGGGGGGGCTGCCCTGCGGCCCTGTGGTGCCCGAAGTGTGTTCGCCGGGCGTTTTCCGGCCAATTCTCACGAGCGTTCTCGTGAGAATTGGCCGGCGTTGGGCAGCCCTGGTCAGCGCCCAGGGCCGCGTGGAGCAGGGCCCTTTCTCGCTCGGGGCATGGCGCGGCCACCCGGAAAACGAGCCGCGACGATGGGGCGCGGCCGGCGGCCCCGGCGCCGGGGAGTTTTCCCCGAGCAGAGTGGATGGAGGCGCCGTGGCCGGGCGTCCGCCTCCGCCGTGGCGGGCGGCCGGGGCGCCCGTGGAGGGGGCTGGCCTCTGTGGGGGAACGGAGTGATCTCTCACTCCACGGCTGGGACGAAGCCGCGAAAGGTGCCGTGGTCGCCGGGACGGTCGGGGGGACTCGTGGCGCGGGACTCAGTGTTCCCCATGCGGAGGCCCCCAGGCTCAGGCCCCTGGCAACGGACGGCTGAGCAAGCAGGCCCGGGCCCGGGCCCGGCTTTCGGGGCTGGCCCGGCCCCAGCGGCCGGCGCCAGGGAGGGGACCCCCGGAGGCTGAGGAGCGGGAGGCGTCGGCCTCCCCGGGGCCCGCCTCCCGGAGCTCCTCCTGGCGGTGCCGGAACGCGCCGACACGCGATCCCGGACAGGGCCCCGGGGGGGCGGCCCTGCGGCCCTGTGGTGCCCGAAGTGTGTTCGCCGGGCGTTTTCCGGCCAATTCTCACGAGCGTTCTGCCCAAATCGGGATCGATTTGGGCAGAACGCTCGTGAGAATTGGCCGGCGTTGGGCAGCCCTGGTCAGCGCCCAGGGCCGCGTGGAGCAGGGCCCTTTCTCGCTCGGGGCATGGTGCGGCCACCCGGAAAACGAGCCGCGACGATGGGGCGCGGCCGGCGTCCCCGGCGCCGGGGAGTTTTCCCCGAGCAGAGTGGATGGAGGCGCCGTGGCCGGGCGTCCGCCTCCGCCGTGGCAGGCGGCCGGGGCACCCGTGGAGGGCGCTGGCCTCTGTGGGGGAACGGAGTGATCTCTCACTCCACGGCTGGGACGAAGCCGCGAAAGGTGCCGTGGTCGCCGGGACGGTCGGGGGGACTCGTGGCGCGGGACTCAGGGTTCCCCATGCGGAGGCCCCCAGGCTCAGGCCCCTGGCAACGGAAGGCTGAGCAAGCAGGCCCGGGACCGGGCCCGGCTTTCGGGGCTGGCCCGGCCCCAGCGGCCGGCGCCAGGGAGGGGACCCCCGGAGGCTGAGGAGCGGGAGGCGTCGGCCTCCCCGGGGCCCGCCTCCCGGAGCTCCTCCTGGCGGTGCCGGAACGCGACGACACGCGATCCCGGACAGGGCCCCGGGGGGGGCGGCCCTGCGGCCCTCTGGTGCCCGCAGTGTGTTCGCCGGGCGTTTTCCGGCCAATTCTCACGAGCGTTCTGCCCAAATCGGGATCGATTTGGGCAGAACGCTCGTGAGAATTGGCCGGCGTTGGGCAGCCCTGGTCAGCGCCCAGGGCCGCGTGGAGCAGGGCCCTTTCTCGCTCGGGGCATGGCGCGGCCACCCGGAAAACGAGCCGCGACAATGGGGCGCGGCCGGCGGCCCCGGCGCCGGGGAGTTTAACCCGAGCAGAGTGGATGGAGGCGCCGTGGCCGGGCGTCCGCCTCCGCCGTGGCGGGCGGCCGGGGCGCCCGTGGAGGGGGCTGGCCTCTGTGGGGGAACGGAGTGATCTCTCACTCCACGGCTGGGACGAAGCCGCGAAAGGTGCCGTGGTCGCCGGGACGGTCGGGGGGACTCGTGGCGCGGGACTCAGGGTTCCCCATGCGGAGGCCCCCAGTCTCAGGCCCCTGGCAACGGAAGGCTGAGCAAGCAGGCCCGGGCCCGGGCCCGGCTTTCGGGGCTGGCCCGGCCCCAGCGGCCGGCGCCAGGGAGGGGACCCCCGGAGGCTGAGGAGCGGGAGGCGTCGGCCTCCCCGGGGCCCGCCTCCCGGAGCTCCTCCTGGCGGTGCCGGAACGCGACGACACGCGATCCCGGACAGGGCCCCGGGGGGGCGGCCCTGCGGCCCTCTGGTGCCCGAAGTGTGTTCGCCGGGCGTTTTCCGGCCAATTCTCACGAGCGTTCTGCCCAAATCGGGATCGATTTGGGCAAAACGCTCGTGAGAATTGGCCGGCGTTGGGCAGCCCTGGTCAGCGCCCAGGGCCACGTGGAGCAGGGCCCTTTCTCGCTCGGGTCATGGCGCGGCCGCCCGGAAAACGAGCCGCGACGATGGGGCGCGGCCGGCGGCCCCGGCGCCGGGGAGTTTTCCCCGAGCAGAGTGGATGGAGGCGCCGTGGCCGGGCGTCCGCCTCCGCCGTGGCGGGCGGCCGGGGCGCCCGTGGAGGGGGCTGGCCTCTGTGGGGGAACGGAGTGATCTCTCACTCCACGGCTGGGACGAAGCCGCGAAAGGTGCCGTGGTCGCCGGGACGGTCGGGGGGACTCGTGGCGCGGGACTCAGGGTTCCCCATGCGGAGGCCCCCAGGCTCAGGCCCCTGGCAACCGAAGGCTGAGCAAGCAGGCCCGGGCCCGGGCCCGGCTTTCGGGGCTGGCCCGGCCCCAGCGGCCGGCGCCAGTGAGGGGACCCCCGGAGGCTGAGGAGCGGGAGGCGTCGGCCTCCCCGGGGCCCGCCTCCCGGAGCTCCTCCTGGCGGTGCCGGAACGCGACGACACGCGATCCCGGACAGGGCCCCGGGGGGGGCGGCCCTGCGGCCCTGTGGTGCCCGATGTGTGTTCGCCGGGCGTTTTCTGGCCAATTCTCACGAGCGTTCTGCCCAAATCGGGATCGATTTGGGCAAAACGATCTGAGAATTGGCCGGCGTTGGGCAGCCCTGGTCAGCGCCCAGGGCCGCGTGGAGCAGGGCGCTTTCTCGCTCGGGGCATGGCGCGGCCACCCGGAAAACGAGCCGCGACGATGGGGCGCGGCCGGCAGCCCCGGCGCCGGGGAGTTTTCCCCGAGCAGAGTGGATGGAGGCGCCGTGGCCGGGCGTCCGCCTCCGCCGTGGCGGGCGGCCGGGGCGCCCGTGGAGGGGGCTGGCCTCTGTGGGGGAATGGAGTGATCTCTCACTCCACGGCTGGGACGAAGCCGCGAAAGGTGCCGTGGTCGCCGGGACGGTCGGGGGGACTCGTGGCGCGGGACTCAGGGTTCCCCATGCGGAGGCCCCCAGGCTCAGGCCCCTGGCAACGGAAGGCTGAGCAAGCAGGCCCGGGCCCGGGCCCGGCTTTCGGGGCTGGCCCGGCCCCAGCGGCCGGCGCCAGGGAGGGGACCCCCGGAGGCTGAGGAGCGGGAGGCGTCGGCCTCCCCGGGGCCCGCCTCCCGGAGCTCCTCCTGGCGGTGCTGGAACGCGACGACACGCGATCCCGGACAGGGCCCCGGGGGGGCGGCCCTGCGGCCCTGTGGTGCCCGATGTGTGTTCGCCGGGCGTTTTCCGGCCAATTCTCACGAGCGTTCTGCCCAAATCGGGATCGATTTGGGCAAAACGCTCGTGAGAATTGGCCGGCGTTGGGCAGCCCTGGTCAGCGCCCAGGGCCGCGTGGAGCAGGGCGCTTCTCGCTCGGGGCATGGCGCGGCCACCCGGAAAACGAGCCGCGACGATGGGGCGCGGCCGGCGGCCCCCGGCGCCGGGGAGTTTTCCCCGAGCAGAGTGGATGTAGGCGCCGTGGCCGGGCGTCCGCCTCCGCCGTGGCGGGCGGCCGGGGCGCCCGTGGAGGGGGCTGGCCTCTGTGGGGGAACGGAGTGATCTCTCACTCCACGGCTGGGACGAAGCCGCGAAAGGTGCCGTGGTCGCCGGGACGGTCGGGGGGACTCGTGGCGCGGGACTCAGGGTTCCCCATGCGGAGGCCCCCAGGCTCAGGCCCCTTGCAACGGAAGGCTGAGCAAGCAGGCCCGGGCCCGGGCCCGGCTTTCGGGGCTGGCCCGGCCCCAGCGGCCGGCGCCAGGGAGGGGACCCCCGGAGGCTGAGGAGCGGGAGGCGTCGGCCTCCCCGGGGCCCGCCTCCCGGAGCTCCTCCTGGCGGTGCCGGAACGCGCCGACACGCGATCCTGGACAGGGCCCCGGGGGGGGCGGCCCTGCGGCCCTGTGGTCCCCGAAGTGTGTTCGCCGGGCGTTTTCCGGCCAATTCTCACGAGCGTTCTGCCCAAATCGGGATCGATTTGGGCAGAACGCTCGTGAGAATTGGCCGGCGTTGGGCAGCCCTGGTCAGCGCCCAGGGCCGCGTGGAGCAGGGCCCTTTCTCGCTCGGGGCATGGCGCGGCCACCCGGAAAACGAGCCGTGACGATGGGGCGCGGCCGGCGGCCCCGGCGCCGGGGAGTTTTCCCCGAGCAGAGTGGATGGAGGCGCCGTGGCCGGGCGTCCGCCTCCGCCGTGGCGGGCGGCCGGGGCGCCCGTGGAGGGGGCTGGCCTCTGTGGGGGAACGGAGTGATCTCTCACTCCACGGCTGGGACGAAGCCGCGAAAGGTGCCGTGGTCGCCGGGAGGGTCGGGGGGACTCGTGGCGCAGGACTCAGGGTTCCCCATGCAGAGGCCCCCAGGCTCAGGCCCCTGGCAACGGAAGGCTGAGCAATCAGGCCCGTGCCCGGGCCCGGCTTTCGGGGCTGGCCCGGCCCCAGCGGCCGGCGCCAGGGAGGGGACCCCCGGAGACTGAGGAGCGGGAGGCGTCGGCCTCCCCGGGGCCCGCCTCCCGGAGCTCCTCCTGGCGGTGTCGGAACGCGACGACACGCGATCCCGGACAGGGCCCCGGGGGGGCGGCCCTGCGGCCCTGTGGTGCCCGAAGTGTGTTCGCCGGGCGTTTTCCGGCCAATTCTCACGAGCGTTCTGCCCAAATCGGGATCGATTTGGGCAGAACGCTCGTGAGAATTGGCCGGCGTTGGGCAGCCCTGGTCAGCGCCCAGGGCCGCGTGGAGCAGGGCCCTTTCTCGCTCGGGGCATGGCGCGGCCACCCGGAAAACGAGCCGCGACGATGGGGCGCGGCCGGCGGACACGGCGCCGGGGAGTTTTCCCCGAGCAGAGTGGATGGAGGCGCCGTGGCCGGGCGTCCGCCTCCGCCGTGGCGGGCGGCCGGGCCGCCCGTGGAGGGGGCTGGCCTCTGTGGGGGAACGGAGTGATCTCTCACTCCACGGCTGGGACGAAGCCGCGAAAGGTGCCGTGGTCGCCGGGAGGGTCGGGGGGACTCGTGGCGCGGGACTCAGGGTTCCCCATGCGGAGGCCCCCAGGCTCAGGCCCCTGGCAACGGAAGGCTGAGTAAGCAGGCCCGGGCCCGGGCCCGGCTTTCGGGGCTGGCCCGGCCCCAGCGGCCGGCGCCAGGGAGGGGACCCCCGGAGGCTGAGGAGCGGGAGGCGTCGGCCTCCCCGGGGCCCGCCTCCCGGAGCTCCTCCTGGCGGTGCCGGAACGCGCCGACACGCGATCCCGGACAGGGCCCCGGGGGGGCGGCCCTGCGGCCCTGTGGTGCCCGAAGTGTGTTCGCCGGGCGTTTTCCGGCCAATTCTCACGAGCGTTCTGCCCAAATCGGTATCGATTTGGGCAGAACGCTCGTGAGAATTGGCCGGCGTTGGGCAGCCCTGGTCAGCGCCCAGGGCCGCGTGGAGCAGGGCCCTTTCTCGCTCGGGGCATGGCGCGGCCACCCGGAAAACGAGCCGCGACGATGGGGCGCGGCCGGCGGCCCCGGCGCCGGGGAGTTTTCCCCCGAGCAGAGGGGATGGAGGCGCCGTGGCCGGGCGTCCGCCTCCGCCGTGGCGGGCGGCCGGGGCGCCCGTGGAGGGGGCTGGCCTCTGTGGGGGAACGGAGTGATCTCTCACTCCACGGCTGGGACGAAGCCGCGAAAGGTGCCGTGGTCGCCGGGACGGTCGGGGGGACTCGTGGCGCGGGACTCAGGGTTCCCCATGCGGAGGCCCCAAGGCTCAGGCCCCTGGCAACGGAAGGCTGAGCAAGCAGGCCCGGGCCCGGGCCCGGCTTTCGGGGCTGGCCCGGCCCCAGCGGCCGGCGCCAGGGAGGGGACCCCCGGAGGCTGAGGAGCGGGAGGTGTCGGCCTCCCCGGGGCCCGCCTCCCGGAGCTCCTCCTGGCGGTGCCGGAACGCGACGACACGCGATCCCGGACAGGGCCCCGGGGGGGCGGCCCTGCGGCCCTGTGGTGCCCGAAGTGTGTTCGCCGGGCGTTTTCCGGCCAATTCTCACGAGCGTTCTGCCCAAATCGGGATCGATTTGGGCAGAACGCTCGTGAGAATTGGCCGGCGTTGGGCAGCCCTGGTCAGCGCCCAGGGCCGCGTGGAGCAGGGCCCTTTCTCGCTCGGGGCATGGCGCGGCCACCCGGAAAACGAGCCGCGACGATGGGGCGCGGCCGGCGGCCCCGGCGCCGGGGAGTTTTCCCCGAGCAGAGTGGATGGAGGCGCCGTGGCCGGGCGTCCGCCTCCGCCGTGGCGGGCGGCCGGGGCGCCCGTGGAGGGGGCTGGCCTCTGTGGGGGAACGGAGTGATCTCTCACTCCACGGCTGGGACGAAGCCGCGAACGGTGCCGTGGTCGCCGGGACGGTCGGGGGGACTCGTGGCGCGGGACTCAGTGTTCCCCATGCGGAGGCCCCCAGGCTCAGGCCCCTGGCAACGGAAGGCTGAGCAAGCAGGCCCGGGCCCGGGCCCGGCTTTCGGGGCTGGCCCGGCCCCAGCGGCCGGCGCCAGGGAGGGGACCCCCGGAGGCTGAGGAGCGGGAGGCGTCGGCCTCCCCGTGGCCCGCCTCCCGGAGCTCCTCCTGGCGGTGCCGGAATGCGACGACACGCGATCCCGGACAGGGCCCCGGGGGGGGGCCCTGCGGCCCTGTGGTGCCCGAAGTGTGTTCGCCGGGCGTTTTCCGGCCAATTTTCACGAGCGTTCTGCCCAAATCAGGATCGATTTGGGCAGAACGCTCGTGAGAATTGGCCGGCGTTGGGCAACCCTGGTCAGCGCCCAGGGCCGCGAGGAGCAGGGCCCTTTCTTGCTCGGGCATGGCGCGGCCACCCGGAAAACGAGCCGCGACGATGGGGCGCGGCCGGCGGCCCCGTCGCCGGGGAGTTTTCCCCGAGCAGAGTGGATGGAGGCGCCGTGGCCGGGCGTCCGCCTCCGCCGTGGCGGGCGGCCGGGGCGCCCGTGGAGGGGGCTGGCCTCTGTGGGGGAACGGAGTGATCTCTCACTCCACGGCTGGGACGAAGCCACGAAAGGTGCCGTGGTCGCCGGGACGGTCGGGGGGACTCGTGGCGCGGGACTCAGGGTTCCCCATGCGGAGGCCCCCAGGCTCAGGCCACTGGCAACGGAAGGCTGAGCAAGCAGGCCCGGGCCCGGGCCCGGCTTTCGGGGCTGGCCCGGCCCCAGCGGCCGGCGCCAGGGAGGGGACCCCCGGAGGCTGAGGAGCGGGAGGCGTCGGCCTCCCCGGGGCCCGCCTCCCGGAGCTCCTCCTGGCGGTGCCGGAACGCGACGACACGCGATCCCGGACAGGGCCCCGGGGGGGCGGCCCTGCGGCCCTCTGGTGCCCGCAGTGTGTTCGCCGGGCGTTTTCCGGCCAATTCTCACGAGCGTTCTGCCCAAATCGGGATCGATTTGGGCAGAACGATCGTGAGAATTGGCCGGCGTTGGGCAGCCCTGGTCAGCGCCCAGGGCCGCGTGGAGCAGGGCCCTTTCTCGCTCGGGGCATGGCGCGGCCACCCGGAAAACGAGCCGCGACGATGGGGCGCGGCCGGCGGCCCCGGCGCCGGGGAGTTTTCCCCGAGCAGAGTGGATGGAGGCGCCGTGGCCGGGCGTCCGCCTCCGCCGTGGCGGGCGGGCCGGGGCGCCCGTGGAGGGGGCTGGCCTCTGTGGGGGAACGGAGTGATCTCTCACTCCACGGCTGGGACGAAGCCGCGAAAGGTGCCGTGGTCGCCGGGAGGGTCGGGGGGACTCGTGGCGCGGGACTCAGGGTTCCCCATGCGGAGGCCCCCAGGCTCATGCCCCTGGCAACGGAAGGCTGAGCAAGCAGGTCCGGGCCCGGGCCCGGCTTTCGGGGCTGGCCCGGCCCCAGCGGCCGGCGCCAGGGAGGGGACCCCCGGAGACTGAGGAGCGGGAGGCGTCGGCCTCCCCGGGGCCCGCCTCCCGGAGCTCCTCCTGGCGGTGCCGGAACGCGCCGACACGCGATCCCGGACAGGGCCCCGGGGGGGGCGGCCCTGCGGCCCTCTGGTGCCCGAAGTGTGTTCGCCGGGCGTTTTCGGCCAATTCTCACGAGCGTTCTGCCCAAATCGGGATCGATTTGGGCAGAACGCTCGTGAGAATTGGCCGGCGTTGGGCAGCCCTGGTCAGCGCCCAGGGCCGCGTGGAGCAGGGCCCTTTCTCGCTCGGGGCATGGCGCGGCCACCCGGAAAACGAGCCGCGACGATGGGGCGCGGCCGGCGGCCCCGGCGCCGGGGAGTTTTCCCCCGAGCAGAGTGGATGGAGGCGCCGTGGCCGGGCGTCCGCCTCCGCCGTGGCGGGCGGCCGGGGCGCCCGTGGAGGGGGCTGGCCTCTGTGGGGGAACGGAGTGATCTCTCACTCCACGGCTGGGACGAAGCCGCGAAAGGTGCCGTGGTCGCCGGGACGGTCGGGGGGACTCGTGGCGCGGGACTCAGGGTTCCCCATGCGGAGGCCCCCAGGCTCAGCCCCTGGCAACGGAAGGCTGAGCAAGCAGGCCCGGGCCCGGGCCCGGCTTTCGGGGCTGGCCCGGCCCCAGCGGCCGGCGCCAGTGAGGGGACCCCCGGAGGCTGAGGAGCGGGAGGCGTCGGCCTCCCCGGGGCCCGCCTCCCGGAGCTCCTCCTGGCGGTGCCGGAACGCGACGACGCGCGATCCCGGACAGGGCCCCGGGGGGGCGGCCCTGCGGCGCTGTGGTGCCCGAAGTGTGTTCGCCGGGCGTTTTCCGGCCAATTCTCACGAGCGTTCTGCCCAAATCGGGATCGATTTGGGCAGAACGCTCGTGAGAATTGGCCGGCGTTGGGCAGCCCTGGTCAGCGCCCAGGGCCGCGTGGAGCAGGGCCCTTTCTCGCTCGGGGCATGGCGCGGCCACCCGGAAAACGAGCCGCGACGATGGGGCGCGGCCGGCGGCCCCGGCGCCGGGGAGTTTTCCCCGAGCAGAGTGGATGGAGGCGCCGTGGCCGGGCGTCCGCCTCCGCCGTGGCGGGCGGCCGGGGCTCCCGTGGAGGGGGCTGGCCTCTGTGGGGGAACGGAGTGATCTCTCACTCCACGGCTGGGACGAAGCCGCGAAAGGTGTCGTGGTCGCCGGGACGGTCGGGGGGACTCGTGGCGCGGGACTCAGTGTTCCCCATGCGGAGGCCCCCAGGCTCAGGCCCCTGGCAACGGAAGGCTGAGCAAGCAGGCCCGGGCCCGGGCCCGGCTTTCGGGGCTGGCCCGGCCCCAGGGGCCGGCGCCAGGTAGGGGACCCCCGGAGGCTGAGGAGCGGGGGGCGTCGGCCTCCCCGGGGCCCGCCTCCCGGAGCTCCTCCTGGCGGTGCCGGAACGCGCCGACACGCGATCCCGGACAGGGCCCTGGGGGGGCGGCCCTGCGGCCCTGTGGTGCCCGAAGTGTGTTCGCCGGGCGTTTTCCGGCCAATTCTCACGAGCGTTTTGCCCAAATCGGGATCGATTTGGGCAGAACGCTCGTGAGAATTGGCCGGCGTTGGGCAGCCCTGGTCAGCGCCCAGGGCCGCGTGGAGCAGGGCCCTTTCTCGCTCGGGGCATGGCGCGGCCACCCGGAAAACGAGCCGCGACGATGGGGCGCGGCCGGCGGCCCCGGCGCCGGGGAGTTTTCCCCGAGCAGAGTGGATGGAGGCGCCGTGGCCGGGCGTCCGCCTCCGCCGTGGCGGGCGGCCGGGGCGCCCGTGGAGGGGGCTGGCCTCTGTGGGGGAACGGAGTGATCTCTCACTCCACGGCTGGGACGAAGCCGCGAAAGGTGCCGTGGTCGCCGGGACGGTCGGGGGGACTCGTGGCGCGGGACTCAGGGTTCCCCATGCGGAGGCCCCCAGG
This sequence comes from Meles meles, assembly GCF_922984935.1. Lineage (NCBI taxonomy): Eukaryota > Metazoa > Chordata > Mammalia > Carnivora > Mustelidae > Meles > Meles meles. Next base: position 17,950 of record NW_025721164.1, on the reverse strand, counting down.
CTCAGGCCCCTGGCAACGGAAGGCTGAGCAAGCAGGCCCGGGCCCGGGCCCGGCTTTCGGGGCTGGCCCGGCCCCAGCGGCCGGCGCCAGGGAGGGGACCCCCAGAGGCTGAGGAGCGGGAGGCGTCGGCCTCCCCGGGGCCCGCCTCCCGGAGCTCCTCCTGGCGGTGCCGGAACGCGACGACACGCGATCCCGGACAGGGCCCCGGGGGAGCGGCCCTGCGGCCCTCTGGTGCCCGAAGTGTGTTCGCCGGGCGTTTTCCGGCCAATTCTCACGAGCGTTCTGCCCAAATCGGGATCGATTTGGCCAAAACGCTCGTGAGAATTGGCCGGCGTTGGGCAGCCCTGGTCAGCGCCCAGGGCCGCATGGAGCAGGGCCCTTTCTCGCTCGGGGCATGGCGCGGCCGCCCGGAAAACGAGCCGCGACGATGGGGCGCGGCCGGCGGCCCCGGCGCCGGGGAGTTTTCCCCGAGCAGAGTGGATGGAGGCGCCGTGGCCGGGCGTCCGCCTCCGCCGTGGCGGGCGGCCGGGGCGCCCGTGGAGGGGGCTGGCCTCTGTGGGGAACGGAGTGATCTCTCACTCCACGGCTGGGACGAAGCCGCGAAAGGTGCCGTGGTCGCCGGGACGGTCGGGGGGACTCGTGGCGCGGGGCTCAGGGTTCCCCATGCGGAGGCCCCCAGGCTCAGGCCCCTGGCAACGGAAGGCTGAGCAAGCAGGCCCGGGCCCGGGGTCCGGCTTTCGGGGCTGGCCCGGCCCCAGCGGCCGGCGCCAGGGAGGGGACCCCCGGAGGCTGAGGAGCGGGAGGCGTCGGCCTCCCCCGGGGCCCGCCTCCCGGAGCTCCTCCTGGCGGTGCCGGAACGCGCCGACACGCGATCCTGGACAGGGCACCGGGGGGGGGCGGCCCTGCGGCCCTGTGTGCCCGAAGTGTGTTCGCCGGGCGTTTTCCGGCCAATTCTCACGAGCGTTCTGCCCAAATCGGGATCGATTTGGGCAGAACGCTCGTGAGAATTGGCCGGCGTTGGGCAGCCCTGGTCAGCGCCCAGGGCCGCGTGGAGCAGGGCCCTTTCTCGCTCGGGGCATGGCGCGGCCACCCGGGAAAACGAGCCGCGACGATGGGCGCGGCGGCGGCCCCCGGCGCCGGGGATTTTTCCCCCGAGCAGAGTGGATGGAGGCGCCGTGGCCGGGCGTCCGCCTCCGCCGTGGCGGGCGGCCGGGGCGCCCGTGGAGGGGGGCTGGCCTCTGTGGGGGAACGGAGTGATCTCTCACTCCACGGCTGGGACGAAGCCGCGAAAGGTGCCGTGGTCGCCGGGACGGTCGGGGGGACTCGTGGCGCGGGACTCAGGGTTCCCCATGCGGAGGCCCCCAGGCTCAGGCCCCTGGCAACGGAAGGCTGAGCAAGCAGGCCCGGGCCCGGGCCCGGCTTTCGGGGCTGGCCCGGCCCCAGCGGCCGGCGCCAGGGAGGGGACCCCCAGAGGCTGAGGAGCGGGAGGCGTCGGCCTCCCCGGGGCCCGCCTCCCGGAGCTCCTCCTGGCGGTGCCGGAACGCGACGACACGCGATCCCGGACAGGGCCCCGGGGGAGCGGCCCTGCGGCCCTCTGGTGCCCGAAGTGTGTTCGCCGGGCGTTTTCCGGCCAATTCTCACGAGCGTTCTGCCCAAATCGGGATCGATTTGGCCAAAACGCTCGTGAGAATTGGCCGGCGTTGGGCAGCCCTGGTCAGCGCCCAGGGCCGCATGGAGCAGGGCCCTTTCTCGCTCGGGGCATGGCGCGGCCGCCCGGGAAAACGAGCCGCGACGATGGGGCGCGGCCGGCGGCCCCCGGCGCCGGGGAGTTTTCCCCGAGCAGAGTGGATGGAGGCGCCGTGGCCGGGCGTCCGCCTCCGCCGTGGCGGGCGGCCGGGGCGCCCGTGGAGGGGGCTGGCCTCTGTGGGGGAACGGAGTGATCTCTCACTCCACGGCTGGGACGAAGCCGCGAAAGGTGCCGTGGTCGCCGGGACGGTCGGGGGGACTCGTGGCGCGGGGCTCAGGGTTCCCCATGCGGAGGCCCCCAGGCTCAGGCCCCTGGCAACGGAAGGCTGAGCAAGCAGGCCCGGGCCCGGGTCCGGCTTTCGGGGCTGGCCCGGCCCCAGCGGCCGGCGCCAGGGAGGGGACCCCCGGAGGCTGAGGAGCGGGAGGCGTCGGCCTCCCCGGGGCCCGCCTCCCGGAGCTCCTCCTGGCGGTGCCGGAACGCGCCGACACGCGATCCTGGACAGGGCACCGGGGGGGCGGCCCTGCGGCCCTGTGGTGCCCGAAGTGTGTTCGCCGGGCGTTTTCCGGCCAATTCTCACGAGCGTTCTGCCCAAATCGGGATCGATTTGGGCAGAACGCTCGTGAGAATTGGCCGGCGTTGGGCAGCCCTGGTCAGCGCCCAGGGCCGCGTGGAGCAGGGCCCTTTCTCGCTCGGGGCATGGCGCGGCCACCCGGAAAACGAGCCGCGACGATGGGGCGCGGCCGGCGGCCCCGGCGCCGGGGATTTTTTCCCCGAGCAGAGTGGATGGAGGCGCCGTGGCCGGGCGTCCCGCCTCCGCCGTGGCGGGCGGCCGGGGGCGCCCGTGGAGGGGGCTGGCCTCTGTGGGGGAACGGAGTGATCTCTCACTCCACGGCTGGGACGAAGCCGCGAAAGGTGCCGTGGTCGCCGGGACGGTCGGGGGGACTCGTGGCGCGGGACTCAGGGTTCCCCATGCGGAGGCCCCCAGGCTCAGGCCCCTGGCAACGGAAGGCTGAGCAAGCAGGCCCGGGCCCGGGCCCGGCTTTCGGGGCTGGCCCGGCCCCAGCGGCCGGCGCCAGGGAGGGGACCCCCGGAGGCTGAGGAGCGGGAGGCGTCGGCCTCCCCGGGGCCCGCCTCCCGGAGCTCCTCCTGGCGGTGCCGGAACGCGACGACACGCGATCCCGGACAGGGCCCCGGGGGGGTGGCCCTGCGGCCCTGTGGTGCCCGATGTGTGTTCGCCGGGCGTTTTCCGGCCAATTCTCACGAGCGTTCTGCCCAAATCGGGATCGATTTGGGGCAAAACGCTCGTGAGAATTGGCCGGCGTTGGGCAGCCCTGGTCAGCGCCCAGGGCCGCGTGGAGCAGGGCGCTTTCTCGCTCGGGGCATGGCGCGGCCACCCGGAAAACGAGCCGCGACGATGGGGCGCGGCCGGCGTCCCCGGCGCCGGGGAGTTTTCCCCGAGCAGAGTGGATGGAGGCGCCGTGGCCGGGCGTCCGCCTCCGCCGTGGCGGGCGGCCGGGGCGCCCGTGGAGGGGGCTGGCCTCTGTGGGGGAACGGAGTGATCTCTCACTCCACGGCTGGGACGAAGCCGCGAAAGGTGCCGTGGTCGCCGGGACGGTCGGGGGGACTCGTGGCGCGGGACTCAGGTTTCCCCATGCGGAGGCCCCCAGGCTCAGGCCCCTGGCAACGGAAGGCTGAGCAAGCAGTCCCGGGCCCGGGCCCGGCATTCGGGGCTGGCCCGGCCCCAGCGGCCGGCGCCAGGGAGGGGACCCCCGGAGGCTGAGGAGCGGGAGGCGTCGGCCTCCCCGGGGCCCGCCTCCCGGAGCTCCTCCTGGCGGTGCCGGAACGCGCCGACACGCGATCCCGGACAGGGCCCCGGGGGGGCGGCCCTGCGGCCCTGTGGTGCCCGAAGTGAGTTCGCCGGGCGTTTTCCGGCCAATTCTCACGAGCGTTCTGCCCAAATCGGTATCGATTTGGGCAGAACGCTCGTGAGAATTGGCCGGCGTTGGGCAGCCCTGGTCAGCGCCCAGGGCCGCGTGGAGCAGGGCCCTTTCTCGCTCGGGGCATGGCGCGGCCACCCGGAAAACGAGCCGCGACGATGGGGCGCGGCCGGCGGCCCCGGCGCCGGGGAGTTTTCCCCGAGCAGAGGGGATGGAGGCGCCGTGGCCGGGCGTCCGCCTCCGCCGTGGCGGGCGGCCGGGGCGCCCGTGGAGGGGGCTGGCCTCTGTGGGGGAACGGAGTGATCTCTCACTCCACGGCTGGGACGAAGCCGCGAAAGGTGCCGTGGTCGCCGGGACGGTCGGGGGGACTCGTGGCGCGGGACTCAGGGTTCCCCATGCGGAGGCCCCAAGGCTCAGGCCCCTGGCAACGGAAGGCTGAGCAAGCAGGCCCGGGCCCGGGCCCGGCTTTCGGGGCTGGCCCGGCCCCAGCGGCCGGCGCCAGGGAGGGGACCCCCGGAGGCTGAGGAGCGGGAGGTGTCGGCCTCCCCGGAGCCCGCCTCCCGGAGCTCCTCCTGGCGGTGCCGGAACGCGACGACACGCGATCCCGGACAGGGCCCCGGGGGGGCGGCCCTGCGGCCCTGTGGTGCCCGAAGTGTGTTCGCCGGGCGTTTTCCGGCCAATTCTCACGAGCGTTCTGCCCAAATCGGGATCGATTTGGGCAGAACGCTCGTGAGAATTGGCCGGCGTTGGGCAGCCCTGGTCAGCGCCCAGGGCCGCGTGGAGCAGGGCCCTTTCTCGCTCGGGGCATGGCGCGGCCACCCGGAAAACGAGCCGCGACGATGGGGCGCGGCCGGCGGCCCCGGCGCCGGGGAGTTTTCCCCGAGCAGAGTGGATGGAGGCGCCGTGGTCGGGCGACCGCCTCCGCCGTGGCGGGCGGCCGGGGCGCCCGTGGAGGGGGCTCTACTCTGTGGGGGAACGGAGTGATCTCTCACTCCACGGCTGGGACGAAGCCGCGAAAGGTGCCGTGGTCGCCGGGACGGTCGGGGGGCTCATGGCGCGGGACTCAGGGTTCCCCATGCTGAGGCCCCCAGGCTCAGGCCCCTGGCAACGGAAGGCTGAGCAAGCAGGCCCGGGCCCGGGCCCGGCTTTCGGGGCTGGCCCGGCCCCAGCGGCCGGCGCCAGGGAGGGGACCCCGGAGGCTGAGGAGCGGGAGGCATCGGCCTCCCCGGGGCCCGCCTCCCGGAGCTCCTCCTGGCGGTGCCGGAACGCGCCGACACGCGAACCCGGACAGGGCCCGGGGTGGGTGCCCTGCGGCCCTGTGGTGCCCGAAGTGTGTTCGCCGGGCGTTTTCCGGCCAATTCTCACGAGCGTTCTCGTGAGAATTGGCCGGCGTTGGGCAGCCCTGGTCAGCGCCCAGGGCCGCGTGGAGCAGGGCCCTTTCTCGCTCGGGGCATGGCGCGGCCACCCGGAAAACGAGCCGCGACGATGGGGCGCGGCCGGCGGCCCCGGCGCCGGGGAGTTTTCCCCGAGCAGAGTGGATGGAGGCGCCGTGGCCGGGCGTCCGCCTCCGCCGTGGCGGGCGGCCGGGGCGCCCGTGGAGGGGGCTGGCCTCTGTGGGGGAACGGAGTGATCTCTCACTCCACGGCTGGGACGAAGCCGCGAACGGTGCCGTGGTCGCCGGGACGGTCGGGGGGACTCGTGGCGCGGGACTCAGTGTTCCCCATGCGGAGGCCCCCAGGCTCAGGCCCCTGGCAACGGAAGGCTGAGCAAGCAGGCCCGGGCCCGGGCCCGGCTTTCGGGGCTGGCCCGGCCCCAGCGGCCGGCGCCAGGGAGGGGACCCCCGGAGGCTGAGGAGCGGGAGGCGTCGGCCTCCCCGTGGCCCGCCTCCCGGAGCTCCTCCTGGCGGTGCCGGAATGCGACGACACGCGATCCCGGACAGGGCCCCGGGGGGGGGCCCTGCGGCCCTGTGGTGCCCGAAGTGTGTTCGCCGGGCGTTTTCCGGCCAATTTTCACGAGCGTTCTGCCCAAATCAGGATCGATTTGGGCAGAACGCTCGTGAGAATTGGCCGGCGTTGGGCAACCCTGGTCAGCGCCCAGGGCCGCGTGGAGCAGGGCCCTTTCTTGCTCGGGCATGGCGCGGCCACCCGGAAAACGAGCCGCGACGATGGGGCGCGGCCGGCGGCCCCGTCGCCGGGGAGTTTTCCCCGAGCAGAGTGGATGGAGGCGCCGTGGCCGGGCGTCCGCCTCCGCCGTGGCGGGCGGCCGGGGCGCCCGTGGAGGGGGCTGGCCTCTGTGGGGGAACGGAGTGATCTCTCACTCCACGGCTGGGACGAAGCTACGAAAGGTGCCGTGGTCGCCGGGACGGTCGGGGGGACTCGTGGCGCGGGACTCAGGGTTCCCCATGCGGAGGCCCCCAGGCTCAGGCCCCTGGCAACGGAAGGCTGAGCAAGCAGGCCCGGGCCCGGGCCCGGCTTTCGGGGCTGGCCCGGCCCCAGCTGTCGGCGCCAGGGAGGGGACCCCCGGAGGCTGAGGAGCGGGAGGCGTCGGCCTCCCCGCGGCACGCCTCCCGGAGCTCCTCCTGGCGGTGCCGGAACGCGACGACACGCGGTCCCGGACAGGGCCCCGGGGGGGGCCGCCCTGCGGCCCTGTGGTGCCCGAAGTGTGTTCGCCGGGCCTTTTCCGGCCAATTCTCACGAGCGTTCTGCCCAAATCGGGATCGATTTGGGCAGAACGCTCGTGAGAATTGGCCGGCGTTGGGCAGCCCTGGTCAGCGCCCAGTTCCGCGTGGAGCAGGGCCCTTTCTCGCTCGGGGCATGTCGCGGCCACCCGGAAAACGAGCCGCGACGATGGGGCGCGGCCGGCAGCCGCGGCGCCGGGGAGTTTTCCCCGAGCAGAGTGGATGGAGGCGCCGTGGCCGGGCGTCCGCCTCCGCCGTGGCGGGCGGCCGGGGCGCCCCTGGAGGGGGCTGGCCTCTGTGGGGAAACGGACTGGTCTCTCACTCCGCGGCTAGGACGAAGCCGCGAAAGGTGCCGTTGTGGCCGGGACGGTCGGTGGGACTCGTGGCGCGGGGACTCAGGGTTCCCCATGGGGAGGCCCCCAGGCTCAGGCCCCTGGCAACGGAAGGCTGAGCAAGCAGGCCCGGGCCCGGGCCCGGCTTTCGGGGCTGGCCCGGCCCCAGCTGTCGGCGCCAGGGAGGGGACCCCCGGAGGCTGAGGAGCGGGAGGCGTCGGCCTCCCCGCGGCACGCCTATCGGAGCTCCTCCTGGCGGTGCCGGAACGCGACGACACGCGGTCCCGGACAGGGCCCCGGCGGGGGCCTCCCTGCAGCCCTGTGGTGCCCGAAGGGTGTTCGCCGGGCCTTTTCCGGCCAATTCTCACGAGCGTTCTGCCCAAATCGGGATCGATTTGGGCAGAACGCTCGTGAGAATTGGCCGGCGTTGGGCAGCCCTGGTCAGCGCCCAGTTCCGCGTGGAGCAGGGCCCTTTCTCGCTCGGGGCATGTCGCGGCCACCCGGAAAACGAGCCGCGACGATGGGGCGCGGCCGGCAGCCGCGGCGCCGGGGAGTTTTCCCCGAGCAGAGTGGATGGAGGCGCCGTGGCCGGGCGTCCGCCTCCGCCGTGGCGGGCGGCCGGGGCGCCCCTGGAGGGGGCTGGCCTCTGTGGGGAAACGGACTGGTCTCTCACTCCGCGGCTAGGACGAAGCCGCGAAAGGTGCCGTTGTGGCCGGGACGGTCGGGGGACTCGTGGCGCGGGACTCAGGGTTCCCCATGGGGAGGCCCCCAGGCTCAGGCCCCTGGCAACGGAAGGCTGAGCAAGCAGGCCCGGGCCCGGGCCCGGCTTTCGGGGCTGGCCCGGCCCCAGCTGTCGGCGCCAGGGAGGGGACCCCCGGAGGCTGAGGAGCGGGAGGCGTCGGCCTCCCCGCGGCACGCCTCCCGGAGCTCCTCCTGGCGGTGCCGGAACGCGACGACACGCGGTCCCGGACAGGGCCCCGGGGGGGGCCGCCCTGCGGCCCTGTGGTGCCCGAAGTGTGTTCGCCGGGCCTTTTCCGGCCAATTCTCACGAGCGTTCTGCCCAAATCGGGATCGATTTGGGCAGAACGCTCGTGAGAATTGGCCGGCGTTGGGCAGCCCTGGTCAGCGCCCAGTTCCGCGTGGAGCAGGGCCCTTTCTCGCTCGGGGTATGTCGCGGCCACCCGGAAAACGAGCCGCGACGATGGGGCGCGGCCGGCAGCCGCGGCGCCGGGGAGTTTTCCCCGAGCAGAGTGGATGGAGGCGCCGTGGCCGGGCGTCCGCCTCCGCCGTGGCGGGCGGCCGGGGCGCCCCTGGAGGGGGCTGGCCTCTGTGGGGAAACGGACTGGTCTCTCACTCCGCGGCTAGGACGAAGCCGCGAAAGGTGCCGTTGTGGCCGGGACGGTCGGGGGACTCGTGGCGCGGGACTCAGGGTTCCCCATGGGGAGGCCCCCAGGCTCAGGCCCCTGGCAACGGAAGGCTGAGCAAGCAGGCCCGGGCCCGGGCCCGGCTTTCGGGGCTGGCCCGGCCCCAGCTGTCGGCGCCAGGGAGGGGACCCCCGGAGGCTGAGGAGCGGGAGGCGTCGGTCTCCCCGCGGCACGCCTCCCGGAGCTCCTCCTGGCGGTGCCGGAACGCGACGACACGCGGTCCCGGACAGGGCCCCGGGGGGGGGCCGCCCTGCGGCCCTGTGGTGCCCGAAGTGTGTTCGCCGGGCCTTTTCCGGCCAATTCTCACGAGCGTTCTGCCCAAATCGGGATCGATTTGGGCAGAACGCTCGTGAGAATTGGCCGGCGTTGGGCAGCCCTGGTCAGCGCCCAGTTCCGCGTGGAGCAGGGCCCTTTCTCGCTCGGGGCATGTCGCGGCCACCCGGAAAACGAGCCGCGACGATGGGGCGCGGCCGGCAGCCGCGGCGCCGGGGAGTTTTCCCCGAGCAGAGTGGATGGAGGCGCCGTGGCCGGGCGTCCGCCTCCGCCGTGGCGGGCGGCCGGGGCGCCCCTGGAGGGGGCTGGCCTCTGTGGGGAAACGGACTGGTCTCTCACTCCGCGGCTAGGACGAAGCCGCGAAAGGTGCCGTTGTCGCCGGGACGGTCGGGGGACTCGTGGCGCGGGACTCAGGGTTCCCCATGGGGAGGCCCCCAGGCTCAGGCCCCTGGCAACGGAAGGCTGAGCAAGCAGGCCCGGGCCCGGGCCCGGCTTTCGGGGCTGGCCCGGCCCCAGCTGTCGGCGCCAGGGAGGGGACCCCCGGAGGCTGAGGAGCGGGAGGCGTCGGCCTCCCCGCGGCACGCCTCCCGGAGCTCCTCCTGGCGGTGCCGGAACGCGACGACACGCGGTCCCGGACAGGGCCCCGGGGGGGGCCGCCCTGCGGCCCTGTGGTGCCCGAAGTGTGTTCGCCGGGCCTTTTCCGGCCAATTCTCACGAGCGTTCTGCCCAAATCGGGATCGATTTGGGCAGAACGCTCGTGAGAATTGGCCGGCGTTGGGCAGCCCTGGTCAGCGCCCAGTTCCGCGTGGAGCAGGGCCCTTTCTCGCTCGGGGCATGTCGCGGCCACCCGGAAAACGAGCCGCGACGATGGGGCGCGGCCGGCAGCCGCGGCGCCGGGGAGTTTTCCCCGAGCAGAGTGGATGGAGGCGCCGTGGCCGGGCGTCCGCCTCCGCCGTGGCGGGCGGCCGGGGCGCCCCTGGAGGGGGCTGGCCTCTGTGGGGAAACGGACTGGTCTCTCACTCCGCGGCTAGGACGAAGCCGCGAAAGGTGCCGTTGTGGCCGGGACGGTCGGGGGACTCGTGGCGCGGGACTCAGGGTTCCCCATGGGGAGGCCCCCAGGCTCAGGCCCCTGGCAACGGAAGGCTGAGCAAGCAGGCCCGGGCCCGGGCCCGGCTTTCGGGGCTGGCCCGGCCCCAGCTGTCGGCGCCAGGGAGGGGACCCCCGGAGGCTGAGGAGCGGGAGGCGTCGGCCTCCCGCGGCACGCCTCCCGGAGCTCCTCCTGGCGGTGCCGGAACGCGACGACACGCGGGGTCCCGGACAGGGCCCCGGGGGGGCCGCCCTGCGGCCCTGTGGTGCCCGAAGTGTGTTCGCCGGGCCTTTTTCCGGCCAATTCTCACGAGCGTTCTGCCCAAATCGGGATCGATTTGGGCAGAACGCTCGTGAGAATTGGCCGGCGTTGGGCAGCCCTGGTCAGCGCCCAGTTCCGCGTGGAGCAGGGCCCTTTCTCGCTCGGGGCATGTCGCGGCCACCCGGAAAACGAGCCGCGACGATGGGGCGCGGCCGGCAGCCGCGGCGCCGGGGAGTTTTCCCCGAGCAGAATGGATGGAGGCGCCGTGGCCGGGCGTCCGCCTCCGCCGTGGCGGGCGGCCGGGGCGCCCCTGGAGGGGGCTGGCCTCTGTGGGGAAACGGACTGGTCTCTCACTCCGCGGCTAGGACGAAGCCGCGAAAGGTGCCGTTGTGGCCGGGACGGTCGGGGGACTCGTGGCGCGGGACTCAGGGTTCCCCATGGGGAGGCCCCCAGGCTCAGGCCCCTGGCAACGGAAGGCTGAGCAAGCAGGCCCGGGCCCGGGCCCGGCTTTCGGGGCTGGCCCGGCCCCAGCTGTCGGCGCCAGGAGGGGACCCCCGGAGGCTGAGGAGCGGGAGGCGTCGGCCTCCCCGCGGCACGCCTATCGGAGCTCCTCCTGGCGGTGCCGGAACGCGACGACACGCGGTCCCGGACAGGGCCCCGGCGGGGGCCGCCCTGCGGCCCTGTGGTGCCCGAAGTGTGTTCGCCGGGCCTTTTCCGGCCAATTCTCACGAGCGTTCTGCCCAAATCGGGATCGATTTGGGCAGAACGCTCGTGAGAATTGGCCGGCGTTGGGCAGCCCTGGTCAGCGCCCAGTTCCGCGTGGAGCAGGGCCCTTTCTCGCTCGGGGCATGTCGCGGCCACCCGGAAAACGAGCCGCGACGATGGGGCGCGGCCGGCAGCCGCGGCGCCGGGGAGTTTTCCCCGAGCAGAGTGGATGGAGGCGCCGTGGCCGGGCGTCCGCCTCCGCCGTGGGCGGGCGGCCGGGGCGCCCCTGGAGGGGGCTGGCCTCTGTGGGGAAACGGACTGGTCTCTCACTCCGCGGCTAGGACGAAGCCGCGAAAGGTGCCGTTGTGGCCGGGGACGGTCGGGGGACTCGTGGCGCGGGACTCAGGGTTCCCCATGGGGAGGCCCCCAGGCTCAGGCCCCTGGCAACGGAAGGCTGAGCAAGCAGGCCCGGGCCCGGGCCCGGCTTTCGGGGCTGGCCCGGCCCCAGCTGTCGGCGCCAGGGAGGGGACCCCCGGAGGCTGAGGAGCGGGAGGCGTCGGCCTCCCCGCGGCACGCCTCCCGGAGCTCCTCCTGGCGGTGCGGACGCGACGACACGCGGTCCCGGACAGGGCCCCGGGGGGGGCCGCCCTGCGGCCCTGTGGTGCCCGAAGTGTGTTCGCCGGGCCTTTCCGGCCAATTCTCACGAGCGTTCTGCCCAAATCGGGATCGATTTGGGCAGACGCTCGTGAGAATTGGCCGGCGTTGGGCAGCCCTGGTCAGCGCCCAGTTCCGCGTGGAGCAGGGCCCTTTCTCGCTCGGGGCATGTCGCGGCCACCGGGAAAACGAGCCGCGACGTGGGGCGCGGCCGGCAGCCGCGGCGCCGGGGAGTTTTCCCCGAGCAGAGTGGATGGAGGCGCCGTGGCCGGGCGTCCGCCTCCGCCGTGGCGGGCGGCCGGGGCGCCCCTGGAGGGGGCTGGCCTCTGTGGGGAAACGGACTGGTCTCTCACTCCGCGGCTAGGACGAAGCCGCGAAAGGTGCCGTTGTCGCCGGGACGGTCGGGGGACTCGTGGCGCGGGACTCAGGGTTCCCCATGGGGAGGCCCCCAGGCTCAGGCCCCTGGCAACGGAAGGCTGAGCAAGCAGGCCCGGGCCCGGGCCCGGCTTTCGGGGCTGGCCCGGCCCCAGCTGTCTGCGCCAGGGAGGGGACCCCCGGAGGCTGAGGAGCGGGAGGCGTCGGCCTCCCCGCGGCACGCCTATCGGAGCTCCTCCTGGCGGTGCCGGAACGCGACGACACGCGGTCCCGGACAGGGCCCCGGGGGGGGCCGCCCTGCGGCCCTGTGGTGCCCGAAGTGTGTTCGCCGGGCCTTTTCCGGCCAATTCTCACGAGCGTTCTGCCCAAATCGGGATCGATTTGGGCAGAACGCTCGTGAGAATTGGCCGGCGTTGGGCAGCCCTGGTCAGCGCCCAGTTCCGCGTGGAGCAGGGCCCTTTCTCGCTCGGGGCATGTCGCGGCCACCCGGAAAACGAGCCGCGACGATGGGGCGCGGCCGGCAGCCGCGGCGCCGGGGAGTTTTCCCCGAGCAGAGTGGATGGAGGCGCCGTGGCCGGGCGTCCGCCTCCGCCGTGGCGGGCGGCCGGGGCGCCCCTGGAGGGGGCTGGCCTCTGTGGGGAAACGGACTGGTCTCTCACTCCGCGGCTAGGACGAAGCCGCGAAAGGTGCCGTTGTCGCCGGGACGGTCGGGGGACTCGTGGCGCGGGACTCAGGGTTCCCCATGGGGAGGCCCCCAGGCTCAGGCCCCTGGCAACGGAAGGCTGAGCAAGCAGGCCCGGGCCCGGGCCCGGCTTTCGGGGCTGGCCCGGCCCCAGCTGTCGGCGCCAGGGAGGGGACCCCCGGAGGCTGAGGAGTGGGAGGCGTCGGCCTCCCCGCGGCACGCCTCCCGGAGCTCCTCCTGGCGGTGCCGGAACGCGACGACACGCGGTCCCGGACAGGGCCCCGGGGGGGGCCGCCCTGCGGCCCTGTGGTGCCCGAAGTGTGTTCGCCGGGCCTTTTCCGGCCAATTCTCACGAGCGTTCTGCCCAAATCGGGATCGATTTGGGCAGAACGCTCGTGAGAATTGGCCGGCGTTGGGCAGCCCTGGTCAGCGCCCAGTTCCGCGTGGAGCAGGGCCCTTTCTCGCTCGGGGCATGTCGCGGCCACCCGGAAAACGAGCCGCGACGATGGGGCGCGGCCGGCAGCCGCGGCGCCGGGGAGTTTTCCCCGAGCAGAGTGGATGGAGGCGCCGTGGCCGGGCGTCCGCCTCCGCCGTGGCGGGCGGCCGGGGCGCCCCTGGAGGGGGCTGGCCTCTGTGGGGAAACGGACTGGTCTCTCACTCCGCGGCTAGGACGAAGCCGCGAAAGGTGCCGTTGTGGCCGGGACGGTCGGGGGACTCGTGGCGCGGGACTCAGGGTTCCCCATGGGGAGGCCCCCAGGCTCAGGCCCCTGGCAACGGAAGGCTGAGCAAGCAGGCCCGGGCCCGGGCCCGGCTTTCGGGGCTGGCCCGGCCCCAGCTGTCGGCGCCAGGGAGGGGACCCCCGGAGGCTGAGGAGCGGGAGGCGTCGGCCTCCCCGCGGCACGCCTCCCGGAGCTCCTCCTGCGGTGCCGGAACGCGACGACACGCGGTCCCGAACAGGGCCCCGGGGGGGGGGCCGCCCTGCGGCCCTGTGGTGCCCGAAGTGTGTTCGCCGGGCCTTTTCCGGCCAATTCTCACGAGCGTTCTGCCCAAATCGGGATCGATTTGGGCAGAACGCTCGTGAGAATTGGCCGGCGTTGGGCAGCCCTGGTCAGCGCCCAGTTCCGCGTGGAGCAGGGCCCTTTCTCGCTCGGGGCATGTCGCGGCCACCCGGAAAACGAGCCGCGACGATGGGGCGCGGCCGGCAGCCGCGGCGCCGGGGAGTTTTCCCCGAGCAGAGTGGATGGAGGCGCCGTGGCCGGGCGTCCGCCTCCGCCGTGGCGGGCGGCCGGGGCGCCCCTGGAGGGGGCTGGCCTCTGTGGGGAAACGGACTGGTCTCTCACTCCGCGGTCTAGGACGAAGCCGCGAAGGTGCCGTTGTCGCCGGGACGGTCGGGGGACTCGTGGCGCGGGACTCAGGGTTCCCCATGGGGAGGCCCCCAGGCTCAGGCCCCTGGCAACGGAAGGCTGAGCAAGCAGGCCCGGGCCCGGGCCCGGCTTTCGGGGGCTGGCCCGGCCCCAGCTGTCGGCGCCAGGGAGGGGACCCCCGGAGGCTGAGGAGCGGGAGGCGTCGGCCTCCCCGCGGCACGCCTCCCGGAGCTCCTCCTGGCGGTGCCGGAACGCGACGACACGCGGTCCCGGACAGGGCCCCGGGGGGGGGCCGCCCTGCGGCCCTGTGGTGCCCGAAGTGTGTTCGCCGGGGCCTTTTCCGGCCAATTCTCACGAGCGTTCTGCCCAAATCGGGATCGATTTGGGCAGAACGCTCGTGAGAATTGGCCGGCGTTGGGCAGCCCTGGTCAGCGCCCAGTTCCGCGTGGAGCAGGGCCCTTTCTCGCTCGGGGCATGTCGCGGCCACCCGGAAAACGAGCCGCGACGATGGGGCGCGGCCGGCAGCCGCGGCGCCGGGGAGTTTTCCCCGAGCAGAGTGGATGGAGGCGCCGTGGCCGGGCGTCCGCCTCCGCCGTGGCGGGCGGCCGGGCGCCCCTGGAGGGGGCTGGCCTCTGTGGGGAAACGGACTGGTCTCTCACTCCGCGGCTAGGACGAAGCCGCGAAAGGTGCCGTTGTGGCCGGGACGGTCGGGGGACTCGTGGCGCGGGACTCAGGGTTCCCCATGGGGAGGCCCCCAGGCTCAGGCCCCTGGCAACGGAAGGCTGAGCAAGCAGGCCCGGGCCCGGGCCCGGCTTTCGGGCTGGCCCGGCCCCAGCTGTCGGCGCCAGGGAGGGGACCCCCGGAGGCTGAGGAGCGGGAGGCGTCGGCCTCCCCGCGGCACGCCTATCGGAGCTCCTCCTGGCGGTGCCGGAACGCGACGACACGCGGTCCCGGACAGGGCCCCGGGGGGGCCGCCCCTGCGGCCCTGTGGTGCCCGAAGTGGTGTTCGCCGGGCCTTTTCCGGCCAATTCTCACGAGCGATCTGCCCAAATCGGGATCGATTTGGGCAGAACGCTCGTGAGAATTGGCCGGCGTTGGGCAGCCCTGGTCAGCGCCCAGTTCCGCGTGGAGCAGGGCCCTTTCTCGCTCGGGGCATGTCGCGGCCACCCGAAAACGAGCCGCGACGATGGGGCGCGGCCGGCAGCCGCGGCGCCGGGGAGTTTTCCCCGAGCAGAGTGGATGAGGCGCCGTGGCCGGGCGTCCGCCTCCGCCGTGGCGGGCGGCCGGGGCGCCCCTGGAGGGGGCTGGCCTCTGTGGGGAAACGGACTGGTCTCTCACTCCGCGGCTAGGACGAAGCCGCGAAAGGTGCCGTTTGTCGCCGGGACGGTCGGGGGACTCGTGGCGCGGGACTCAGGGTTCCCCATGGGGAGGCCCCCAGGCTCAGGCCCCTGGCAACGGAAGGCTGAGCAAGCAGGCCCGGGCCCGGGCCCGGCTTTCGGGGCTGGCCCGGCCCCAGCTGTCGGCGTCAGGGAGGGGACCCCCGGAGGCTGAGGAGCGGGAGGCGTCGGCCTCCCCGCGGCACGCCTCCCGGAGCTCCTCCTGGCGGTGCCGGAACGCGACGACACGCGGTCCCGGACAGGGCCCCGGGGGGGGGCCGCCCTGCGGCCCTGTGGTGCCCGAAGTGTGTTCGCCGGGCCTTTTCCGGCCAATTCTCACGAGCGTTCTGCCCAAATCGGGATCGATTTGGGCAGAACGCTCGTGAGAATTGGCCGGCGTTGGGCAGCCCTGGTCAGCGCCCAGTTCCGCGTGGAGCAGGGCCCTTTCTCGCTCGGGGCATGTCGCGGCCACCCGGAAAACGAGCCGCGACGATGGGGCGCGGCCGGCAGCCGCGGCGCCGGGGAGTTTTCCCCGAGCAGAGTGGATGGAGGCGCCGTGGCCGGGCGTCCGCCTCCGCCGTGGCGGGCGGCCGGGGCGCCCCTGGAGGGGGGGCTGGCCTCTGTGGGGAAACGGACTGGTCTCTCACTCCGCGGCTAGGACGAAGCCGCGAAAGGTGCCGTTGTCGCCGGGACGGTCGGGGGGACTCGTGGCGCGGGACTCAGGGTTCCCCATGGGGAGGCCCCCAGGCTCAGGCCCCTGGCAACGGAAGGCTGAGCAAGCAGGCCCGGGCCCGGGCCCGGCTTTCGGGGCTGGCCCGGCCCCAGCTGCCGGCGCCAGGGAGGGGACCCCCGGAGGCTGAGGAGCGGGAGCGTCGGCCTCCCCGCGGCACGGCCTCCCGGAGCTCCTCCTGGCGGTGCCGGAACGCGACGACACGCGGTCCCGGACAGGGCCCCGGGGGGGGCCGCCCTGCGGCCCTGTGGTGCCCGAAGTGTGTTCGCCGGGCCTTTTCCGGCCAATTCTCACGAGCGTTCTGCCCAAATCGGGATCGATTTGGGCAGAACGCTCGTGAGAATTGGCCGGCGTTGGGCAGCCCTGGTCAGCGCCCAGTTCCGCGTGGAGCAGGGCCCTTTCTCGCTCGGGGCATGTCGCGGCCACCCGGGAAAACGAGCCGCGACGATGGGGCGCGGCCGGCAGCCGCGGCGCCGGGGAGTTTTCCCCCGAGCAGAGTGGATGGAGGCGCCGTGGCCGGGCGTCCGCCTCCGCCGTGGCGGGCGGCCGGGGCGCCCCTGGAGGGGGCTGGCCTCTGTGGGGAAACGGACTGGTCTCTCACTCCGCGGCTAGGACGAAGCCGCGAAAGGTGCCGTTGTCGCCGGGACGGTCGGGGGACTCGTGGCGCGGGACTCAGGGTTCCCCATGGGGAGGCCCCCAGGCTCAGGCCCCTGGCAACGGAAGGCTGAGCAAGCAGGACCGGCCCGGGCCCGGCTTTCGGGGCTGGCCCGGCCCCAGCTGTCGGCGCCAGGGAGGGGGACCCCCGGAGGCTGAGGAGCGGGAGGCGTCGGCCTCCCCGCGGCACGCCTCCCGGAGCTCCTCCTGGCGGTGCCGGAACGCGACGACACGCGGTCCCGGACAGGGCCCCGGTGGGGGCCGCCCTGCGGCCCTGTGGTGCCCGAAGTGTGTTCGCCGGGCCTTTTCCGGCCAATTCTCACGAGCGTTCTGCCCAAATCGGGATCGATTTGGGCAGAACGCTCGTGAGAATTGGCCGGCGTTGGGCAGCCCTGGTCAGCGCCCAGTTCCGCGTGGAGCAGGGCCCTTTCTCGCTCGGGGCATGTCGCGGCCACCCGGAAAACGAGCCGCGACGATGGGGCGCGGCCGGCAGCCGCGGCGCCGGGGAGTTTTCTCCCGAGCAGAGTGGATGGAGGCGCCGTGGCCGGGCGTCCGCCTCCGCCGTGGCGGGCGGCCGGGGCGCCCCTGGAGGGGGCTGGCCTCTGTGGGGAAACGGACTGGTCTCTCACTCCGCGGCTAGGACGAAGCCGCGAAAGGTGCCGTTGTGGCCGGGACGGTCGGGGGACTCGTGGCGCGGGACTCAGGGTTCCCCATGGGGAGGCCCCCAGGCTCAGGCCCTGGCAACGGAAGGCTGAGCAAGCAGGCCCGGGCCCGGGCCCGGCTTTCGGGGCTGGCCCGGCCCCAGCTGTCGGCGCCAGGGAGGGGACCCCCGGAGGCTGAGGAGCGGGAGGCGTCGGCCTCCCCGCGGCACGCCTATCGGAGCTCCTCCTGGCGGTGCCGGAACGCGACGACACGCGGTCCCGGACAGGGCCCCGGGGGGGGGCCGCCCTGCGGCCCTGTGGTGCCCGAAGTGGTGTTCGCCGGGCCTTTTCCGGCCAATTCTCACGAGCGTTCTGCCCAAATCGGGATCGATTTGGGCAGAACGCTCGTGAGAATTGGCCGGCGTTGGGCAGCCCTGGTCAGCGCCCAGTTCCGCGTGGAGCAGGGCCCTTTCCTCGCTCGGGGCATGTCGCGGCCACCCGGGAAAACGAGCCGCGACGATGGGGCGCGGCCGGCAGCCGCGGCGCCGGGGAGTTTTCCCGAGCAGAGTGGATGGAGGCGCCGTGGCCGGGCGTCCGCCTCCGCCGTGGCGGGCGGCCGGGGCGCCCCTGGAGGGGGCTGGCCTCTGTGGGGAAACGGACTGGTCTCTCACTCCGCGGCTAGGACGAAGCGCGAAAGGTGCCGTTGTCGCCGGGACGGTCGGGGACTCGTGGCGCGGGACTCAGGGTTCCCCATGGGGAGGCCCCCAGGCTCAGGCCCCTGGCAACGGAAGGCTGAGCAAGCAGGCCCGGGCCCGGGCCCGGCTTTCGGGGCTGGCCCGGCCCCAGCTGTCGGCGCCAGGGAGGGGGACCCCCGGAGGCTGAGGAGCGGGAGGCGTCGGCCTCCCCGCGGCACGCCTATCGGAGCTCCTCCTGGCGGTGCCGGAACGCGACGACACGCGGTCCCGGACAGGGCCCCGGGGGGGGCCGCCCTGCGGCCCTGTGGTGCCCGAAGTGTGTTCGCCGGGCCTTTT